>NC_092808.1:92825586-93425586 GCF_040954645.1 Diabrotica undecimpunctata | reverse complement strand
AGGTCAAAGGCTATCCAGACTGGACTACAATCAAATGGGAATACGGTCACTACGGATAGCCAGCAATTGTTTGAAGAACTATTCAGCAAAAATATATCGTTTAACGATGCAAGTTACTAGTTGTTTGTCGTCAGTCAGCTTTTTAAACTTATAGTGCACTTCCTTCTATTGTGATTTCAACATTTTATATATTATATTCACTTTTACGTTCCAATTCTCGGATGAAAACCTTGTTCAATTCACGATTTAGCGATGGCATTTTTAACTTAATGCACATGACGTAATACGTGTCTTCGATCAAAAGCAAATCCTGCTTATATATCTAGTCATTCATCTCTCAGACTGGGATTCTCGGAAGTGACAGGTATTCGATGTAAAATGTCATCTGACATGTCATCCTTCTACCTTACTATACTATACATCCTGTTACTATACATTACCATATGTAAATTTATCACAATACATGTTTAGTTTCTGGAGAAATT
Source organism: Diabrotica undecimpunctata (assembly GCF_040954645.1). Classification (NCBI taxonomy): domain Eukaryota; kingdom Metazoa; phylum Arthropoda; class Insecta; order Coleoptera; family Chrysomelidae; genus Diabrotica; species Diabrotica undecimpunctata. The sequence goes on along the minus strand of NC_092808.1, from coordinate 93,425,101 downwards.
TTGTTCATACAGGATTATTTAAATGCCTATTTTAAACATGCAACTAAACTATCTTTTTATCCTGCTTAAAATTGGGGTAAAGATGTTTTGTCTCTAAATAAAATATTATTGTAAAAAAATTTGGGTTCTGATTGGTGTCTTAGAAGACCTGTTTTGGTTTTGACTTTCCTTTATTTAGAAAAACAGCCGAATCCACCACAATACTATAACATTACCATAAAATATCGCTATAGATTTTAAAAAATATACAATTTTAACGGTCGAGAAATTGAAGCTTCATAAATTGTTTATGCTGTTAGGTATGTTTACTGCAATACAAATATTAGCCAAACGAGGACGTACAATTAAAAATAGTTAACAGCAACCTGTTTTTTATATGTTTCACATATAGGTGGGTCAGTTTTAGAGAATAAATAAGAGTGATAAGTCTCGCATGTCTAACTCGTAACCGAGTTATCACGCATTATTCTCTTTAATTCCAGTTGAACCTTTAGAAAGCGTTACGTCATTTTTAATTTGTTTTAATTTATACTTCAGTTTCCACTTGCACAGAGCTTGAATTTGCACATAAGATTTTAAAAATAAGTTTCATCACTCGTGGTATTTTGACACTACTTTGGCTACGCACTACGATACTCCGCACATTGCTCAGCCTTTTCTGCCTTCTATTCCAATGCAAGATCATCATCATCTGTGACCACTGTCAGCCCATGGAGGGCCATGGTCGCCCGTTGGGGTTTCTTCTTTGTACGGTATGGAGGCCAGTTACACGCATAACTCTTCAAAAAGTCCAGCGTTCTATATCTTAAATCGTTACTTTCTACTTTGTCTTCCTTGAAGAGATCATTTCAGTGCCATGTATATTTTGCTTTCTTGACTATACTTGACCAAGTTTTTTTTCCTTTGCTTGTTTTTCTCATTCTCGTATTCCTAGTTCTTTTAAATCCTGGTTAATACCATCAATTTTTCTCGTTCTGGGCCTATCTATCGATCTCTTTCCGCTTAATTCTTTTCTTAGTACTAATTTTGTATTTCTCTTATCACCCATCCTTTATACGTATCCCAACCAACTCAGTCGTTTACTTTGTATTTTTTTTTGTGATACTCGGTATATTAAATATTCTATTTATTTCGTAGTTCATTCTTATATACCATTTCCCATTCTCCTGTATAGGTCCATATATTTTTCTCAAAATTTTTCGTTCTCATCTAAGAACTTGTTCCTCTTTTTCACTAGTCAAAGCTCATATTTCTGATGCATACGTTACTACGGGTCTAAAACTGTTGTGTATATTTTTATTTTTGAGTTAATAAATACTAATTTTGACTTTATAATATTCTGTAGACTATAAAAGCATTTTGTTTCCAAGTGAAGTTTCTGGCTGTTTCATCACTGTTTTTATTTTCTTTTGTAACTGTTAATCCTATATATTTAAAATGGTCTATTTTTTTAAATTTTTACTCGCTTTATGATATCTGATTGCCTTTCGTTTTACCTTTCCCGAGTGGTTTTCATGTACTTTGTCTTTGAGACATTAACTTCTATACCCATAGTATGTGCCTCTTCTTTAAAATATGTATCTTTTCTAAATATTTTAATGTCCACCTAATTATATCGATATCATCTGCGTAAGCTATGACTTGATAAAGTCACAAACCACAACTATGGTTGATTTTTACAAATATTGTAACTTCTTTACCTATAGGAGTTTTCCTGATAATTTGTTCCAACGCAATGTTAAAAAGTGTTGTAGATAGCGCATCTTCTTGTGTTAGACCTTGTTGATGTTAAATTTATCAGACAGTTGATTTTGGATTCTTACTTTTGCTGTGATATTGGTTAGACATAGTTTTACTTGCATTGCGTTATATAATTTCTTTCCAAATATTGAGTCATACGCTTGTTTCAAATCTACAAAAAGATGATGCAGTTTAATATTCTTCTTCTTCTTTGTCAACCATTTTCCATCCACTCCTGAATGTAGGTCTCTCCCAATTGCTTCCATCTTTCTCTATCTTGCGCCAATCTAATCCACTGTTTGCTTGCCACTGTTCTTATGTCATCTACCCATCTTTTTTGAGGTCTTCCCATGCTTCTTGTTGTCGTCCTTGGTCTCCATTCTAGAATTCTCCGTATCCACCTGTTGTCATTATATCGGGCTACGTGACCTGCCCAGCGCCATTTCATTTTTGCAATTTCGTCCACAATATCTCTAATCTTCGTTCTACGTCTTATCTCGGTGTTTCTAATCTTGTCTCTTAGTGATATTCCAAGCATGATTCGTTCCATTGCTCTTTGCGTTGTTTCTAATTTTTTAGCAGATTTTTTGGTAAGGGCTACTGTCTCCAAGCCGTAAGTACAAACTGGTAGTATGCATGTGTTATACACCTTTTTCTTTCAAGTTTACAGGAATGGAGGTGTTTTTCAAGATATATGCTAATTTGCCGAAAGCGCCCCATGCCAGTTGTGTTCTTCTTTTAATTTCAGCATCTTGATTTGGTTTTCCTAATAGTTTGATAACATGACCTAGATATACATAATGTTCAACATTTTCTATGGTATGATTTTGTATTGATATATTTGTCTGGTCTCGGCTCAGTATTTTTGTTTTGCTGTAGTTCATTTTTAAGCCTACCGCTCCTGAAACTGCATTTAATTGATATTCAGTTCGTAGAATTTTTCCAGCGTTTGCCTTATTATAAATATTTGGTATAGTTGGCCTACCTTTTCTGAATCCTCCTTGATAATCCCCTGTTGTTTGTTTCATTATACTGTTTAGGATCTCTTCTAATATTTTGCGTTTAGTAGTGATATTCCCCGGTGATTACTGCAGCCTAACTTATCTCTCTTCTTATGTATTCTTCATACCACTGCTATTTTTCATGGTTCCGGCACTATTTCTGTATGTCATGTATCTAGTATTAACTTTATATTTTACTCTGTAATCTATGTCCTCCATATTTTAACAATTCTACGGTTATTGTATCGTATTCTGCGGCCTTGTTATTTTTAATTTTTTTATTACATCTTTTATTCTATTCTATTCATTTATTCATTTCTATTTATATCTTCTATTTCGTAACGTTGATTTTGTTTATTCAACAGTTCTTCGAAACATTCTCTCCACCGTTTTAGCACTGCTTTTTGTCTGCTATTAGATCACCATTTTTGTCTTTGCATAATTTTGTTCTTGGTTGGAAATTTTTTTCTCAAAATTTATTTCTTTATAGAATTGTTTTATATCATTTTTCTATATGTTCTTCTAGCCTTTCAATCTTTTCTTTATTTTGTTTCCTCTTTCTAAATCTTGTTTGTTTTTTTAATTATCGTCTTCTTTCAATATATTCCTCGTTGGACTCTTCTGTACTGTTAATAAGCATTTTAAGCCATTTTTTTGGTTCATTAGCCAATGCAAGATGGTATTCATATAACGCAAGTTCGTTTAGGTCAAAACAACCATTTACCACTAGCTAAAATTAACTATTTTATAGTAAAGACGAATATTTTTACTAGAGAATGTGCAATTTATCAACCAAAAATAATCTCAGAGGAATTAATAAGTTAAATTTCGTACTATATCTGCAGCTCTTTGACATATTGTAACGGCATCGCCGCTGTGAAAGATGATCTCCTCTCTCATTCCACAGCCTGACATACAATACCATGTTAAATATTTATGTTCAGTTATTCGCATTCATACAATTTCTTTTATTAGTCACAATTAAATTCATAGTCGTTATGAATTCATGTACTATAAATTATACGTATAAATTATTTATATGCTTATTGCATGACTTATATTTTTTGTACTTTTTTTTGTTATAGATGATAAAAACTGTGTTGGAGATTCAGGAAGTGGTTTAATTGCTTTCAAGGATAATAAGGCATCATTAAAGGGACTCGTCGCCGTAGGAACTAAGCTGCAAAATAAGGAAGTTTGTGATGATCACACCAATGTAGTAATTCTCGATATTTCGGATTATCTACCTTGGATTTACAATACAATTTTTTAAAACCATTTATTATACAGCATCTTTTAGTTTTTATTTAGTTGTCTAACGTTATAATATTATAATTTGACAAATAAAATCATTTCAATTTTAATCTGAATTTTCATTTTTTATTTATTATTATAATTAAAGCCCTGGAGCAAATTAATACATCATTTAATTAAACAATTATGTTACAATTAAAGTAACAAGCTTCAAAATAACAAGTAAAATGAAACAATGTAACATGGATATAATGAGGCATTAGGATTTTTCAATAAATGTTGATTCGGGTTGAGGCCAGAATTGTTAAAAGAACATTTAATTAAGAAAATCCAAGTAACATACAAGTAGTTAACAAGATGTTCGATACATGGGATGGATGCGCATTGTTTGGCATAATTAAATTTTGGCCCAGAAAATGAGCAATTAGTTTTAAGTGTTCAAGAATAATCTGGTAAACTGGTACAAGAATATGTTCTGGTAATAATTCGTATTTGTATATCGAATCCTCTTTTATGAATCAAAATGAAATTTGTATTTTATTAGCACATTATGTTGATTAGCGCAAATCATTACCACTTAAACCATTACATAATTGCTATCAAAGGAAAGCTTTAATTAATACTGCAAATAGGTTTTCCTCCTGTCCTTCGATAACAGTGTACGTTTATCAGGGGGTTGTAGAGTGGACAAAACTTTTGGTCAATTCTTAACAGATTAGTATTTTTGGTTTCAATATGAAATATTTCTTGTGCTCTCTGATAGTTTTGTATTGATCTTTTGCTGATAAATTCGGCATAACTTATAGATCAACTAATTTTTAGAGTCAATATTGCTAACTATGTTTTACACTAGTAGTAACTCTTATTGAAATATCTTTTTCTTTTTTTTTCATTTTTAATGAAGAAGTAAAAATAGGGGTTAATGATTCTAACACCAGATCATTCAATAACTTTCAGAATAACTTATAAAATACTTTAGATCAATTACAAACAATAGATTTTTGTTCTCAACAATTGACTCATGATAGCTAAACTGCTGCACTTAAACTGAGACTTTAAGGGTTTCAGTGTATAAAGAGCCACAACGTAAAAGAGGTTAGAAATTATAAACCAAAGTAAGTCAAATATACCAAGTCAAAGGCAAGTACATAGGTGAGTATGACTCTTCTTAAAGCCATAAATAGCTTGTACATATTTTTGTAAAACGTAACCTTGACAGAGATAAACACCTTTAATTTCTGCTCTTTACGTGACTTTCATATGTGGAACATTGTTTTCTTGTGCTTTTTGTTAGTTTTATGATGATCTTCTGCTGATAAATTAGGCATAACTTAAAGATCTACTAATTTTTAAAGCCAATATTACAATTATTTTAAACTTGCACGAACTCTTATTGATATATTGTTTTTTTTTTATTTTTAAATGAAGAAGTAGAAAGAGGGGTTAATGATTCTAACACCAGATCATTAAATAACCCTTGGAACAACTTATAAAATACTTCAAACTGAGACTTCAAAGCAAACTTTGTGTTGGGTTCCAGTGCATCAAGAGGCAAGAAGGAAAGTAGATATAACTGTTCTCCAAAAATGTAAATTTATAGAATTATATAGGTGAATATAACTCTTTTCCCTGCAAAATGTAACTCCGACACAGTTAAAAACCCTATTCTTTACGTGACTTTTATGTGTGGAATATCGGTTCATTAAATCTTCTGATCAGGCCATTTATAATAAAATAAAAATTTACTTTTTTTAATCAATAGCTTTTTTATGAATTTATAATTGTACTAATTGGCATTTACAATTAAAAGAAACCTGTTGTTAAAACAGATTATGTTATCTCACTGAACATTTATTGGTACTATTATTTGCAGAAAATTTTATACTGCTTCTACATGACATGCTCGGCGTACAAGACTTAAATCCAATCGAGCATGTTTTAAACAAGATCGGTGGAAGTATTTAAGCCCGAAACTTTCACGCTTTCTCAGACTTTAAAGTTAGATCAGGATGGCTGTTTTTGTATGGATCAGTGACAAAAAATGAAATGCGAATCATAAATCTAACTATCTCGATATAAATATGGGAGTAAACCAAAATGTTTCATCAGTAAACTTACCGGAACTTCATTTATATGAATGTTTTAATTGAAGAAAGCTTTGTGATATACTTGCCATAAAACTAAACTCAATAATTTAAGTTTTTTTATTTCGAAATTTAAAACAAGTTTTAACGGAAAAATAATTAAGAATGCTGTATTATGCCCAAGGTGAATCCAATCTAAGTAACGGGATTGGTTTTTGGGGAATAAGAAGTTATATTATTGAAGTCTTCATTGCACGAAAAAGAATAATACGGTCTATTGCTGGTATCCCTCATAACACTAGTTGCAAACAATATTTTCAAAAATTCAAAATACTGCCTTTGGACTGTCTTTATATGCTGGAAACTTTGTCTATTCTGGAATTCTTTGTATATATTTTTATTTAACCCAGTTTCTATCAGAGGAAAATAGAATAAATGTAAATAAACGTAAAAATATGTTTTTTTAATATTTTTTTATAAACATAAGTCACCATAGGTCACGCTGTGACCCAGGCGTTATGAATGCATACGTCTTCAAGCGAGAAGAAGAAGAGACCAATAACACTTTTTTACTTTTGATGCCAATTCTCTATCGTGCCACATCTTCATCCATTCTGTCCATTATATTTTGCAATCATCAAAGGCATTTGCACTTTTATTATAGTGCTATAGATAATGTATAGATAATTTTATTCTGTTGCTTAGAGTATCTCTTGACTAAACTAAACTAAACTCTCACTTTCTGAACTAAATGTTGAGGAATGATGCCGTAGCAAGTTGATGCAGCAGTAACTACAGCAATATCCATCCACTATTGGTCCACTTGACCAAGATAAATCCATCATTTTTAGATATAACATAATCAACAAAACCTCTAGGTTTAGTAACCATTACTTTGTTGTCCGTTAAGGAGCAAAAATCTAAATTTAAAGATCAGACTACGTACCATTCGCTGTTATATATTTTTAATATTATATGGAGATGAGACTTGGACATTAAAAAAATGCAATTTAAAAAGAATCGAGGCTTTTGAACTCTGGTTATACCGCAGAGTATTCAAAATATCATGAACTGATAGAATTACAAATAAAGAAGTACTGGAGAGGGTTGGTAAAGAAACAGAACTAATCACTACTATAAAAAACCAGAAAACTGTAATATCTAAGCCACGTGATGAGGGGACCAAAATATGAAATTTTGAGACTCATCATACAGGGAAAGATTCAAGGAAGAAGATCTGTTGCCCGAAGGCAGAACTCATGGTTAAAGAATCTACGTGATTGGTATCAATTCAGATCGATTGATTTGTTTAGAGCAGCAAGTTCAAAAATAAAAATAGCCATTATGATTACCAACCTCCGTAGGGAGACGACACTCTAAGAATAAGAAGAAGGGGCAACACTTAGGAACTCTATTTTGTCTTATTGTTCGGGTACATTCATATCCCCTTAATTTTAATTCTGTAAGCAAATTGAAACTCGTAAATAAATTTTCGATATAAATATGGTAATTTGGAATCTTATTTAGAAGATCATCAATCATTAGAATTAAAGGAGCTGCTGCACCTCCAAATTTTTCTACAAAACTGTTATCAGCTGAAATCTGTTTACCTTGATATAACTGAAAATGAATCAAATAACTGTCTTCAGAATTCAAACACCAAGCTTTATAGCCAAACCGTATCCAGTTACCTTTGATAAATTGTTTACAACTCTGTTTTCCAAAATACTTGATCCTTGATTCGTCAAAATTTATGTGCTGAGTTGATTAAAAGTACTCAAGACATTTAATTTGCACCTTTTCTATAATAGGACGTAATTTCCACATTTTATCAGTTATGTCAATTCTGCTGTTATCGGCAAAATGTATACATTTCATGATTTGATTAAATCTATTCTTGAGCTTAGAATTTTGTACCATGTGCACTGCCATGTCATCCTGTTGATCCCAAAAATATGTTCTGTCCGATTTTAATTCGTCAATGGAGAGATTTGAATCTGGAAAATTCCTAAACGCAGTATATATTTTTGTTTCTTGTAAAATATGTTCAACATGTCTTTGTCAAAAATAGTTCGAAGAGTTGTAATGGACTCATATCATAAAATTCATATCTTTCAGATTCATTCACGTTTTTAAATTTGTTATTATGTATCTCCCTGCTTGATCTCAATTTTTTTAGAAATTCAACTTTTTTATTTTTTTCTTTATTTATTTGACTCCCTGTTCATCAGGTTCTTTTGTCTTTATTTTATTCATAGAGGTTTCCTCTCCTTGTTCCATACTTTCGTTAAGATTTGTTCGAATTTCAACTGACGCTAATAATTTTCTATGCGACAAATTGTCAACTAAACCACCACCGTCTTTGTCGCCGGAATCTTAATCCGTATCCTTATGAACAGCTGGAGGACAAATAAACACCAATGTTCCATCATTTTCTATATCTTCGTCGTCATACAACATAGTCAGTGCTTCTTTGATGTAAAACCACGTCTAAAAGGAAAAAACAAAAACCCATAATTTATCGTATATTATTCCTATGTGACGGTACGGTCACAAACAAATATTACCAGCTCTGCCACATCTGACACAATACTTGTGTGATAAATTGTATAAATATGTCTTAAACAAATTCCTCTAGATTCTATTTTTCACAAATATTTTTGATATCTTCAAAAATAAGACTAAAAAATATTACTTACTCAAAGCAACCGTTCATTTTGACACTTTATCGTTGTAACACCACCAAAAAATAACTATAACACGACCTTGCCAGCGAATAGGTCAGGTACTAAGTATGTCATTCGTTAAACAGATGTCTCTAGCCTGCGTGGTCGTATTACTAGTAGCATATATAGCTATATGTGTTAAATATTGAATATTTAAGACGACCCATTTAGTGTGACCATACGGTTACGCTAGCAGAAAACGGTTTAAAACCTCGAAAATTTTAAAACCAATGGACAAGTTCATAACTTAAATACTGAATATAAAAATACCTTTTATATCTGAGAGATTATATAGGATGAGAGATTATAATGGAATATGTCCCATTATACTAGGAGATCTGACATATATATTTCAGGTCTCCTAGTATAATGGGATAAATTTTTTTTAATACTTTACGTATATAAAATTGTGTAAGACCCATGACAAGTTTTAAACTAAATTTAAAGGAAATTTTGAGTTCACACATTTTCTATTCAATTAAAGAATTTCTTCAATTTTAAATGTTACTCTTTGTGTTGTTAGTTTATTTAGTGTGTTTATTTACTTGTTAATTTTATTTAACTAGCTGACCAATTCTACACAAACTATGTTTATCTAAAAAGAAACAAAGTATTTAATTATTTATTAAATGCATTTCTTATTTGAAAAAAAAAATATATTACCAATATCTACAAAACTTGGGAATACTGTATGCTTTAAACATATACGTACTTATATTAGTTTTAGTTATTGTTTAAAATAAAAAAAATATTTAATAATTAAATACTCTAAATCGTCGTTATTTTATTATTCTAAGATTCTCCTGAATGCGTACCTGTCATTCCTCCAACTCTTTTGTCCTAACTAGAAATATTTGGCAGTCTTTGCGAATCTGTTTGTTGCTTGAATGTTATATCTTGGTTGTGAGTGGGTTATCTGTACAATTATTTGTCACTCGTTGCTACTCATTGGTTTTCCATCTGTTGTCGTTAAAAATGACACCAGTCAAAGGGATCACGATTATTCGTACATTTGTGAAGTACATACTTGCATAGGTTCTCAAACGTAATGTATAAATAATTGGCAGTTACTGCGATTATTCCTTTAGTTTTAAAAGATCTCAGGAGCGTACAGAAGTTTTATTTGTGTATGTGTGTATTTTTTTATTAAAATGAATTGGACAAATGACGTTGTGTTGTAGTTTCTTGATTTTTATAAAAATAAACCGGTTATTTAGATGACCAAACATAAACAATATCAAAATTGTAATGCAGTTAATGATGTATGGAGACAATACAAGATAACATTCTGTCCAGTGCACTATAAATGAACTAAAGAAAAAACAGATTCGCTAATGGCCACATTTATTCTCGTTTGAGATCCTGCAACATATGGATGGTGTTGTATCTAGAAAACAGATTTACATCCTTTTCCAAGTTAACATGCTCCTTTTCTAACTTGGTTGCATCGTACTGAAGACGACCAATAGTTAGAAATACGTCTATACGGTTGCCTTCCATCGATATACCTTTTTTGGTTTTCTGTTTTGCGAGACATGCCATTACATTTTACTTTTATCATTCACTCGCATTATCCTTTTCCATTTTCTATATATATATATATATATATATATATATATATATATATATATATATATATATATATGTATATATATATTAACCTACACAAGAAAGTCAAAGAACTGGCAGGACTAAGAAAACAAAATCCCACTTGTGCAATTCTGGATAGACACGGTACTGCTATAACCCATACGGACGAGAAAATACAAAGATGGGCAGAATATATCGATGAATTGTTCGATGATGAAAGAGGAGATCTGGAGCACATAGAACTTACGTCAGAAGAAATAGGTCCATATATTACAAAAGAAGAAATATTGCACGCATTAAAAACAACAAAGAGCGTGAAAAGCCCTGGACCTGATATGCTTCCTATAGAAATCCTAAAAATTCTAGATGAGAAGCACATTGATGTTTTAGTGACACTCTTGAACCAAATTTATAGTTCAGGCGTATTACCCAAAGAGTGGTTAACATCTATTTTTATTTGTCTCCCTAAAAAGAAAAACGCAAGAGAATGCAGCGATTACCGCACCATTAGCTTAATGTCTCATACGCTAAAGTTACTACTTAAAGTCATCCATAACCGAATATATCACAAACTGGACATAGACGTTAATAATACACAATTTGGTTTTCGCAAAGGCCTAGGAACACGTGAAGCTCTTTTTTCACTTAATATACTAATACAAAGATGCCTGGACGTCAATCAAGATATATACGCATGTTTTATTGACTATAATAAAGCATTCGATAAAGTACGACAAACATTTAATGAATGTCCTGAAATCAAAGAAGATTGACTACAACGACCTCAGGATCATATCAAATTTATACTATAAACAGCGAGCAAAAGTACGTGTTAACGAACAGCTGTCAGAAGAAATTGAAATTAGATGTGGAGTAAGACAGAGATGCGTATTGTCGCCAATTCTTTTCAACGCCTACTCCGAAGAGGTCCTGAAAAAAGCTCTTGAGGGTGAAACAGCTGGAATAAAGGTAAATGGAGTTTCCATTAACAACATTAGATATGCGGACGACACTGTGATTTTAGCCGAAAACATTGAAGATCTTCAGAGACTGGTGACCAGAATAGCAGAGTATGGAAAAGAGTATGGTCTAACAATGAATGTCAAGAAGACGAAATTTATGAGAATATCGAAAACTCAAAGAAATAACGAGAATCTTCTAATAAACGAAACCAACGTCGAACAAGTGGACAAATATGCATACCTGGGAACAATGATTAACTCCACATATGATTACAATCAGGAGATAAAAATAAGAATAGAAAAGGCTAGAGCAAATTTCAACAAAATGAGAAGAGTTCTATGTACCAGGGATTTAAAACTGGAACTAAGAGTTAGGTTGGCGAGGTGCTATGTTTTTTCGACCTTATTTTATGGAATGGAATCTTGGACCTTGAATGCTACATCAATGAAAAAACTGGAATCATTTGAGCTGAGGGTGTACAGAAGAATTCTGAAAATATCATGGACAGAACATGTCACAAACAAAGAGGTTCTGAGAAGGATAAACAAAGAAATGGAAATTTTAAATTCAATAAAAACAAAAAAATTGGAATATCTCGGACATATTACACGTGGAGAGAAATACACCTTGCTCCAACTGATCATGCAGGGAAAGATCCAAGGAAAGAGAAGCATAGGGAGGCGTCGAATGTCATGGCTGCGCAACCTGAGAGAGTGGTACGGATGTACATCAAATGAACTTTGTAGAGCAGCCGTCTCAAAAGTTCGAATAGCTATGATGATTGCCGACCTCCGTCGCGGAGATGGCACTTGAAGAAGAAGATATATATATATAAATATATATATATATATATATATATATATATATATAATGTATATATATTAGTTTCTTTATCTACAATGCTGTTTTAGTTAATTTTAAATACAAGTACTTACCTGTTTAGACTTTTATTTAATGATACCATCGACCTTCTTCTTCTCTTTTTCTCTATCCAAATTGACTGTCACACCACTGATTCAATTGTCAATGTTTAGCATACTTGTGTATACTTGCTATTTCTGTTCACGCTGGTGTAGTTGTGAATTGTACACGTGTAGACAAATAATTGTGTACTTGCCAAGTACATGAGTCGTTTGAGTCCGCCCTAGGACCTAGAACAATGTATGCCTTAAACAAATAGTGGATATAATACGAGGATTATTTTAGCTTTTAGATTAGGATACTTAGATAAACAAATAACTACTACGGTTATTTTTTTCTGATTATAATAGTACTCTTTATTGCTACTTTTGCTGACACTGCGGACAATAACGAACACAAACAGACGGCATTTATAGCAGGCTATGTAAATAATTATAATAAGTACACTATACAGAATCGTACAATAGGCAGTACATATGTACAGTATGGTAATTAAAATCTAAAAGTAGTAAATTCTTCTTATTATTCCTTTTTTTAAACAATTTTGCTTCTTTATAAAAATACTTCATCACTTGTGTGGTAGGCCGACACTTTTTCTGTTACCTACTTGGTGATATGTCCCCTGCTATTTTAACAAATCTTTTGTCAGCTATTCTACTGATGCGATTGATCGATTATTACATTATATCCTATACATTACATTTTGTTCTCATCTCGTCATTCCTTTTTCGTTCTTTTAGTGTGTTTCCTGTAATTCTTCTGGGTATTCTCATTTCTGCTGTTTCCAGAATTTTCTGTCTTTTAGCTGTGTTGAGTTTTATTTCTGATCAATACTCTATTATTGGTCTTAAACTGGCCTTATATATTCTTGATATCCCATTACTAATGTGTCTGTTATACAATATAGTGTTATTAAGGCAACCTGTCAATATATTTGCTCTTTGTACTTGATCTCTTTTTTTATTAACGTCTTTATAGCTGGACCGTGTATTTTCCTACTATTTTATTTCTACTACTTGCTTATTGCTAAATTCAGAAATTTTTAGTTTACATCTTATTGGGTTTTTACTGATTACTATTATTATATTTTTTTCAGTTAAAATCGTCATATTAAATTCTTTTATTCTTGTGTTAAAACACAAAAAAAATACGAAGATAGAGAAAAGACTCATGAGGAAGGGGCAAAAGAGGAAGTTTTACCACAAAAAGAAGCACAAAAAGAAGCACCCGTTTAGATTAGACGGAAAATGATATTGTAACTACTTCTATTTCTGATTCTGATCAATTTTTCAGTGAAGAGAATACACCAAGTCGTTTCCAATTAGCGTTATTGAAAATATCGATTACCAGTCTAATTTGTACAGCACACACATAACACATAACAACAGTAAAATCCATCAAGGATTATGGATGGAAGTAATTAATTTAACAACAGGTGAAGCACTCTCTGGAATATTCCAAATTGCAGATAATGTACCCCTAAAACGATTTCTACTTCTTAGAATATTTATACATTTTTTTAACACACTCTAACATACTTTGCCAGGTGCAGGATTAAATGCAATAACTGATAGTAGTAGTTTAAATCGAGAATAAAACATTCAAGTACTGATCAAATCCATAGAATCATCAACATAGTAGACGACTTAGGACACAATTAAAAATTTTATTCCATAGTATTTCTAGATATGCATAAACCCATGCCACACCTAGGACCAATATAAAAGCTGGTCTGCTGCAATGAAGAAATCTTTTCACTTCGTTTATATTCTAATGAAAACGAGCAGAACTTAGAGAGGTGCCTCAGATCAAGGAATTGCTTTTTAGCCCAAGGAAACTATTGCTGTTACATACAAGATAAAAGTAATATATTTATTATAATTTAAAATATTTGATCATTGAACTTAATAAAAAAAAACAAAAAGGGAGATCACAGTGGGCCCTGCAGGCAGAAATTTATTAGGCTACATGGTACTTTTTAATGATGAAATATGACTAACACCATATTACACCGCTTGGAAGTTAAATTAGCTGTACCCCGAGAACCCAGTACCTCCCCACGACGGAGATTTTAACTAGCGGTATATGTACGTAAAATATTGAAAAACGAGTCGGTGGTTTATAAGATCAAGTTTAAAACATTTCTTTTTATAACATTCTAAACTATTTTTTATTAACCATTGTGTTTTCATTTAAATTTAGAAAAATTTTAGTGACATTACTACTTCCCTATAAATTGAATTTCATTTATTAAAAACAAAAAGTTTATTGATAGTTTATTTGGTATATTTGTATGAAATGGAACTATATTTTTATCAGTTAACCGTGAATGCAGAGTTGCCACGTAATTTTTTTAAAAGGAAGTATGAAACTAAGATTGAATTGAAATATTTTTAGGTGTGATTTTTGGTACATACTTATACTATATCTCTATTTTGTGGGAAAAGGTGAAATACTTATGATTATCTAATATACAGGGTGGCTCATTAGTAAGAGGAAGTCCATTTACTCATTTGACATATTCATCTCTAATATAAAAATGAATCGCCAAATGTGTTGGTAAGCGCATAACTTAACAACGTATGGACTAATCTTAACAATTCTTTTTTTTTATGTTCCTTGAAGTCTAAGGATGGTTTTTACGGCGAGAAAAATTCGAATAATTTCCGGGAAAACGCTAAAACAGCACTTTTCTTTTTCCCATACAAATATTTTCTAACTAAATGTAGAGTCAATTTGAACTTTATTGCTATTCAATTAAGTTTATACAAAATTACCAGCTCTTACAATGAAGGGGTCTTCCTAACGTCGAAGAGTGAATTTGCGCTTTATTGTCGTTGCACAAAGCTCAAACTCAATCAAATGTATATGTGTTCGCGTTTGTGTGTGTGCGTGTTCGCTTTGCAGGATCGAATGCGTTCACACAAAAGTGATAATATCATGAACCCGACCAAATTGAAAAGTCAAAAAATGTAAGAGCTATAGATTTGATTGGCCTTGCAATCACGCGATATAAATTGTATCAGTTTTCACGTCGTTGCATCTGTCAAACAAACCGCGTTAAAAAGCGTTTATTATCTTTAATAATTAATGTATTAATAATTTAATATACTCTATACACAAACAATATTGTTTGGCTTAAAGGACTTGACTCCAAGTCATATCAAATTAAAAAAAAAAGTTAATAAAAACTAAAACGTAGTGTTATATCCTCTTTGATTATATTTACTTTCACAGACAAAGTATTGATTTCACAAACAACAACAACCTGTCAATTTGTCGGTGTACATTGGTGTACACACACGTGTTGTTTTTCTTGGATTTTCTGTTACCTTATCTACTCAGTTTTCTTATGTTAACTTGATAAATGAAACACATTCTTCAGTTTTCTTCGATTTAATTTTGATTGATTGTTTTATATCGTGTTTTGTGCAAAGTGTATCAAGTATATTCGATATGACTCGTATAAGACGAAGTAATTTAGGTAGAAGAACCCGAAAACTAATTACCGATCTAATCATACTGCACAAGAACGTGACGACCGAAATGAACGTGAAAGAATTCGTATATCACGAACGCGGGAAGCGAGAGCAAGAGATTCAACTAATAATCGCGCAAGTTTTAATCGAGCTGCTTTCAATTACGATTTGTAAATTGACTACATTAACTACCAATGTGTTACTATTGGACCTATGAACTTGTTTGCTCTCATTGTAAGGCATTGAAATACAAAAAAAATGAAGCCAATGGATTGTGTCGCCCAAATGGGAAAGCGAAATTGATACCATTAGATCCACCACCAGAGCCATTGTACTCATTGGTTTCAGGAATAAGACCAAATGCTATACACTTTTTGTCAAATATCCAACAATATAACAATTGCTTTCAAATTACGTCATTTGGAGCAACAAAAGTAGTTCGGGAAAATTTCATGCCAACTTTTAAGGTATGTATTATAGCAGGTAATCATTATTATTTTTGTGAACAAATTTCCTGTTAACTAAGTAAAGATGTGTCATTAACCTTTAGTTCCCTAATCCCCAAGAAATATATTACTTAGTCATATTATTTGGAGATGCAGTATTAGCAACTGGATGATGGATATCAGTTACAACTAATTATTACATATTGACATACCTAAGCATATCAATTATTATTTGGTAATTCAAATTATTAGACAGATAACTTTTTAGGAACAAATATTTATATTTGGTCAAATCATTTTTTTTTAGAGATACAAGGCCAAATATATCATAGAAAAGGTTCACTGTTACCAGTGTCAGATATCAATTACAAATTCTTGCAAATTTATTTCATGGGCAATTCACCACAACAAATTGATATGCGTTGTTCACATAACAATTCACTAAAGAGGTCTATTGTAGAACAATTACAAACTTTATTTCATGAGCACAATCAATTGATTATGTTGTTTAAAACTGCACTGGATCTGATGCCATCTAATAATCATAAAATTGTAATCAGAGCTGATAAAACACCTGTTGGCGAACATGCAAGAACGTTTTAATGCACCAACTATTGATGAAGTTGCCATCGTTGTAGTTGGAGAAAACTTGGAATCCCGTGATATTGTTTTACATCGTCGGAATGATCAATTACAACGTATAAAGGAAACACACCGCTCATATGACGCACTGCAATATCCCATTATATTTTGGCAAGGTGAAGATGGCTATGATTTCTCAAACAAGATGATAAATCCCATTACAGGTAATTGAAATATTAGTTTAGCTATGAAGATATATTATCAGTCACTATATTATTTGTTTTTTAATTTTTAATGTTATGAAAACAAAAACCTATTTTCAGGTTCTGAAACCAACAAAGAAGTCAGTTCAATGAACTAATATTCATACCGCCTAAAGATTCGGTAAAATGAGACAATCACATACTCAAATGTCGGCGATTATATCACAACTATGTTTTAGACATGAATGTTAAAATTGAAACGGAGAGATTAATATTTATCAGGTTGATTTAGACCAAACTCAGATCTGAAGAGTATATTCACCTTCGAGATGCGATTAATACAGATAGAAATGCACAGAATGTTGTTCGGATGACTATTCTTCCAGCAACATACATCGGAAGCCCTCGACATATGCATGAACACGCTCAATATGATATGTCTTATGTTCGTTATTATGGTACAGCAAATTTACATGCAATCCACACTGGATAGAAACCAAGCAGGAGTTATTCCCTTAGCAATCACACATTGATCGTCATGATATTACAGCCAGAATCTTTAGACAAAAGTTGAAATCTTTAATGGATTTCATTGTGAAACATTATGTGTTTACAGAGACACGCTGCTGTATGTATTCTGTGGAGTGGCAGAAACAAGGATTGCCACATCCACACATTTTGATTTGGTTAGTTGAAAAGATAAGGCCAAATGAAGTTGATGCAGTAATATCAGCTGAAATCCCTAATGTAGAAGTAGATCCTGGATTGCATGAGGTAGTTATCAAAAACATGAAAAACATGATACATGGTCCCTGTGGAACTCTTAATTAAAATTTACCGTGTACGGTGGATGGTAAATGTTCAAAGCGATATCTACGGACATTAATATCTGAAACAATCACTGGTAATGACGGTTATCCACTGTATCGTCGCCGATCGACAGCAGACAATGGAAGATCAATAATTGTCAAATTTAATCAAAAAGATATTTAAATAGATAATCGCTTGATTGTTCCATA
Source organism: Diabrotica undecimpunctata (assembly GCF_040954645.1). Lineage (NCBI taxonomy): Eukaryota > Metazoa > Arthropoda > Insecta > Coleoptera > Chrysomelidae > Diabrotica > Diabrotica undecimpunctata. Next base: position 93,407,093 of record NC_092808.1, on the reverse strand, counting down.
TTCACCCATTTTATCAAAGCCTTTCAAAGCGCACATCAACGTTGAATCTTGCCATTCAGTGAAATCTACTAAATACATTTGCAAATATGTATCCAAAGGGAGTGATATGGCTGTGATTGGTATTAATGCATAGAATTCCAATGATGAAGTTACCCAATGCAATATGGGTTACTATGTTAGTAGTAACGAATCAGTTTGGCGAATATTTTGATTTCCTATTCATGAGAGACACCCTACTGTTGTTTATTTAGCTGTGCATTTAGAAAATGGACAAAGAGTATATTTTACAGCACAAAACGCAGTACAAAGAGCTGCTGAGCCACCATCTACTACATTAACCAGTTTTTTTGAGATATACCAAAACGATGCTATTTCTCAAACATTTTAATATTCTGAAATGGCCAAAATATTATCCTTGGAATCAATCTTCAAGGAGATTTATACGACGGAAATAAAGAAAACTAGTTCCAGGATACCCAGATGTATATTCTACCGATGCAATTGGTCGAATTTATTCAGTACATTCAAGCAATGATGAATGTTTTTATTTATGACTGCTATTAGTCAATGTACGTGGCCCAACATCATTCCAACATTTACGAACTGTTGATTGTGATTTGTATGGATCATACAGAGAAGCAGCCTGCCAACGTTTGCAATTGCTCATTGGGATCAAACTTTCAATGATGCTGTAATATCACAAGGTCATCAAATACGAACATTGTTTTCTATAATCATATCTACATGCTTCCCATCAAACCCAAATGATTTATGGATCAAGTACAAAAATAATATGTATAATGATATTTTGTATTAAAATACGGATTAGAAGGGGAAATCCAAATATACAAATAAGCAAAGAAATTTACAATGAAGTATTGATTTTATTTAAGGACATTATGTTTGATGATGCCAACAAACTACTATTTTAATTAGGCCTGGCCGCGCTCAATCTTCCAATGCATAATGCTTTTAACCAAGAGTTGCACCGAGAAAAACTGTATGATCTCAACACTTGAAAGAATTAATCCAAACAAATCTTCCACTATTGAATGAACAACAGAAGTATGTATTTGATACACTTATGAAAGTAACAAATGATAAAACAAGAGGGATTTACTTCTTAGATGCACCTGGTGGTACAGCAAATTCTTTTTTAATTTCATTGATATTAGCAACAATTAGCTCACAAAATAGAATTGCACTTGCACTCGCTTCGTCGGGAATGGCAGCAACTTAGAATAAATAATCTAAATTTCTAGAATAAATTTCTTGCGTATCTACTATATCCTCTTCACTATATCTTCATTACCTCTTCACTGAGACAGTCTAACATTAGCCGCAGTAGTCTTTCTTGCTCTTTTTCATATGCTGCCATATATAAGATATATATATATATATATATATATATATATATATATATATATATATATATATATATATTTGGGGTTCCTTTGCGCGAGGTGGAAAGCGTAAACTTGTGTTTTAGAGGAATTGGGTCTCAGGGAATTCTGCAGGTAGTACGCTGTCATTGTTTTTAAGGCAGTTTCGAGTTTCTCCTCCACTTCTTCATAACTATTTTCTTGAGCACACATTGCAAGATCGTCAGCATAGAGGAACTGCTTGTTTTCGGTCGGCGTAGGTTGGGCGTTTGTGTATATATTGAAGAGCATTGGTGCTAAAACATTTCCCTGTGGGAGGCCGTTTTTTTGGACTCTCCACGTACTTACTTTATTCTCCAGCATAACGAAAAAACGTCTGTTAAGCAGTAAGGAATATACGACCTTATCCAGATGGTGGTCATTGAGAGTGTCGAATAATTTGCGGAGTAATGTTTTGTGCCTTACTGTGTCATAGGCTGCTGTTAAATCTACGAAAGCAGCCCCGGTTATAAGTTTTTCTTCAAAGCGCTCTTCAATGTGTTTTGTTGTGCGAGGACTTGACAGGTGCAAGATTTGCCGGGTCTGAATCCTCCTTGTTGTGGGATAAGGTGCTGGTCGACATTTTTTTCTATTCTGGTGAGTATGAGTCTCTCGTATTGCTTGAAAAAGTGACACAACAGCGAAATAGGCCTGTAGCAACTGGGAATTTCTGTGTCCCTTCCTGTTTTAACAAGGCTATTACTTTAGATTTCCACCATGATTTTGAAATTTCGCAGGCTTTGCAGCACGTGTTATAAAGTTAATTCTTGAAGTTAACGATGCAGTTGAAAATCTAGCCAGAAATAAATCACCTTGAATGGATAATCTCTTAGCTGAACTATGTAAAGAAGGTGACCACGATACTATAATGACACTACAGCAGTTCATAAAAGAAATATGGACACAGAAATCCCTCTCCAGTGATTGGAATATTGGAATACTTTGCACTATTCTAGACTTACCACAATCATCAACCAAAATATATTGAGGTACTTTGGACATATTACCAGACGAATGGAAGGCATGGAGAGGTTGGTGGTTGAAGGCAAGGTAGATGGTAAAAGAACCCGAGGAAGATCGCCAGTCCGATGGTCAGACCAAATAAAGTGCGCTGCCGGTTACTCCCTGTCTGAGGCAGCACACCGCGCCCAGGAGAGAGAAGAATGGATAGCAACCATTCGTCAAATACCATACATCACCATATCCTTACGAAGGATAAAGGATAGAGGAGGGAGGAAGCACTATACTCAAAAAGGAGATATATTTGAATGTTCGAACCACAGAGGGATTACGCTTCTAAATGCAGCGTATAAAATATTTTTCACAGTACTGTGCTATTGTATGGCACCATATGTAAAACGAATAAAAACAAAATTACAGGCTAGTTTCAGGGGTGGTAAATCGATAATTCATTATATCCCAACGCTGAGACAAATTTTAGAAATAACACTGTGATATGGCATATATACTCATCACATATTTATAGACTACAAAACAGCCTACGATTTTGTAAGTCGGAGAGATGTAAACAGAAAAAAATTTTCAAAGCAATAAAAGAGCTAAAAATACCAAATCAGTTGGTAAATTTAACAAAAATTAACTCTTGAAAATGTTGATTGTAGAGTCGAATCAAGGGGGAACTATCTGAACCTTTTAAAACAAATAACAGGCTGCGCCAGGGAGACCCTCTCTTCTAGATACTGTCCAATATGGCACAAATCACAACCACCGGTGTAATATATATTAAATCAATGGTGTACGAGAGGCGTATATAGCACTAAAATAATGAGCTACAAAAATGGGTTTAATAATAAACACCAACAAAACAAAGTATATAAAAATAAACACGCATCCACAAATACTACGACATTTATATACCTGGTAAAACTACTTAATAGTGAAAATAATACTGCCACAGAGATAAACCGCAGAGTTTGCATGACCAACAGATGCTGTTTTGCTGTCCTTCCTCAATTATATCGAGAAATACAAAAGTAAGTCAAAACAATAATACGCCCAATCCTAACATATAGTTCAGAGACCTGGTTTCTAACAAAAAGTACTGAAAACACGTTAGGATATTTTAATAGAGAAGTACTAAGGCGAATCTATGGAGCAGTGAATGACAATGTAGTGTGGAGAAGACGATATAACTTCGAAATTTACATAATATACCAAGAACCTAATTTTGTAAAACATATTAAGATAGGACGTCTGACGAGGACAGGGCATGTATTGCAGATAAAACAAAATGACCTCGATAGAAAAACGCTTCTAGATAGACCCATTAACCAAAGAAGAAGAGGAAGATCCAGAACAAGGTTCCTTGATAACATCGATGAAGACATGAGAAATATGGGAATACGTAATTGGCTAAGGAAGGCGATGTATAGGAACAACTGGAGAGAAAGTCTTGAGGAGGCTAGGACGCACGCAGGATTGTAAAGCCAGAATAATGATGATGAACATAACCTGTCAACGTATTTGCCATTTCACAGTTGATTTTCCATTCTTCGCAAAACAACTGGTTACCAATACTTATATCTTTATTGCGTAGATAATCAGTACCTGTATAAGGGTAACCATTTACAATATATATATATATATATATATATATATATATATATATATATATATATATATATATATATATATATAAATGTATATAAACATACAAGTTGATTTCACGCAAGCCAAAAGCAAAAATTTTATACCAACCTTATTCGGTTTATTTGATATGTACTGGGCCAAAGGGCACCTGGCTTTAGAAAACAGTCGTTATTCGTCCATAGTGAGGTTATTCCAGGTTTCTAATATGCACCACTATTTGCTATAAATCCATTCCAAATCGCAGAGGCTAGAGCAAATTTGTCGGTTCTAATCGTCCAGATCTGGTTTGTTCTACGTCAAATCTGAGACATTTTATAATATCCTTGAATCTGTCTTGTATCATAGTTTTCCTAAAACACTAAGGCCCCGTACTGTTGAATAGTAGCTGTTGATTGGTAAATTTTTGACGCCGTAGACTCCTCTTGCTTATATATTAGCAGGCAGCTTCCAGTTCTTCCAAAGTTACAATCCATGTGTCATTTTTCAAACATCGATTTGCTTCTGTAATAGTAAATTTTTGTATATGACGCAACATTGATTGTAAGATGCTAAGCACTTACCACACAATTATTCTTTACGTTTCTTTTTTGCATACCAAGAAGGACCTGATTTATCTAGACAAATATTGTGCTGAGCGCGAGGTCTACAGCGCCCAACTCGCGCTTGCGAGTGTTTACATAAATTGTTGACTCTTGTACAATAAAACTTTCTAACTGCTCTGAAGCATCAGAACCACTGAAATCACTATTTTGTAGCTTTCACGCCTTCTCAGACTTTAAAATTAGATCAGGATCGCTAATTCTGGCAGAACGCTTTTTGGCTAATGAAAAACAATTCTATAGAATAAAGGTTTTACCTTAAATGAAGGCTTAGATTAATAAAACCGGTAGGTATAACATCGACAAGTGCGCAGCCTGTAGGTTTCCCATTAATTCCCACTCTATTGTCCTGCCAATCAAAATAAGCAGACAGATTATTTCCCTCTAGCACTGTCCGCCCGCAATAAGTTGTTCTCGGATTTAAATTGTTTACGTTAAATTTTGTTATTTTGTGGATTAAGTTTTCGACTGTATTAGTGATTTTATTTTATAAAATGCCACGGTGTATAAATGAACTGTATTTATCATTTAACTGCAAATTGTGTGAACGATAAAAAGTCAGTTTACCATTTAGGTAGGTTTAAAATATTCTATTAATCATTAGTAGCCCTATTTGTATAAAGGGGAACTGTTTGGAGCTGTACTTTAGAACCGTACTTTTATATTTTAAAAACTGCAATTTGTTTTGAGAGGTGATATTTAATTTTGCTTATATCATTTGGATACTTCCATGGTTCGTTTTATACGATTCATTAAAATAAATTTAACCAATTATCAATACTTAATCACCATCGCAAGAAAAAAAAATAGGTAAACATTTAAAATAATATCTGTAGCAAATAAAAAAAACAATAAGATATGCAACTTCTTTCTAGTTGCGGTATAATGTTATATTCTTCTAAATAATAATCCTTCCAGAAATTAATTGGAAAATTATATCTGATTTTTCAAATTTAAAAAAAATGAAAGTAACATATCTTTATCAAACGGGGGTTACATAATTACAGATTCATTAGAAATAGTCAATACCTGTAATCTGTTTTTTAAAAATGATCCATTAGAAGCAATTTTGACCATCCCAAAAAAAGTTGATAGTGCATACATTTGTTTTGTATGACCAACTTCTTCTTTATCTGTACACTATATTAGAATTGAACGAATTACAATTTGTATTCAACAAAAAACTAAAAAACAAAAAATCTGACGGCTTTGATGAAATACTTGGGTTTTTACTAAAAATGTTATTTTTTTATAATATCGCCATTAACATATTTAGGTAATTTATCATTTTCAAATGACGACTTTCCATATTATGTAAAAACTGGATAGGTGCTACCAATTCATACAAAGATACCCTAAAGAACTGAGTAATTACTTAGCAACTGACTAATGAAATGCGAATCATAAATCTAACTATCTCGTTATAAATATAGGAGTAAACCAAACTCTTTTATCAGTAAAATTCCCAGGACTTCATATAGATGAATGTTTTAATTGAAGAAAGCTTCGTGATGTACTTGCCGCAAAACTAAACTCAGTAATTCAAGTTTTTTTTATTTCGAAATTTAAAACAAGTTTTAACGGAAAAATAATTAAGAGTGCTTTATGGGATGCAATGGGACAAAGATTTTTAATACTTTACGTATATAAAATTGTGTAAGACCCATAACAAGCTTTAAACTAAATTTAAAGGAATTTTTGACTACACACATTTTTTATACAATTGCATAATTTCTTCAATTTTAAATGTTACTCTTTGTGGTGTTAGTTTATTTAGTGTATTTGTTTACTTGTTTATTTTATTTAATTAGCTGACCAATTCTATATAAACTATGTTTGTCTAAAGTATTTATTTATTTATTAAATGCATTTCTCCTTTGAAAACAAAAAATATTACTTTCAGAACGTTGGTTACCATCATAGCTATCTTAATTTTATTCACTGCCACCCTAAGTAGCATGCTTGCATCAACACCATACCAAGCTCGCAAGTTCTTCAACCATGAGGTTCTTCTTCGTCCTGGACTGCGTTTACCTGCTATTTTTCCTTGCATGATATTTTGTAGCAACCTATATTCGGGACCTCTCATTACATGTCCGAAATACTCCAGCTTTCTCTGCTTGATGCTTTTTATGATCTCAGTAGTCTTGCTGAGACATTCTAGTTTTGTGAAGTTTCGAATCTTCACACAGGAAACTATTAAAATTCTTCTATAGCACCACATTTCGAAAGCCTCAAGGCGATTTAGATAGATTTTATTCGCAGTCCAAGATTCGACACCATAAAGTAAGACCGAGAATACGTAGCAGCGAAGTAGGCGGATCCTCAATGCCAATTTTAGGTCTTTGTTACATAACACCTTGTCTTTGTACATCCTTCTAAAAGCCGCTCTAACCTACTCTATCCTAGATCTAATTTTGCCGTGACTTTTTGCGTTACAATTTAATTGCTGTCCAAGGTAAACGATTTTATCAACTTGTTCAAGTTTGGTATTATTTACATATATAGACGGTTTTATATGCTGTTGTTTACTTATTACGAGTATTTTGATTTTCCGTATATTCAGATCCAGACCTGTCTCCCTATAACTCTCAACGACACTATCAAGTAGCGTTTGCAGATCTTCTTGACTAGAAGCTAGGAGTACTGTATCGTCCTCGTATCGAAAATTATTGATGACTTCACCGTTCACAAGTATTCCTTCTTGTTTTTCAGAAAGTGCTTTTCTGAAAATTCTTTCGGAGTAAACGTTGAAAAGCAGGGGTGACAAGAGGCATCCCTGTGCCGTATTCCTCTTTTAATATTAAGAGCCTGTGATTCCACACCATCTACCAAAACTGATGTTCGAACATCTCTGCCGCCCAAGCCAATGTCTTTTAGAGCTTCGATCAATATAGAGTGCTTAACACGATCAAATGCCTTCCTTTTAGATGTCAGTAAAACAACAGTATATAACTACAGATATATTTCGACATCTTTGAGCAAGTACGTTCATTCCAGACAGTGTCTCTCTCGTTCCAAACCCGTTACGGAAACCAAACTGTGTGTCATCCAGGTATTACTCGCATTTATTGTAGATATGACCATGCATTACCTTCAGAAAAATTTTTAATAAGTGGTTTAACAAACTGATGGTTCTATAATCAGCACAGGTTTTTGCTGTTGTCTTCTTAGTTAGAGCTATAAACAGTGAATTAGACCAACCATTAGGTAGTTGTCCGCTATAAATGGTATTGAAAAACGAAGTTATAGCCTCTAAAACATTGCTATCATTTATAAGCTTGTATATTTCAGTTGGAATTTCATCAGAAATTCTGGCAGTCGCTCTTGCGACGTACCTGTCACTCTTCCCACTCATTTGTCCTAACTAGAAATATTTGGCAGTCTTTGCGCATCTGTTTGTTGGTTGAATGTTATACCTTTCGTTTCATTAATCCAATGCCTAGAACAATGTATGCCTTGTACATGTAGTGGATATAATACGAGGATTATTTTAGATTTTTAGATTAGGATAATTAGATAAACAAATAACTACTACCGATACCTTTTTTCTTATTATAATAGTACTCTTTATTGCCACTTTTACCAGATCTCGCGGACAACAACGAACACAAACAGACGGCATTTATAGCAAGCTATATAAATAATTATAATAAGTACACCATATAGAATCGTTAAAAATGGAACAATAGACGGTACATAATTATGTACAGTTTGGTAATTAGAATCATTCTTCTTATTATTCCTTTTTTTAAACAATTTTGCTTGTTTATAAAAATACTTCCTCTCTTGTGCGGTCGGCTGACATTTCTTCTCTTACCTACTTGCTCATTTGTCCCCTGCTATTTTAATAACTCTTTTGTCCGCCATTCTAGTGATGCGATTAATCGATTATTTTCTTCTGTTTGGTGTTTACTCATTTATACTGTCGCTGAGGCGGATCTACGGCAGGTTGTGGATCACCGTCAGTCGCTCTATACGCTAAGGCGGATGATCTTAAGATCCTTTGTGACTCCATGTTACACTAAAACAACAGACAAAAGGGACAGGAAGGAAATAAGAAACACGAAGACAAGTTTCTTTATTTATTAAAAAGTCGGTGCGTCGGGGTCAGTTCGCCAGGGATTCTCCCTCTCTGAGAGTGTATCGAAGGTTCTTCACTGGACGACGTGTGTAACCAGGCGAGTGTAATTGGACACACGCCTCTTGCTTGTTCCGAGTTGTTCACTCACAATACGAGTTACGCAAGTTTGAACCTCGGAGATAAGCTTATCTCGGAGACCGGTTTTAGTAACCGTATAGAATGGTATAACAACTCACGGGTCAAGCTCTAGAGAGCGTGCTTTGTTGCTGGGTCGGTAAGGCAAAGCAGAGAGCGCGAACTAACCTCAAACACGCCACGTGGTAGGACCTGAGAGGCACCTAAAACAGATGGAAAGAATATGGAAAATGATCGAAGTTGTTATAAAATAATAAACAAGTGAAATCGAAAAGGTTATGTCTAATTGTTCTGTAAAAGAAGAATAACAGATAGTTATCATAGAATATAAACACAAATATATATATATATATATATATATATATATATATATATATATATATATATTGTTGTGATCTGCTTAATGATGTTTTATTATTAATTAACACTAATTTAATTAATCCAATTATTTAATTAATTAATTCACTAATTTATGCAGAGTCATACAATTCAATTACTATTAAAAATTCTCAGGGTGCCTTTTTAATTTTACTTTATATATCTCTTCTAGTGGGTTCAGTATCTCCTAGTTGCTCATAATCGGGATAGAACAGGAAACGGAACTAACATTAAAACAACATAAATATGCACACAAATTATTATTTATTTTCAATAAGCAATACGATGAATGTTAATAAATAACTTTTTGTGGGCAATTATCTTTCCCAATAAACTCCTATACTCTAAATTTAATTTAAATTACAAACTATCTATTGATCTGTTTTATAATAATATCTACTAAAAAAAATGACCATATAAAAATATAATTTATTCACAAAAAAAATAACTCTTTGAAACTTGGAATCTTAGTTCGTATGCTTATATTTGATTTTATTTTTAGAATATCTTAAAATTTTCTTTCATTCAAATTATTTGACTGACCTTTTTTACACCAATGATGTCTCCTCTCGATCAAAACCACAGTAACTTCCTTGATTGATTATGTCCGGCTACCATCAAATCTTTCCCGTTTCTCAGCATCGATCCAAACCGCATACCAGCAAACTACTCCTCCGAAAACACAAGCCCAAGCCTCTTTTGACCGGTATTCTCTATTCACAAATTCTCCTTTCTTTCTCAATTATATCTCGTGGACTATGCAGACTCAAAAGAGGTATTAATCTTCTCAATTTTGATCTGCTCTCAGCTTCCACCTTTTTCACTACCAAACGAAAACACTGGTACTCAGATTGACTACACGAAAACACGTCTTCTCTTCTGGTCTGCCGGTAACATAATAATTCTTTCAATCTCCCCAGACAACCTTCTCAACTTTTTTATTCCCACCATTCCTTTTTAACCAATCATAAGCATTCATCTTTCCCACTTATTTTCGATTTAGAAAATTTCCAACATGATATTTAAAACAAATAAACTACTTTCACTCAAATTACTTTTCAGAAACCATTAACAATTTTACCTTTTTCAACAGAAATAAGTTTCCAAATTCTTGTTATCTCATATCTAAATCTAATTCTTATTTACTTTCGAAAAATGCCCAACGCAAAATACAATTACAAAGTTTATTCCTTAAATCTATAATTATACGGGTTCCATTGTCCTTTCACTATTCACTCAGTCTTTCACGGAACAATGTTTTCTCTTATGGTCTATTACAAATAAGTACAGGGTTGTATTTTAACTTATATGCCCGCGGTATATTAAAATAATAAAAAAACTCTTTATTCTATTTCTGATCGATAAACTAATCCATAACAAATCCCCGCCTTGTTTTGAAATACAAATTTTCTTTTTTTTTTAAGTGTAACCAAAAAAAAATATTATTTTCTCTCAACACAATATTTTTCTTTTGTAGTCATTTTATCCTAAGCTAAATTTTTATTACTCCATCTTAAAATGTATACTCTTATTTTTATTCATGGTATTTGTACACATCCTGGATATTGTAAACTCCTCGTATCTTTTCTGATTCTACATGTCTAAGAACATAGCTGTTTATTCCATTTTCATTTTGTATCTCCGTGAGATTTGATACTCGTAACGCCCTTAAAAGCACCTTTTCTCCCTTCTGGAAAGTCACTGCTCTTCGTTTTCTATTCTGGATTTGCCTTTGGAGATATTTTTCATTACTGCGCTGCAGCCTCCTTCGAACAGTTTCCAATACTATTTGATACTCTCTCTGCTCCGGTTCTTCCCATGGCCGTACTGGCATAATTCCCTTCATGACATATTCCGGCGTTTCTTTTGTCACCGTACTTGGAGTGGTGTTCAAGTAGTTTTCGATTTCTGCCACTTTCCTATCCCATCGTCGATGTTGTCCAATGGCAGCAATGCGGAGGAATTTTGTCGTCTCTTGTATAAAACGTTCTGACGGATTACTTTTAGGATGTCGGATACTGACAAAATTTGTCCCTATTCCCCTGTCTTGCAACTGTCTCTTGAATCGGTCACTCCGGAAATACGTAGCATTGTCTAAAAGAATTTTCCTTGGTGTTCCTATGGTGGCTATAAAATTGTCTATCTTTCTCATAATTTCTTCCCCCTTTGTCGTACGGCATGTGTATAGCTTTACATATTTCGAAAAAATATCTACCATCACCAAAATATGTTTGTTCCTCTGCGTGGTCATTATCAGATCACTTAACATATCTATTGCTACAATGTCTAATTTTTGGTGGGATACAATATTTTTAGCCACATTTTCATTCCGGAAATTTCTGCTTTTATATTTTTGACATGTTTCACATCTTTGGGTAACTTCTTTTGCAATCCGGTAATCTTTTCGGCATATATAGTTTTCGCGAAAAACCAGCCAAACCTTCCTGCTGCCGATATGTCCATTGTCCTTCGTGTAATTTCTGTATGATCCTTTCTGCCAATGTCTGTGTTATCACGTATAGTTCCTTTCCATCAATTCGTTTGAAAAATATACCGTTTTCCCTCTCCGCTCTTCTTTTTTCTCTTTCTTCCAGGTCTTCTTGATTTGTTCTAATTTCGTTTAACGAAAATACACCTTCCTCTTGTGTCAAAATGTTCAGTCCTACATGAAAAGCAATTACTTCCTTTTTCCCCGAGTCTTCATCCCTTGTGAGAGCGTCGGCTATAATGTTGTCTTTTCCTTTTATATATCGAAACTCAAAGTCATACTCCTGTAGTAACAAAATGCCTCTATGTATACGATTGTTAACCAGACGATTTTTCATTATATGTACCAAAGCTGCATGATCAGTTTCGATTGTGAATTTTGCTCCCAACAGATAAAATCCTAACTTATTTACACAGAAAAGTACGCTAGCAAACTCTAGTTCAGTCACACTGTATTTTCTTTCGTGTGTTTTTGTCACCCGGGAAATAAAACAAATCGGCACTTCTTGATTGTTTTGTATTTGCGACAAAACTCCCGCAAATTTTTGTATGGATGCATCAGTTCGTAGTATGAAAGGCAAATTGTACATTAGATGATATATTTTCGTTCCTTTCGAGAATTCCTCTTTTAAAATTTGAAAAGCTTTCTCTTGTTCTTCTTTCCAATTCCATTTAACACCCTTCTTCAATAATTTGATCAGAGGAATTTCCTTCTGGCTTAAATCAGGAATTAGTTTTTTAAAATAGTTGATCGTCCCGAGAAAACCTCTCAATGTTTTTAAATTCGTTGGTCTTGGGTATTCATCTATGAGTTTTACCCGGTCCTCGGCTAAACTAACTGTTTGTGTGTCCAATTTAAATCCCAAATATATCACTTCTTTTTGAAAAAATTGACATTTTTCAATATTCAGTTTTAATCCGGCCTTGTCCAATTCTCCCAAAATAATCTTTATGTGTTCCAAATGACTTGATGTATCTGGTGAAAAAATTAGTAAGTCATCGATGTAGTGCACTATGAAATCTTCATATTTATTTAATATTGTATGGAGAGCTCTTACCAATGCTGCACACGCACTTTGTAATCCAAAAGGTACTACTTTAAATCGGTATACAATACCATCGATTGAGAAAGCGGTGTAATTTCTACATCTTTCTGCTAACGGTATTAACCAAAAACTATGTTTCAAATCAATTTTAGAAAACATGTGTGTTCCCGTAATTCTCCCAAAAATAGCTTCGATGTTGAGAGGTGATTCATATTGAGATACCGTGTGTTGATTTATATTCCGGGCATCCAAAAGAGCCTCAATTCTCCACTGCTTTTTTTTCATAATCACGATTGGGTTGATGTACGGCGAGTCACATCTCTCTATGATTTGATCTTCTAACATTTTGTTAATTTCTCCTTTAACCTCCTGTCGGTATTTATATGGGATCGGATAAGTTTTCGATCGAAAATTACCTAAGTCTTTAACCTCAAATGAATGTTCATACTTTTTGGCTACTCTGTTTTCTTCATTTACTAAATCTTCATACTATCTCAATATTACACGCAATTCCTTTTCCTTTTCTTCTCCACATATTAATTTTCTTTCTTTTTCCTCAATTTCTTTACACATATTTATTTTGTATTCTTTCATTCAAATTATTTGACTGACCTTTAATTTTTTTACACCAATGATGTCTCCTGTCGATCAAAACCACAGTTCCTTCCTTGATTGATTATGTCCGGCTACCATCAAATCTTTCCCGTTCTCAGCATCGATCCAAACCGCATACCAGCAAACTACTCCTCCGAAAACACAAGCCCAAGCCTCTTTTGACCGGTATTCTTTATTCACAAATTCTCCTTTCTTTCTCAATTATATCTCGTGGACTATGCAGACTCAAAATAGGTATTAATCTTCTCAATTTTGATCTGCTCTCAGCTTCCACCTTTTTCACTAACAAACGAAAACACTGGTACTCAGATTGACTACACGAAAACACGTCTTCTCTTCTGGTCTGCCGGTAACATAATAATTCTTTCAATCTCCCCAGACAACCTTCTCAACTCTTTCATTCCCACCATTCCTTTTTAACCAATCATAAGCATTCATCTTTCCCACTTATTTTCGATTTAGAAAATTTCCAACATGATATTTAAAACAAATAAACTACTTTCACTCAAATTACTTTTCAGAAACCATTAACAATTTTACCTTTTTCAACAGAAATAAGTTTCCAAATTCTTGTTATCTCATATCTAAATCTAATTCTTATTTACTTTCGAAAAATGCCCAACGCAAAATACAATTACAAAGTTTATTCCTTAAATCTATAATTATACGGGTTCCATTGTCCTTTCACTATTCACTCAGTCTTTCACGGAACAATGTTTTCTCTTATGGTCTATTACAAATATGTACAGGGTTGTATTTTAACTTATATGCCCGCGGTATATTAAAATAATAAAAAAACTCTTTATTCTATTTCTGATCGATAAACTAATCCATAACAATATATATATATATATATATATATATATATATATATATATATATATATATATATATTTATATATATATATATATATATATATATATATATTTATATATATATATATATATATATATATATATATATATATATATATATATATATATATATATATATGTATAGGCAAAAATATGAGATAAGGTTATAGCATAAAAAGGTAATAAAAATGGCTGTAAGAAAAAGGTAAAATTAGTGTGCGCTGGAAGTCAGTATCAAAGCTCTGGAGCAACAAGGTTGCGACAGAAATACTCAATGCAGTAAATATGCAAATATTTACAAAATGTTAAAATTAGAATACGATAAAATATCAATATAAAATGAGCATCAGCAAATATCATCAAAGCAAAACACAACTAATGGTAAATATGGTATATGCAAAAATAGTCAGTAAATATAACACTATGAAATGGAAATATTCCTGAAAATAAAATAAATAAATACCAAAAATAATATTCCAAAGAATATTAAGAAAATGCCAAGCTGGAAGATGATGAGGAGCGGAAGAGAAGTCTAATTCTCTTCCGCTCTAATGAAAACGAGCAGAACTTGAGAGATGTCTCAGATCAAGCACAATTTTACAATACATTTTTGATAATTTAAAATATTTGATCATTGAACTTAATAAAAAAAACAAAAAGGGAGATCACAGTGGGCCCTGCAGGCAGAAACTTTATTGGGTACGCGTACTTTTTAACGATGAAATATGACTAACACCATATTACACCGCTTGGAAGTGAAATTAGCTGTATCCCGAGAACCCAGTACCTCCCTACGACGAAAATTTTAGCTAGCGGTATATGTACGTAACATATTGAAAAACGAGTCGGTGGTTTATAAGATCAAGTTTAAAACATTTCTTTTTATAACATTCTAAACTATTTTTTATTAACCATTGTGTCTTTATTTAAATTTAGCAAAATTTTATTGGCATTATTACTTTCCTATATATTGAATTAGATTTATTAAAAACAAAAAGTTTATTAATATTTTATTTAGTATAGGTATTTGTACTAAATGGAACTGTTATGTATCACGTTAACCATGAGTGCAGAGTTGCCACGCCATTTTTTTTAAATAGGAAGTATGAAACTAAGATTAAATTGAAATGCATACTAATACTATATCCAGAGAACTACGAACACAGTAGTATGTGTTCGTAGTTCTCTGCTATATTTCTAAAATGTCTTTTATGTTGTGCAAAAGGTGAGGTACTTATGATTATCCAATATACAGGGTGGCTCATTAGTGCGAGGAAGTCCATTTACTTATTTGTTGTAAGAGATACAAAAAAATAATTTGGGTAAAAGTTGCAGCATATATAGGACCATACTTTAACCTTCCGTGACTGGCGCTCGTTTTCTGTGCACCGATAGTGGCGGCGGACTATAAGTCGACATACCTTTTTTGCAAGTGAAAAGCGTCTTATAGTACAAGTGACCCTTTTTATAAACCAGCATTGTAAATTAATATTATATTTATTTTATTAAAAATATACAAAAGAAAACTGTAATCATACAAAAAAAACTAAAAAAAATATAAGTTAGGTATTGCTATTGCTTTAAACATCAGAATAACATTGTGCCCATACACAAGTTAAATGTTTAAGGCACATGAATTTGGCACATCTACGCGAGAAATGTGTTGGTGAATGTTTTCTCCCGTCACAATAACTGTAACAGCCTCGAAAATTTTCTAGATGGGGTAGAATTAGCAATTGGAATGGCATAGAGTTCTCTGATTCTTAGTACTATCGTTTTTGGAATGTTAGTTTGCATTGCTCGAGAACGAATATAACTTTCGTTTAACTGGGATGAAAGTCTATGCAAAAATATTCTCTTATTTATAGTACCCTGACTATTCCGAAAAGCTGCAAGTAAAGTTAGGATAGCTATGCTGATCGCCAACATCCGGAACGGATAGGCACCGTAAGAAGAGAAGATCGTACCTGGATTTCTCACTATAAAGCAATACCAAGGAATTCGCTGCACTCACATATTCAATATAGAATAAAAAATTACCATTGCTATCTTGACGTATTTCGAACGCAGTTATATGCAGCGCACATTTTATCTAGAGTATCAACTCCACCTTTAGTATTATTGAAATCAATAATCATCTTAGGTTTTAATCTAACCGTATCGATTTT
This sequence comes from Diabrotica undecimpunctata, assembly GCF_040954645.1. NCBI lineage: Eukaryota > Metazoa > Arthropoda > Insecta > Coleoptera > Chrysomelidae > Diabrotica > Diabrotica undecimpunctata. The sequence goes on along the minus strand of NC_092808.1, from coordinate 93,390,695 downwards.
ATCATTATGGTGCATACTTGAAACAGTACTGACGTTTATTTTTCGTTTGGGAATATAGGACACCAATATTATGTCTTTGTCTTAGGCAAACATGCTTGATCCTATAGGTCGATCTTGTGAATTAGATATTTGAAGAGGTAATTCTGGTTCATTGTTCTGAATAGTTCCTAAATAGGTAAGACTAAAATATTTTAATAGTGTACATACCAATGAGATGCTGGAAACCAATTGTCACATGTTACTATCTGTTTGGTATTCCTAATTGGTTCAATTATTATTTGAACAAATGAAAGTCCTGAATTATCTACAGCATGTGGACCAATAGGTTGTTTGCCAAAGTACACTTCAAAATTGGTAGTATAATATGTCTTCGAATCTACTAAAGCGTATATTTTCAGTCCGTATACTTATTGGGTATATTCGGAATATATTGGCGGAAATTGCACCTTCCTCATTGATGGATCGTAACGTTTTTATACGTGTAAGTAAATACGAGTGTAAGCTGATTTGCAGTTAGCAACAAATAAGTCAAAAATTTCTCGAATCTGACAGAATTTATCAACTTTCCTTCTTTCTGATCCAGAGTAGATATCATCAAATCTAATGTTTAAGCAAGAACTCGAAGCGAACTTTTGACATTGTTAGATGAAATTACTCCTTCCCTGTCCCGTTGTTATTTCACATTTTATCGACGTTTAGGCGGCTGGATTTAAGTACTCCTCCCAAATAAAGTAATCCTATACGAGGCATTATTTTATTTAGGTCCGTTTCTTTTGTATTTCTTTTACGGCGTATTCTTTGTATTTCGGATGTGAATACTAGTAAAGTCTACAATTATTGTACTGAGCACTTCATTATTAAAAAAGTGCCTGAAAATATCAAATGGTGTCTATAATTTTTTAACGATCTCTTTAACACCGGCATACGAGTTATCAAGTTTACTGCCCCTGTTCGTGATTTGGGAGGGTGATGTTTTGCCCACTCATTTTTTTTATATTTTTTAGCCAAGTAAGGTACTTGTGAGGGAGTGACTTCTACGTCGTCATCGTTAATTTCATTCTAAGAATCAGAATATATTTCTTGAGACAGTCTAACATTAGCCGCTGTAGTCGCTCTTGCTCTTTTTCATATGATGCCATCTATAAGATAATTATATCATCAGTCAATAAAAATAACGTTCAAAATACTATTTTACCTTTTATGAAATACAAAGAAAATACACCAAATCTTTCAATATGTTTATCTGTGAAATTACTATGTAATGTAATTGTTACTGGCGCCGGACTGTCGCTCCACAACTTGCTACCAAAAACAAACGAACGCCCTTGTGTAGGTAATATGATATACTTAACACAGTCGAGACATGGTCAAGGAATACAGAGCGCGGCGGTTGGGTCGTGAGGTGAACATTTCGCTGCGGATTGTTAGTCCACGCGCGCCAGTCACGGAAGGTTAAAAATATTATCAAAGCTACAAGGCCACCCATATTAACACTTGAAAGTTTGGTTTAGCATACCTACCCAGAAAGCCCGAAATGACTTATTTTGACCTCAAGTTCTTAAATCAATAAAAACCCAGTTTAAAGAAATTATATTAATTCTTGACGACAAAGTCTGATTTTATTTTTTAGTTTTATTGTTAAAACATTTGGAACACCATACACTCTGCAGTTTTATCACTTGGCACACATTGCCTTGTTACAGTTGTGGCACTGATTGAAAGTATGATTTCCTTTACAAAATATTTTCAGCTGACATTTTTTTCGTTTTTGGATAGTAAAAGTGCTGGTTGTTGGTAGGACCGCTGGTGCTGGGTGTAGTACCAGATTTCGGAAGGCAAGGTATGAAACCCGTAATTCTTCACACAGTTGAAGAATAAACTTACGACGACTGAGACTACTTCCAGTTACTTTTTTGTAAATAATCAATGCATTTATTGCTCCTTAGTCAAGAAAATACATCAGCCCCATATTTGGTTTGATTATAAAAACTTACTGTTTCAGGAAGTTTTTTCATCGACAGCAACATCCACTGATTGATGTAACGAGCTCAACTAAAGCACATCTTTGTGACTATATATTTGGTCGCTCTGGAATATATGGGTAATATACAATTCTCTATTTTCACACTTTACGCTTAGAGGAACTTCCTTTCTGTTGCGATTAAAAGTACCCACAAGACTTGTTGATTTCTTTGGCAATGTCTTGGCCAATTTAATCGATGTGAAGTGGTTATCAGGTAAAGTCCACACATGGATGGGGTGGATTTTATTGTAAACCAAAGAAAAAGGGCATTATTATGGACTAAAACCAACAGTCAAAGAATGTACTATTTTCACCTAAACTAAAATTTCTTCAATTACAGTTTAATCAATGCACATACCCCAACTGATAACAAACCAGGTGAAGTAATAAGCCTACAGAAGATGTCCTAGAAATGACACTAAGAGGAGACATTAATTCAAGCATAGGACGTGAGCGAGGTTTTATGTTCACTATAGGAAGACACAGCCTATACAACACTAGTAGTGATATTGAATTACGACTGATAAACTTAGCTGCAGTACCAAATATGACAGTCGCTAGCACCTATTTTAAACACAAAAATATACACAAGTTAGCCTGTATCTTTCCTGATGGAAAAGTCAGATTGATTACATCTTAATAGATTCAAAGCATAAAACAGACATAATAAACTGAAGAACTTATAATATAGGCGCTAACATAGACTTATATAATTGCATAGTGACCTCAACATTGAGGGCTAGAATTTTAAACATCAGTAAAGAAAATAAATTAAACAGAAACAAACGATACTCGGAAAACATAACCAATAGGCTAAGGAATCAAAATGTAAATGAAGAAGGCCAGACAGATGTAGACTCCTACTGGGCTAGAATAAACGAAGATATTAAAGCAGCAGCAAAAGATGAAATAGGAACAAAAAATTGTTTCCGTAAAAATCATTGGTTTAATTATGAATGCAAGAATGCAACAAAAGAAAAAAATGAAGTCTACAGAAAGATGCTTACACGATAAATTAGAACAACGGTAGAGAATTAAGTGAATAGATGGGTAGAATAATTTAACCAGGAACTTTATTTAAAGGAAGAACATAATTAAAAACAAGATCAACATAAGCATTACAAATGAGAGGGAAGAGGAACAACCAACGATTCTTGAAGTTAAAGATCCAGTTAAAAAACTAGCAAAAAAAATGCATCACCCGGAATAGATAACCTCACATCTGAACTATATGTATAAAGAGGGTGGCCACGATACCATTATGCCACTACAGCAGCTCATAAAATAAGTATGGACACAGAAATCCCTACCCAGTGATTGGAATATTGGAATACTTTACACCATACTCAAAAAGGAGATATCTTTGAATGCTCTAACCACAGAGGGATTAAGCTTCTAAATGCACCGTATAAAATATTTTCCATAGTACTGTGCTACCGTATGGCACCATCTGCAGAACGAATAATAGGAAAATTGTAGGCTGGTATCAGATGTGGTAAATCGAGAATTCATCATATTGCAACTCTAAGACAAATTTTAGAAAATACACTAAAACACACTGGAATATGGCATATATACTCATCACATATTTATAGACTACAAAGCAGTCTACGATTTTTTAGTCGAAGAGATGTAAACGGAAGAGAAGTGTTCAAAGCAATAAAAGAGCTAGGAATACCAAATTAGTTAGTAAATTTAACAAAACTAAGTCTTAAAAATATTTAATGTATAGTGGAATCAACGGGGAACTATCTGAACCTTTTAAAATAAATAACGGGCTGCGCCAGGGAGACCCTCTCTTCTATATACTGTTCAATATGGCTCTAAAAATAATAATAAGTATGTCATAAATCACAACCAATATATAATAAATCAATGTAAATCCTTGCCTATGCTGATAACATCAATATTGTTGGGAGAACGAAAAAGGGTGTACGGGAGACTTATATAGCACTAAAATAATAAGCTACAAAAATGGGATTAACAATAAACACCAACAAACCGAAGTATATGAAAATAAACACGCAATCACAAATTCTACAACCACTTATTATAGAAAACGACGTAATTGAAGCAGTGAACGAATTTATATACCTGAGAAATTTACTTAACCCATGAAGGACTGGAGTTGCCATATGGCAACACTGGTATTGACGTACGAATCTTATTATTTTGAGGTTATGTTAGTTTGTTTTGTTTCCAAGAACGTGCCGGTCTGCAGAAAATAAGTGATTTGAAGATATACACCTAACAAAAACCTAATTCGTTGGTGTTTGTGAGATTTTATAGTCACCGTTTTTGATAGTTGTAAAAATGGATATAAGATTTGTGTAAGTAGCTCAATTTGTCAATTACTGCTGAATAACTATTACATCTAAGTGGCTAAAGTAACAATTATGCTCTAATAGAAAGGTCATTTTCCCTCTGTGAATATTTGACAACCCTTGAAAAAAAGCGATCTTTTACAATATTTTGTTTTTATTCATCGCGTTGCCATATGGCAACGCTAGTATCTACAGGCATCTTGTTTTTTCAGGCGGGGTTTCTCTCTACAAGAAGCTTTGAACATGGTTTACGAAGATGACGTCAACGTTAGAAATATTTATGTTGAGCCCCCAAATATTGGAGACCTCACTGATGAAGATTCTGGCGAGGAGGATGGGGGAGGATTCATCGACAATCTGTCTAGAAAACAGCTGGAAGCAAATGTTGAGGTGCAAATGTATGGCGAAGAAGCAGACAAGGAGGATGACGACATCGAAGAAGATGCAGTTCAAGCGATGGATATTTCCCAGGAAACCAGCGGAAGTTTCATCCCACAAACTACCTCTCAAGTGAAGAAAATTGAATACGAGTCCCTAAATTGGATAACGGGTGATTTGGTCGACAATGCCGCTAGTTTCCCAAAATATAGCTACGAACCATTCAATACGTTGACACCTGTCGAGATGTTCCAATTATTTTTCGACGAGGATATAATTAGTTACATTCTCAACCAATACACGAGTTATGCACTACAAAAGAACTTTCCCGACCCCAAAATTTCCGCAGGAGAAATGAGGTGTTTCTTTGCCATTTTGATTCTATCGGGGTATAATTGGCTCCCGGGAAAAAAATTTTACCGGGGTACGAAAGGCGATATGGGTAATGCAATGGTCATGAACGCTATGCGAAGAGATCGGTTCCTTACAATTTGGCGTTTTTTACACCTTGCAAATAATGAAGCCATCGATGAAAGGGACAAATATTACAAGATCAGACTATTAGCTGACTATTTACAAAAAAAATATAAAGAATATTACGTCCCTGAAGACGAATTAAATTACGACGAATCTATGGTGAAATACTTTGGACGCCACTCATAAAAGTTCACAGTTCATAAAAGGAAAGCCGATTCGTTTCGGATACAAAGTTTGGTGCCTCAACACTAAAAGTGGGTATCTTGTAAGCTTCAACATGTACCAAGGAACCGATCCCAAAGCAAATAATCATTATTATAAAGTTTTTGGAGCATGTGCGGCTAGATTCGTCACAATGCTCGATGAACTGCCCAATGATAAATCAAGATTACCCTACAAATTTTTCTGCGACAATTTATTTACGAGCCTCCACCTTTTGAAACATATAAAGGATCGTGGCTATAGCCTTACTGGAACAATACTGGAAAATCGCATTCCCAAAAGCTGCCCTATAGAATCGAAAGCTAATATGCAGAAACGCAAAAGGGGTGATGTAGAGTCGATTCTCGAGAGAGAAACTGGTATTATAGTTGTAAGATGGTTGGATAACAGCGTCGTAAGTGTAGCGTCAACATGTTATGGGGTGGAACCACAATCGCTCGTGAAAAGATATTCACAAGCTAAAAAGAAAATCATCCAGGTTCAAAGTCCATGCCTGATTGGTAAATATAATAATGCAATGGGGGGCACCGACCTAATGGACGAAAATATAAACCGCTTTAGAATAGGAATGAGGGCAAAAAAATGGTACCGGAGCTTGATTACCTGGATGCTGGATGCGACTATACAAAATGCGTGGGTGCTACATAAAAAATCCGGCAACAAGTTGACACAGTTAGAGTTTAGGCGTGAAATTGTGCAAGCCTATCTGACCAAATACGGAGTGCCTGCAAAACAAGGTGGCCGACCTTCTAGTTCACTCTCAAGTCGTTCCTTTCATAGAGTATCTGATGATATTAGATACGATGGAGTTGGGCATTTACTGGAACCAGTACCAAATAAAAAGAAAATTAGGTGTGCAGGTGAAGAATGCAGGTCGATCATGAGAACAAGATGCGCCAAATGTGAAGTAGGTTTGTGCACAAAGTGTAATGTTAAATTTCATACACAGCTATAGAAAGTTTTTTGCCGATTATCTCTCAATTTCATAAAATATTTTTTACTTTTATTTCATTCGGTTAATGTAGCCATAGGAACCTAGCGTTGCCATTTGGCAACAGGCCATATTTTTAGGTTTTAATATATTTAATAATTATTTTTGTCTTTTTCTAAGTAAGTTTTGTCCATTCATAAGAGTTATTTGTATTATTTATGTAAAATAAAGATTTTCGAAAACTTCGTCCTTCATGGGTTAATACTGAAAATAATACTACCGCAGAGATAAACCGCAGAATTTGCACGGTGAACAAATGCTGTTTTGGGCTCAATCTTCTTCTTAAATCCTCAATTATATCGAGAAATACAAACCAATACGCCCAGTCCTAACATATGGTTCAGAGACCTGGACCTATATATATATATATATATATATATATATATATATATATATATATATATATATATATTTATATTTTTTAGTTTATCTCTGCGGTAGTATTATTTTCAGTGTTAACCCATGAAGGACGAAGTTTTCGAAAATCTTTATTTTACATAAATAATACAAATAACTCTTATGAATGGACAAAACTTACTTAGAAAAAGACAAAAATAATTATTAAATATATTAAAACCTAAAAATATTGCCTGTTGCCAAATGGCAACGCTAGGTTCCTATGGCTACATTAACCGAATGAAATAAAAGTAAAAAATATTTTATGAAATTGAGAGATAATCGGCAAAAAACTTTCTATAGCTGTGTATGAAATTTAACATTACACTTTGTGCACAAACCTACTTCACATTTGGCGCATCTTGTTCTCATTGTTCACGCCTCTATCCAATTCGAGTTTATTTATGCATTTTACAATCCGGCAACATAGTGGCGTAGGGAGATATATTATGCCATATGCGAAGATAAGGCGAGTCCCTTAAGGCACCCCAAAGACGACAGCGGCACTCAAGTACGAGACGGGATCGGTGACACAACATTAGAGCGAGCGGACATAATACTTAATAAGCGTTATATGTATTCATGTATTGTGTAATTCAAAATAAAATCAGTTTTGTTTTCGCACGGAGTTTGATTATTAACCAGCGGCACAAGCGAAGTGCATATCAAGCAAATCCATGGTCTATTCGAGCCGAATCATCAAATTTTTGTGTTGAAACAGTGTAAATTCACCGAATTCCGAACTCATATTTGTGTCATCAAATTAGCGGGCGAAATAGTGCATTCATAGTGGCCCGAGCGCGTTATAGACTGTCGAACGTTAATCTTAAGACAGTTACATAATTGGACAACTGTGGGTTTAAAATCTGTGAAGACCTATTATACGAGTTAAGGCATATCCTTGGCGCCAGGAGGCTAGAGCTGTTACAATAAACATACAATATTTTGGTGAGCATATCCATTTCACATTTCCTTTTATTTATCAGTCTTTGTACCTTATTCTGCACATGTGATAATTCTGAGAACGTTAGGGTCGAATATCAAGCGATTTATAATCTGTTTCTGTTTACTGTATAATTCATTATAAAATTATGGAGAATTTAAAGCGAAAAAGGGGCGGTTTTAAATGCAAACTCACAATATTTTCGAAATTTATATTAGCGTTAAATGATAAAATAACTAAGGGTGAAACGATTTCAGATTTAGAAGTATTACAGGCTATTGAAATGGTAAATAATATAGAACATTTACAGGGCGAATTCGATGACGTTCAGGGGCAAATAGAAAATACGGTTCAATTTGAATTATTAGAGGATGAATATACGGAGCGCGAAGAATTCTATAACAAATATTATTCACAATTAGCGGTAGCGCGAAAAATCATTCGCGATAATCAACAAGTAGCTTGTATAGAAAGCGATAAAGCAAGTGAGCGCTCTAAGAATTCATATACAGGGCATTGTATTGAGCTTAAACCTATCGAGTTACCAAAATTTGATGGTAATTATAATAATTGGTTAGATTTTGCAGATCTTTTTGAATCTTTAGTTAACAGAAATGAGTACTTAGACAATATAAGGCGTTTTCATTATTTACGAAGTTCATTACAGGGCGGTGCGGCGCAGGTCATACGCACATTAGAGTTTACCGCCGAAAATTATACAGTTGCGTGGAAATTAATTAGGGAAAGGTACGATAATAAGAGATTATTAATTTCCAATCATATTAATGCCTTATTTAATATAGAGCCAATACATAAAGAGTCATCTAATAAATTGCGGCAATTAGTTGACATTTTTTCGAAACATTTATACGCGTTAAAGCAGCTAGGGCTACCTACTGATTCGTGGGACATACTCCTTATTCATATTATTTCTTGTAAGTTCGATACATCGACTTTACGCGCATGGGAGAATAGCAAAACACATAATGAAATTCCTAGTTTTGATGATTTTAAAACGTTTTTAAAATCAAGGGCGGACCTTTTAGAATCTCTTGAGGTAAATCAAGCTGAAAGGCAAAATACACGAAATATTTCTCAGGCGGGCGCGTATTCACGGAATACGAAATATTCACATAACATTCGCGGTCTATATTCATCACAGGGAACTTTAAATAAATCGGATAATACACAGTGTTGCCCTATTTGCAAAAGGGAACACAACATTTATCAATGCGGCGAATTTTCAAAACTTTCATCTAGGGACAGGTTTGATAAAGTAAGACAGGTCAATCTTTGCACGAATTGTCTTAAACCTGGACATTTCTATAAGCGGTGTAGACAATCAACATGCAAGAAATGTGCGTCAAAACACCATACGTTATTGCATCCAGATAGGTCAAGCGAACAGAACGCAGCTTTAGTTCATCAACCGGTAGAAAACACGAGCGATATACAATCTGCAGATAATATACAAGGTAGTTTAAACACTACCAATTTGTCAGTTTCGGCAGTTAGCGCTGCAGATCAAACTATACTGTCCACAGTATTAGTTAATATTTTTGACGGCCAAGGTAAGGCATACATAGTGCGAGCTTTGTTAGATTGCGGTTCACAAAGCTCATTCATAACCGAAAATTTATGCGATAAACTTAGATTAAAAACGACAAGCGCGAACATATCAGTCATGGGCATAAATAATACTGCATCTCCCGTTCGATTCAAATGCGAAATAAATATACAGTCGCGTAGCGATATAACTTTTCATAAAACTTTAAATTGTTTCGTAATACCAGAAATTACGGGGTGCGTGCCGGCATCTGAAATAAACATTAGCGATTTGCAGATACCTAAACATTTAAAATTAGCGGATAATCATTTTCATAAACCACAAAAGGTCGAATTGTTGATAGGAAGTGATCTATTTTGGCAAATACTGGGCGCAAACAGAATTAGTTTAGGTAAAAATAAACCATTCATGCAAGAAACAATGTTTGGCTGGATCATAGCAGGGCCGTATATCAGCCAAAACAAAGCATCAGAAAAGCGAATAACTAAGTGTAATTTCACAAACACAATAGAAGTTACAGAACAGCTAAGTAAGTTCTGGGAACTTGAAGAGGTTTTCAATGGAAAACCTGCACTCTCGGGCGAAGAAATTGCATGCGAAAAACATTTCGAAGATACGGTGAAACGCGACGCGACAGGCAAATTCATAGTATCATTGCCATTCAAGGAATCGATAAGTTCACTCGGTGATTCATTTCGTCAAGCAAAAAATAGATTTTTAAATCTCGAGCGTAAGTTGAATAAAGATGCCAATCTTAAAACTCTTTATAGCGAATTCATCCAGGAATATAAAGAATTAGGACACATAAAAGGTTTATGCAGAATTACGGAAGCGGCAACAGACTTTAGGGTAAATACTACATTTTATTTTATGCCACATCATCCAGTATTAAAGGAAAATTCTTTGACGACACGTTTGCGCGTTGTGTTCGATTGTAGTGCGCCAACTACAAACGGCATTTCATTAAATAGTATTCAAATGGCCGGACCAACCTTACAAAATGATTTACTCTCCATTTTATTGCGTTTTAGAACACACTTATATGTAGTTAGTGCGGATATAGAAAAAATGTACCGTCAGGTATTGGTTGCAGATGATCAAAAATCCTTACAATGTATCTTATGGCGAAATAATCCGGAAGAACCGATTGAAATATTTCAGTTACAGACAGTTACATACGGTATGAAATGCTCTTCTTACTTAGCGATTAAATGTCTAACGACATTGGCAGAGGAGCAAGAAGCTAAAAATCCTAACATTGCTAGCATTATTAAATCCGATTTTTATGTGGACGACCTTTTGACAGGTTTTGATTCAAAACAGAAAGCGCGCGAAGCATGTAAACAACTTTTTGAGGTCCTCAAAGGCGGAGGATTTACATTGCGTAAATTCTATTCAAATGATCCTGAAATATTAAGAGATATACCGGATAATTTAACTACGGGTTCCGTTATTCAATTCGGTGAAAACGAGAAGGCGAAAACTTTGGGATTATTGTACTCACCGCAATCAGATACTATGTTTTATAGCATAAGTTCATCTCTAGGCCATATAATCACAAAGCGAACTTTATTATCGGACATAGCTCAAATTTTTGATCCCTTGGGTCTATTAAGTGCGTGTACCATCATAGCGAAAATTATGTTACAACAACTATGGCTCGAGCGTCTTTCATGGGATGATCCCATACCGGAGCATTTAGCAAATAATTATTTACAATTTAGGAATAAATTAGAAATCTTAAACAATTTAAAAATACCTCGGCATGTTATATGTTCTAGTAAGGTAACTAGAACTTCATGGATTTTGCGACTCCTCAGAAAAGGCGTACGGTGCTTGCATATTCATTAAATCTACCGATTCGTTAGGCAGGTCGTATTCATTCTTATTATGTGCAAAAAGCAAGGTTGCGCCCTTAAAGCCAGTTACTTTGCCGCGTTTAGAGCTCTGTGGAGCAGTCATTTTATCGCGTTTGACCAATAAGGTCAAAAATTCATTAAATGTGCAATTTGATACGTGTTACCTCTGGACAGATTCATCGATAGTACTTAGTTGGTTGAAAACAGCAGCCAATGCATTGAAGACGTTTGTTAGTAACCGCGTAGCAGAGATCCAGGAAACCACTTCGTTTGCGCAGTGGCGTCATGTGCCAGGCAAGGATAATCCTGCAGATCTAGTGTCCAGAGGCGTAGAACCAGATAAAATAATGGAGTGCAACTTATGGTGGCATGGACCGGAGTGGATCGTGCAAGATTCAGATAAATGGCCAAATTTACAAGTTGTCCCTACTGAAACAAGCGAAACAAGGAAAAACATAAAGGTTTTTACGAATAAACTTGATGAAACACAGAATACGGAAGTATTTTCATTTGAGCGCTTCTCTAATATTTTACGTTTAAAAAGAACCGCTGCATATGTGTTCAGATTCATCCGCATGTGTAAAAATAAGGAAAGAACTTCTGAACCCCTTTCTTTGGATGAAATACATTCTGCATTTAATCGTATTCTAAAACTCTGTCAATCACAGTCATTTTCTAACGAAATAAAGCATTTGAACCAAAAGGGATCTTTAGATAAAAACAGCAAACTCATCAATTTATCTCCATTTCTTGATAATCAGGGCATCATGAGAGTAGGCGGGCGTTTAAAGCATTCCGAGTTTACGTATGACAAAAAACATCCCATCATTTTAGCGGCAGATCATATAGTTACGTCGTTAATATTTAATCATTTTCACAAGGATCTTATGCATGCTGGTCCTCAGCTTTTACTTGCAACTATAAGAGAAACTTTCTGGCCGTTATCAGGAAGAAATTTAGCGCGACGTACAGTACACAAATGTGTAAAATGTTTTAGATTAAAATCTAAATCCATTCAGCCAATAATGGGCGACCTACCTGCCCAGCGTCTCGCAGGTGGCCCACCATTTATTGTAACAGGTGTAGATTATGCGGGCCCTTTCTTAATTCGCGATAGAAAGGGTCGAGGTTGTAAACTAATAAAGAGTTACATGTGTCTTTTTATTTGTTTTTGTACGAAGGCCATACATTTAGAATTAGTTACAGAACTGTCTAAGGAATTATTTCTGTTGGCCTTTAAAAGATTTATTGCGCGAAGAGGCAAGCCTCAAAAGATGGTCTCCGACAATGGAACCAATTTTATAGCAGCTAGTTCGGAGTTAAAATTGTTAAGCAAATTTTTAGAGCAGCACACTCCCGCGATAAGAGAATCCTTGCTAAAGAATAATATTTCGTGGTCCTTCATACCTCCCTATTCTCCACATTTTGGCGGACTGTGGGAAAGCGGAGTAAGAACAGTTAAGCATCATTTGCATAGGGTTTTGGGAAACGCGCACTTAACGTTCGAGGAATTTTATTCGTTGCTTGTGCAGATTGAAGCTATAATAAATTCCCGACCGATTCATCCTTTATCCTGTGATCCAAATGATCTCTCCCCATTAACCCCTGCACATTTTCTCATCGGAAGACCACTTATTACCAATCCAGATCCAGATTTGCGTCATGTTCCAGTTAATCGGCTCTCAAAATTCCAGCATATTCAGCAGCTTTCTCAGCATATATGGGAACGATGGAACAAAGAATACATCTCCGAACTACAAAAACGCACGAAATGGACTACTACTAACGGTGAAGTTGCGGAAAACACGTTAGTGCTCATAAAAGAGGACAATTTACCTCCATTAAGGTGGAAGCTAGGTCGCGTGATCGAAGTTTTACGCGGCAGTGATGGTGTAGCCAGAGTTTTTAGGATAAAGACAGACAATGGTATCATAACTCGTTCTTTTTCCAAGGTGTGTCCGCTACCCGTTTCGGACTAAGTGTAGTTTAAACATTTGAACATTTAGCATTAGCAGACGATTTTGTTGGCAGTGTTTGCCAAGGCGGGGGCCATGTTCACGCCTCTATCCAATTCGAGTTTATTTATGCATTTTACAATCCGGCAACATAGTGGCGTAGGGAGATATATTATGCCATATGCGAAGATAAGGCGAGTCCCTTAAGGCACCGCAAAGACGACAGCGGCACTCAAGTACGAGACGGGATCGGTGACACAACATTAGAGCGAGCGGACATAATACTTAATAAGCGTTATATGTATTCATGTATTGTGTAATTCAAAATAAAATCAGTTTTGTTTTCGCACGGAGTTTGATTATTAACCAGCGGCACAAGCGAAGTGCATATCAAGCAAATCCACTCATGATCGACCTGCATTCTTCACCTGCACACCTAATTTTCTTTTTATTTGGTACTGGTTCCAGTAAATGCCCTTTATTGTTTTAATTATTATGCAGTTTCTTCGTAATTTATAAAAAAGTTGTTTTTAGAACCCACCGTTTGGGTTATGCAAAGTTCGTTAAAAAGTTCGTTATAATCATTAAAAGATTGGTGGTTGTTTTTCCCTATAAAAGGTTAAATCAAGGCCGCATTCAGAGACTTCATTCGCGACCATCGTGCCAGCAGTTACTTCAGACTCTTATCACATTTCGTTCTCGGCCATCGTGCCAAACGTGATAGTTACACTCATGACTTTGTTCTCGGTGCTCATACCGGACAGTAGATTTCGTATCCAGTCTTCGTTCCGAACACTAGATACTTCAAGACTTCTCTCTCAGACTTCGAACTCGATCCTCAAGTAGGATAGTTTTTATACGCGCTCTACGTAAACCTTACCTTCGTATGCATAGCAGAAAGATAAATAGTTAGTGTTAGTTAAATACACTTGCACAAGACTAAGACGACCTCAGCTACATGATGAAGAAACTACAAGAACAATATACCAAGGCTGGCCTAGATATTAAATCGAAAACAGAGTACCTATCTACAAGTGAAGAAGACATAGAAGATCTACAGATTGATGACAACGTAACAATCAAAGGAAAGGATAAATTCAAATACTTGGGGTTTATAATCACTAAAAAGGCAACAACAGAGGAAAAAATTACACAAAGATTAGGGCAAACAAGAACAGCAATCCGACAACTTACTCAGTATGGTGGGATAGACACCTAAATATGAAGACAAAAACACAGATTTATAAAACATTAGTGCGAAGTATTATGATATATGGGGCTGAAAATTAAACCATAAACAAGAAAAACAGCAGTAAGATAGTAGCAACAGAGATGGAATGCCTGCGAAGATGCTGCAGAGTAACAGGAATGGATAGGAGAAGTAATGACGAAATAAAGCAAAGAACAGCAAGAATAAATCATAACATATATAGAACAAAAAAGACTAAAGTGGTATGGATATGTAAGAAGAACTAGTGACAGCAGATGGATAAAGAAAATAACCGAATGGAGCCACATAGTAAGGAGGAAAAGAGGACGACCCCGAAAATCCGGGAGGAACAAAGTAGACGACGCCATGAGTAAGAGAGGCCTAAAGGATGGAGAATGGGACAACAGAGAGAGATGGAAACGGTTGAGCGAGGGAAGGCAGTGAATACTGTAGAATCCCTGAATATATATATATATATATATATATATATATATATATATATATATATAAATATAAATATATATATATATATAAATATATATATATATATATATATATATATAGAAATATATATATATATATATATATATATATATATATATATATAAAGTAGTTAGGTATTATTGACATAGTATATATATATTTATATATAGTTAAATACTTTTCTAAACTACAATCTTTGTCAACTACCACTACCACTACCACTGGTAAACTACTTTTACCAGTTCGACCTAGAAATTGTTTTCGACGAAAGATTATTTACTCCAAGTCGACTTACTTAGCCAGTTCCAACGCCTTGCCCGTTTCTTGTTTTGTATCAAGGAGACAATTCACAACACCACCTTATTCGTTGTCGGCCTCTGTTTCTTCTTCCTACAGATATTCTTGTGGTTATCTTTTTGGCAATCATGTAGCCTGAGTAGATAGACTACCTATGTCTGAGCTCATCCCCTAAATTGCAACCCCTAAAATCGCAACCCCCGGTCTTAAGTTCCAAACGGCTTAACGTAGGATGACGTACGAGGGCTCGTTGGAAAGGGGATGAAAAATGGGGTTGAACGCAGTATGTGCCGTGCGCATCGGAGCATGCCAAAAGGTCATTACGTCATATCTTTGTTTCTATTGGTCCGATCGGGGCGTACGAGGGCTCGTTGGAACGGGGAGGAGACGGGGACACAAAAAACAAAGATGGCAGCATTGCCAAATGGGCGCTAGAACGTATCTTTGTTGCTATTGGCATGATTTTGACGTATGAGGTGTAAAATGAAAGCGTAGGTGACACAGAAGCCATGTCAACGATCAGTATGAACATTCTTCTTCTTATCCGTACAGTGCCTAAGAGAACGTGACATCCGACGTAGAACGTGACATTCGACGCAGAACGTGAAATGTCGCGTGAAATGACGTGACATTCGACGCAGGACGTGACATTCGACGTAGAACGTGAAATGTCACGTGACATTCGACGCAGGACGTGACATTCGACGTAGAACGTGACAGTTATGTGACATTCAACGCAGGATGTGACATTCGACGCAGAACGTGAAATGTCACGTGACATTCGACGCAGGACGTGTCATTCGACGCAGGACGTGACATTCAACATAGAACGTGAAATGACGTGACATTCGATACAGAATGTAACAGGGTATCAAAGAGATCTTATACATAAAATTTTATTAAATTAGACATCACAATGTAATTTATTATTCAAAATCCTTTAATTTGATGGGTCATAAGTCGATTTCCGCTTATCCGTTCAAAAGATATATGGTAAGGTGTCATAACGGCCGTTGTAATAACTTGGTCGAACTATAAATGCTTATTTATTGTTATTGACGGTAAAACAAAACCATTGGCATAGAAAAATCTCTTATCGCAGTTTGATCTCTAGCAAACCCTAACTCGCTCAATTTTGCACCAAGTGCTCCGTGCAGCATACCATTAGAAAGGTATTTTCATGTATATTACGAAAATTACAGACCAAGTGCGATACAATCATTATTTATGGTTAAAAACATCATAAAATGAACCAACGTCAAATTCCCAATTCTCTTGTACTAATACAAATTATATCTTTATAAAATTTATCTAGAAACTTGCCATATAAAACGTGACATTCTACGTAGAACATATTCAGTAGTAATGCGTAGGAGAAATATACATATCTTTCATTAAAATATCTTTTATTATTGAGTTACATATAGCTACAAGTTATATATACAACACTGAAACTGTTATATTAAAAAAAAAGACATAGACATGTACAAGTATTGTTTATTTACATTACATTAGTACCAAAAAAGCACTTCTTTATAATTTTCCTCCATCTTTAGTAAGCGATTAGGAGATGTCAGCCAAAATCATCCCTTTTTCACAAAACCTAGTAGTTCAAGTAGCGTTTTACTCAGGTAACCTCTATTCAAATATCGGATAAGGGTATTTCGTCGATCAGTATTTTTAATTATGTGATGTAATTTAATTTGAACGTCGTCCGTTAATGCCTCAATTTGCGTTTTTATGTGTAAAAGTCGTTCTTCTCTAAGTATTCGTTCTGCTTCCAATCTCCTTTGATCTTCAATTCGCAGGTTTGTCAATTGTTCTTTACATGATTCACATAATATGTACTCAGTCCTAGTATCGATCCAATCGTTCATTTCGAATATTTCTATACAACCGCAAGGTTTTATAGTTTCACTTATTGTCTCATAAGGCATTGTGTATCCTAACCAGAGGAATAAATGTAAGAGACTTCTGAAGAGGTATCCGAAACGTTGAAGAAAAGAACTAGCATACTCCAGAGTGCTATTCTCTGCACACACACACACAGATACAGAGAGCAACAATAAGGCATGTAAACAGACAAGCATCTTGATTTATACTAATTTCCAAAAATTGTTAATACAGTTATTTATACAAAATTCACAAAAACAGAATTATATACTGAAATATTTAAAATATAATAATATGTTAAAATAGTGCATTTGTTAGCAAACAGGATGAAGCCTCGTGATAACGCGGTACCGCATAATTCAAAACACGTAAACAAGTGTGATAACAAATTTTATTTTAATCATTGGAAAAACAAGTACACCGGAAAGAAAACCGCAGTTGCTACATTTTGTAAAATGTATGATGATATCAGCAACCACATTAACAAAATTCTAAATTGATAACAACGATTCGCTTACCGCAATATCTACTTATTGTATACCATAAAAATTAGTTGAAGAAATAAAAATAAATATATAAATATGAGCATTTCTAGAACACAAGGTGTTGCTTATCAATGAAACGAATCAGTTGATGGTACCGTAGGCGCATTAGGTTGACGCAACTTGGGCTCGCGTGGGGCGATATGCTGCTCTGTTCTTTAAAAGACCGAGGAGCGCATACGGTGTCACAGTTCGCATCGCAAACATACAACAACAACAAGTTCGCAGTAGTCAATACGGTGTGCAGTGACTTACATATATCTGATAAAGGTAAGCGGTTTTTGTCTTTTGTATATTTCTATGTATTTATTATGTCCTTTTTATCATTGTATTTTATGAGAATTGTACATCTCTCTCTTCGTATTTCATGCAGTATTTTATGAAAAATGTATATTTCTATGTATTTATTATGCCCTTTTTATCATTGTATTTTATGTGAATTGTACATCTCTCTGGTCGTATTGCATGCAGTATTTTATGAAAAATGTATACTGTTTTTGTATTTATTATGTCCTTTTTATCTATTTGGGTGTTGTAAAACATTTCACGTCTGCTATTTTTTATAAGAAGTATTCTCCGCTGTTCGTAGTTCGATTTCTTGTAGTATATGGTTCTTCTCTATTGCCGAGTATGTAATGCATCTCTCCATTCACGTTAAGCGGAAAAACTATAGTTTGTTCTATTGTTGTTGTAGATGGATCTATCAAAACTAAATAATTCATCCTTGGTTGCAGAACGTAAGCCAATAAAAAAACTTAAAGATCTGCAAATTGGAGAAAAATTTACCATTCACAGTGCAAAGGTGGTAACAACACAATTTGGGGATACAGTTCTGCTGGATTTGGGCGCTGAAGTTGTTTTCTTACCACAGCGGGTAACCAAAGCCTACCAAGCAGCAATAACGGACATCAACAGCGGAAACTATTCGCTGATATACGAAGGGGAAGTTGATATTGGAAAAAGCAGACTCCTAGCATCCTTTAAGATAGTTGAATAAGGTAAGTGATTTTTTCTTATTGTTTGTTTGTGTGAGTAGCCATGCATATAAAACAAGTGATTAAACAGTCTGATGATTTGATGCACATTATTAAAAAGCTTAGTAAAATAATTTTCGATAAATTCACTGAAAGAGATCGTAAAGTTTGGACAAGACGGTTAAATAGTCAAATGTTTAGATGTAGTAAAGTAATTAAAAACAGTAAACTATCCGTAGGAACAGTTAGAAAATTGCAAACTTACATAGGACATTTTAAGCATTTTAGGCAAATTATTTTAAATTTCAATAATAAGTACTTTGGGTTGGGGCTTAATTCAAAATTACGCAATAGAGTTAAATGGGAAAATGTCATTTCGTGTTTTGCTAGTCGAATTAAAACTGGAGTTATAGTTAATTTAGTGCATAAGGACTTAACACAGTTCCTAAATGATTGTTATATTATTTTTAGTAGAAAAATTAAAATTATTTTAAAAACAAATAGAATTCTTAAAGTCAATACTACATTTTGCGGCGAATTCATTAAAAAATCAAGTGATACCGAAAGTTTAGATTTAAAATATTTTAACACTAAAAATGCTATTATAGACACATCGACCGATTTACATCTTTGGTTTAGTGAAAATGTTAAGGATAAAATTTTTACAAAGCTGTCTGAATTTGCAGAAAAAGATTCGGGTGCTGCTCTGTCTAAAGTAATCTCATTAGAAGTTAATATTAATAAAGTAGAAATAGGAAATGGTTCATCGTTCATTGACTTGCCAATAGAGATTCAGAAAAAACGAGCGTGCATTAATGTGCATAACGTTGATCAGGCATGCTTTTATTGGTCAATAGTTAGCGCTCTGTATCCTGTTAACAAAAATGCTGGACGAGTTTCGAAATATCCACATTATTCTACTGTTTTGCAAACGGA
This sequence comes from Diabrotica undecimpunctata, assembly GCF_040954645.1. NCBI lineage: Eukaryota > Metazoa > Arthropoda > Insecta > Coleoptera > Chrysomelidae > Diabrotica > Diabrotica undecimpunctata. Next base: position 93,371,225 of record NC_092808.1, on the reverse strand, counting down.
TAAATTAGAAAGCCCAATGCAATTAAACCAAATTTCAAAATTCGAAAAATTAAACGCCATATCAGTTAATGTTTTTGTCTTAGAATTAAATGTAGTTAAGGACAAACAATTTTACGAAGTAGTACCTGCCAGACTGACACCGCAAAAGATGGAAAAGCATGTTAATTTGCTGCTAGTACAAGATAAATATTTTCCAAAATTAAACGATTACGATGTTCTTCCAGAAGATGACGATCAGACTGAAATACGCCTTCATTATTGTTGGATTAAAGATTTGGGAAAATTAGTAAAATCGCAATTAAACAAAGACACACGTAAAAAATATATATGTGATAGATGTTTGAACTATTTTAGCAGTGAAAGCAAACTAGCAGAGCACGAAGAAATGTGTTCAGATGTGAATAAATGCAGAATGACTGTTCCCAAATATGATCATGTGGCTTTTCGCAATTTTACATACAAACAAACAACTCCGTTTATAGTTTATGCTGATTTTGAATGCCAATTACATAATTTTACAGATTCCAATGTCACAGTGAGTAAAACAGCAAAATATCAGAAACATGTACCTTTTAGTGCAGGTTATTATTTGAAATGTGCTTACGATGATAGTTTATCTTATTTTAATAGCTATAGAGGTGAAAATTGCATGGAGTGGTTCGCAAAAGAAATGGCCGAAATTTCCACATTTGTAAATTCCAAAATAAAGACAATTGTACCTATGGTCGAAAAGCCCAACACAAATATGGCAACTTTGTGCCATATTTGTGGCAAACGCTTTTTGGCTACAGATACAATTGTTGTAGATCACGATCATTTTACGGGACAAGTACGAGGATTTGCGCACCAAGCATGTAATTTGAACTTTAAAAAATTGTTTGTCGTCCCAATCGTATTTCATAATTTTAGTGGCTACGACTCGCATTTTATGATTATAGATCTTTGCAAGCATGGGCACTTGAGCTTACTTCCCATTAATAAAGAAAAATATATTTCATTTACATTACAATCTGACGAACATCAAATTAAATTACGATTTATTGATTCACTTAGATTTATGGGAGCTTCACTCGATGAATTGGCATCTCTTTTAGATATATCAGAAAAGAAGATTTTAAAACGAGAATTTAGTCAATTAGATAATGATACATTTAATTTGTTAACTTGTAAAGGAGTATTTTGTTACGATTATATTGATAGTTTGGAAAAATTGGATGAAACTTCTTTACCCACAATTAACCATTTTTATAATAAGTTAAATAATGAATACATTAGTGAAGAGAAGTATGCTCATGCGCAAAATGTTTGGCAGAAATTTAATTGTAAAAATTTGGGGGAATACAGCGATTTGTATTTAAAAACAGATATTCTGCTGTTGGCTGATGTGTTTGAGCAGTTTCGACAAAAATGTCGAGACACATATAAATTAGATCCAGCATGGTATTATACTATGCCAGGATACACTTGGGATTGTATGCTCAAATATACACAATGTAAATTAGAATTGCTAAAAGATGTGGATATGATCTTGTTTATGGAAAAAGCCATAAGAGGTGGGATATCTGTTTGTAGCAACAGATATTCGGAGGCCAACAACAAATACATTTCGTCGTATGATCCCACACGGCCCTCTAAGTACATCCTCTATTTAGATGTAAACAATCTGTATGGCTGGGCCATGAGTGAAGCTTTACCAATAGGAGGATTCAAGTGGATCGAAGACGTAACCAAATTTGGTGTTGGTAATCTTCCCGAAGGCCATATAGATATTATGTCAATACAGGATGATGCAAAGGAGGGCTATTTTTTCCAAGTTGACTTGGAGTATCCACGCGAATTACACGACAAACATAAAGATTTTCCATTTGCTGCCGAACACCGCATTCCGCCCGGTTCAAAATTACCAAAGTTATTACCAACCTTATATCCCAAAACAAAATATATTATGCATTATAGAAATCTTAAACAGGCATTAGCCAACGGGTTAATTTTAACAAAGATACATAAAGTTTTAAAATTTAATCAATCTGCGTGGCTGCGACCGTACATTAACTTGAATACTCAACTTAGAGCTAAAGCAACAAGTAGCTTCGAGAAAAATCTTTACAAGCTAATGAATAATGCGGTGTTCGGAAAGACTTTACAGAATCAAAGACGTCATCGTATTGTAAAATTATGTAAAAAGTGGCATGGAAGGTACGGAGCCAAAAATTTGATTGCGAGTAGTCGATTTCACAGTCGTACGATCTTTAGCGAAAATTTGGTAGCTATCGAACTTAAGAAATCAGAAGTATGCTTTAATAAACCCCTGTATATAGGCGCAGCAATCCTCAATATATCCAAATTATGTATGTATGATTTTCACTACAACTTTATGCTTCCAACGATGGGAGAGAAAAACTGTTCATTGCTGTACATGGATACAGATAGCTTTATTTATGAATTGCAATGTTCAGATGCATATAGAGAGGTTTTAAAGGCGCATCCAAGTAAATTCGATACCTCAGACTATGCCGAAAACAACCCATACGAAATAGAAAGGTTAAATAAAAAAATCCCCGGATTAATGAAGGATGAGGCAAATGGGAAAATAATTACACATTTTATTGGATTACGATCAAAAATGTACACATTTAAACTGCAAATAACTGACGAGGAGAGGGAAAAAGAGAGACAGCGTCTAGAAAGAAAACAACTAAACAAAGAGAGAATTGAATGTGACATAGGAAATTTGGGAATAACGAAAAAAGCAAAAGGAGTGAAATATAACGTCGTTCGAAATAAAATTACGTACGAAGACTATGAAAAATGTCTTAAAGAATTCAAAATTCAAACCGCGAGCCAAAGATGTATTCGGTCGTACCAACACTCAGTATTCAGCATCGAGCAATCCAAAACGGCTCTAAGTCCTTATGACGATAAGAGGTACTTAATACCAAAATCATTTAATACGCTTCCGTGGGGACATTATCTTGTTGAATAACATGTATTTGTTGTTGCAGAAAAACAGATAATTGGTGTCAAAATTCGTTTGATCATGTCTTGTTTGATACTACCTGGACCGTTCAATGTACATGCTTTTTGCATACATAATTATCTTCTTTTAGTATATGGCTACTCATAAGAACAAAAAGAGAAAAGGTCACTTATCGCAAAGTTTTTGTAAATTGTAGTTTTGTAAATATAAAAAATAGTATTAATTTTATAATGTAAGTTTTAATAATAATAAATTTGTGTAATCTTACATTTTTTGGTTTTATTTATGTTAGATTACAAATAAAAGACAACATTTTTATATTAATATTATTTATTCAGTTAAATCATTTACAACTTTAATTTTATAATAATATACAAATTCCTTTAAAGCTAAACTTAACAAAGTGTTTGGACAAATATTGCAATATGCTGCGAAGGCTTCAACTGGTCCATGTAAAGAGTCTATAGCACCAAAATTGTTCTTGATGAAAGTTGAAATGTTTATATAGTATTCGTGAAATTGTAAACTCTTTAACAGCACCACTCTATGCGACATCATGCTCTGGTCTGCTTCTATAATTTGGTTGACGTCATCTTCCCACAAATAAAATGCGGCTCCAAATTTCTCGATTGTTAGCAACTTTACATTTTCCATCACCAATTGTCTTAGTTTGCAAAAATCACCACACATAAATTCGATGGGATCATACTCATCCGCATAAGTCGGTAGATCTGCTTGGAAAAAATCACTCATTTTTTCTTTAAACCACTCAATTATGGCTTCCCACTCGAATGTGCTTAAACTGATTCTTTTAAAATTACCATGTTTACACAGAATGATGGATGGTGAAAAATCTCGAGCTGGAGATAGACCAATTTTTATATGGAGAGAGCTCATTGGATATGTAGTTTCCAATAAACAATATACTTCATTTGTGGCTGCTGCTTCAAATTTTGCCAATACTCGATCTAATTCGGCGCCAGGACTAGGTGGTTGACCATCTTCATCGTAGTCAAATTCTATACTAAATTCACTGCTATCATCATCGAAATTAACAGGCTGACTGTCATAACCACTATCTTGAGAGCTCATCATCATCTTCTTGTTTCGAATACCGTTGACGAAATGGGTGTAAACTGAACATCGTAGTTTGTCTTAAATTTATACTTTTGTCATTCCCCACTCCTTGTGGTTAATTGTAAGCCTTTTTTAGAAAAGTGTATGTCTACGCGGCGAATCGAAATATAGATCCTCAAACTATATTCGATTTATTTATCCAGCTGTTGTGTTTGCTATCCATTCCTAACCATTTCACATACATCTTATTGCCTTTTCGTCTGAGTACTTTTTCGACCAGGTATATGTCAGGGCTTGATGTTTTCTGCAATTCTTCTTCGTAAAAAGCGCCACTAATCGGCGCACCTTGCATGTCTTCGAGCAAATACGTTATAGGATTTGTTATCTTAACTTGTACAATTTTAAATAATTCAGTAGTCCAATTGGGCGTGTATGCCTTTTCGAAGAAATGTTTTGCCTTTGATACGCGTACAATGTCGCCAACTTTAAACTTTCGTGGACCGGCAATCTTTAAATGAGTATAACTTTTGTTTAAAATGGCTTTTTCGTTGGATTTGTTAACCTGAGACGGTTTGTATCCTGTTTTACTGTGTTTTGTGTTGTTGTATTCCTCGGTGATTATGGGTAGAGCATCTAACCATTTGTACGATCCATGTAAACTGAAATACTTGTACAACTTTGCTTTCAACGTTCTAATAACTCTTTCGCAAATAGCAGCTTTTTTGATCGTGTAGGTGCTGTAATGATTAATTTCATGGTTTTTCATTAAATTTTGAAATTTTCTGTTGTAAAATTCGGTTCCCTGATCAGATTGTAAGTTTTTTGGGACTCGTCGAGTATGAGCGAGAATATCCGAAAATGCCCGAGTAATTTCCTCACCAGTCTTCGTTTTTAGAGGACGTGTCCACACAAATTTTGAAAAACAATCAATTACAACTAGTATTAGTTTGTAATTTTTATTTTGATGTGCATAAGGACGCATTTCAGCCAAATCCATTTGCCACAAGTCATCGATTCCTTTGATTATTGTTCGACGACGAGGATAGTTTTTTCGTGCTGGTTTATGCAATTCGTTCACCACCTCTTTCTTTTCTTTAGACATTATTTTTTCATCACACCTTCCACTACCTTAAGACGTTTGTCTATATCCCATGAATGAACGCTATCTACTATGCTTTTTAATGATTGTTCCACTTGTTTTATCCTCTGTTCCAGCTTTATATCGTACATCGTATGCTTTGCAACTGTTTCTGCAGCCGATTTTAGATTGTTCTCCATATCCTTTTTCAGTGTATTCAAATCATCTTGGATTATTTTTTTCAACATATTTATACTGTTCTTCGCATCATTTTTTAGTGTATTCTGACCATCTTTGATTATTTTTTGTAACTTTTGCTCAAGAGAATCCTCTATATCCTTTTTCGTATTCAAATCATCTTGGATTATTTTTTTTTTTCAACATATTTATACTGTTGTCCGTATCATTTTTTAGTGTATTCAGACCATCTTTGATTATTTTTTGTACCTTTTGCTCGAGAGCAGATTTTAGATTGTTCTCCGTATCCTTCTTCAGTGTATTCAAATCATTTTGGATTAGTTTGTTCAACATATTTATATTGTTCTCCGTATCGTTTTTTAGAGTATTCAAATCATTTTTCATTATTTCCTGCCACTTTTGTTCGAGAAGGGGAAGTGCGGTGTTATGTATATCATCCAGTTCTTTTCCTAAATCACGTATATCATCTGCAAATAATTTTGTAGCAGTGTCTAGAGATTCCTCCATTTCCCTTTTAAATGTATTCAGGTCATCTTTGATTCTGGTCTCACACTCGAGAAGTGGAAGTGTGGTTTTACGCAACTCATTGATTTGTTTATCAACGTATTTTTTCGTTGCAGCATCGTCATTGTCTGATGGATCCTTGACATTGCAAATTTTCACATTTTCGGCATTAATATTTCCGTCAGAAGTATGTGGAAATGTAACTCGTGCCACCTTTTGGGCATTACTACTACTACTGTTACGAGAGTGATGACCGAATTTGTCGACACTCATAGTGGAAATGATACTGACATTCCCAGTTACTCTATTATATTAGCTTCTTTTAGTCCATTGATGATTGCTACGATTTCGTTGTCGAGAGATGTGTTGCCGGCGTCTTTCGAAGCCACCAATAGTTTAAGACGTTTAACTAACTCATTTGGATCATCCCAATAAATATACTCCATGGGAGCAGTGTTGTATGTTAAACGAGAGTCATCCAATCCCGTTCCTTTGGCCGTAGATAAGGATGATCGTGTTGTTGTTTTCGTTCTGTGTTCGAGTTCTTTTTTGGATCGAGTTGCATGCTTTTTCATTGCTGCATCAGATGGTTTGAATAGAGGTTTAATAATAGAATGGTATTTTTCTCCACTAGAACCTTTAAGACGTCCTAAAGTATCCAGATGAATCTCTGTGTTTTTCAACAGTGTTTTATACTTTTGTAAATCCTCATCATTATACTGTTCAGGGTTGGCATAAAATAAAAGTTGATATAGACCTGGCGTACCACCTAACCTACGTTCTTCTAAATCACGTTCTAGAATTATTATTATGTCTCCATTGCGTTTGTCAAAGTTTATTCGACGTTTTCCCATTATCCAGCCACTAATAGAATCGTAAAATGGTCCATAGTTTTTATCAATTTTATCGTCTTTTATTAAATATTCTTTTATGTACTTGTGACTTATTGAAGGATATTGATCAATATATTCGTCTGTGGCATCCATCGGAATCTCGATTGGTTCTTGAATAATGTTTTCATTAGGTACCGCTAGATCAGGTGCATCAAGAAATACATCATCATCATCACCATTCTCCTCCTCCTCCTCTTCCTTTTTCACTTCTTCTTCTTTTTTAACTTGTTCAAACTTGTTAGTGATAGTATGATGTAACGTTTTTGATGATTGTGCAATATCTTTGAGAGGTTTCGAGAGTGGTTTAAACAGTTTATTTAGGGACTCATCTTGTTCTGTTCGACCTAATTTTAATGCCAAATATTTTTTGCGAATTGATCTAGCCAATTCGGCGACTTTCTTCTTGCGAAGCGCAATGGCAACCGTATCATCTGACATTGTGTTGACAACTAAACAATTATCTTACAATTTTATATATTTATCAAATCCTTTGCGATATCGGCCATTATTGAGAGCAAAATCTTTTATAATTACCAGAGTACCATACCTATCACACCAACATTCAGAACAAATTTTTTTAAATTCATCAAATGACATGTCTGGTGATATATGCTCATCAAATACATGCTTTAAATTTATCTCATCTTGCTTGAATAGTACAATCATGTTACAGTTGTCTCTAATTAACTGCTTCGGTATTTTTGAATATGTTTGGCATAAATAAGCGGCATCGATATCTTTATGCCTACCCATGGAATAATACTCGCGAATCTTTTGCTGACCATCGCATGCAACATCGTCAAATAAAAACACAGAGTGAGGTTTAGCTTCGCTGGGACTAATAATTTCTTCGTTGTCTTTAAATGGGTAATATCCTACATCTTTAACTTGCGCTATTACATCTTGCAGTAGTTGGTATTTCGGTTGAAAGAGGGATTTTGAATAAACATAGACATTTTTAAACTTGACGCCATTCGGATTGAATAGAAGAGATAGCATAACATTCGTTTTGCCGCACCCACTTGGACCGCAAATAATCGCTCTGAATGAATTCGGTAGCAATTTACCATGTTTACTGTTGGTTGTTTTTTGGACAATGTCCAAATTATCAATTGGTAGCGTCTGCTCTTGCTGAACGACCTTCATCATGTGGCAAGTGTAGTACATAAGTACGGTAATATATATTATAGATGTCACCACTTGCATGACATCAGTCCAATGTTGGTTGTTAAAGGAGGAGGTCTCGTGAACTCTCTAATTAATAAACTTCCAGTTGAACTACATATTCCTGGTTATCAGTATTGTGGACCCGGAACAAAACTAAAAAAACGTCTTGCACGTGGAGATCCAGGAATTAATCCATTAGACGCAGCTTGCAAACGACACGATATCGCTTATTCGCAGCATTCATCTCTCGAAGAACGTCACAAGGCCGATAAAGAATTGGAAGATAGAGCTTGGGAGCGCTTCAAGTCGAAAGACGCTAGCATTGGTGAAAAAAGTGCTGCTTTAATTGTAACTGGCGGAATGAAAACGAAAAGAAAGTTGGGGATGGGATGCTCTCGTCGTCGTGGAAGACGGGGACGTTACTCTTTCAATCGAGATGTTGTCTCAAAAATTGCAAAGTCCATGAAAAGAGGAGCATCGTTAACAGATACTGCTTTGACTGCTGTACGAATAGCAAAATCCATAATCAAAAGACTTGGCGGTCGTAAAGAAGTTGATGTTCCACGAGTGCTACCACTAAAATCCGGAGGTTTTCTACCCCTCATACCTCTATTTGCGGGCCTTTCCGCTTTGGGGGCTTTAGCGGGGGGTGCAGCTGGGGTGGCGAAGACAGTAGTCGACGCTAAGAATGCTCAAAAGAAATTGGAGGAGGATATTCGCCATAACAGGGCAATGGAACACATCGGTTCGGGTCTGTACCTACGTAAGAAACCGAGCGGTGGATTCGGCTTATATTTGAAAAAAAACTTCCAATAAAGCTACCCAATCGTCCGCTATATGATGTGGAGATTGCACATTATGCGAAGATCCTTAAAATACCACATTTTCGAGGTGTTTTCATGAATGACGCTCTGCCTAGAGACGGTCCTCGACAACGAGAATGTGCAATAGTAAACTTGGATGTGTCCACACATAACGGAACACATTGGGTAGCATACAGAAAGATAAACAACAACGTAGAGTATTTCGATTCATTTGGTAATTTGAAGCCGACCAAAGAACTTGTTAAGTATCTGGGTGGTGCACGTGCCAACATTTCCTATAATAACCATCAGTATCAAACATACAATCAAATTATTTGTGGACATTTATGCTTAAAGTTTTTATATAATGGAGCCTACTAAAAGTACAGAACTGCTTATGGACCATATGTTTTACAAAAAATGTTTTACAGAATTCAGTGAAGAAGAACTAAAATACATACCGCTAGATTATATTACACGAACTGTACGACCTTACGAATTGTTAAACATATGGCATAAATTGCCTAAAGAATATCGAGGAGAATTTAACCTAAAGATACTACTTCCCTGCTTCGTACATTATAACAGACCGGATTGGAGGACTCACTGGGATGGCCCACCTAATTCTCAAGCTTCATGTTATTTTTGTAAACTTGCTTTGGAACAAATAAAACTATTAAAGTAAATATTGTTGTTTTTTTTTTTTTTTTTCTAATATAATAACCTATTAATACATTGACGTGAGTCAGTCATCATGTCGCAGTTGTTGAGAGTAGACAGCACCAATTACATATTCTCATTTCAACCTCCCACACCGATCGTGTTGGATCCGAACAAAGATTATGAGATAGCTCTTCGATTTTTCCATTCCTACAACAGTATACCAAACATTGAAAATACCAAGTTTTATTACTACAATGACAAAAACAAATTGCAACAATTTGATATCCCCGATGGATGTTATGAAATTGCCGATATTGAAGAATACATACAACAGAAATTGGGTGCTGATAATGTGCTTAAACCCGAAACGATATTTAGTCTAAAACCTAACCATAACACGTTGCAGTGTCAAATTTTCAGCAAATATAAGATTTCGTTTAAGCAACCTGACAGTCTTGGTACAGTATTGGGATTTTCTCCTGCACTACTAAATCCAGGACAGACGCATTCTTCAGATCGACCTGTTAGGATTATTAAAGTATCTAACATACGCTTTGAATGCAACATTAGTACCGGAGCCTTCGATGGTAACAGACCTGCTCACACGATCTACGAATTTGTCATACAATCAAATCCTGGGTACGCAATTGACGAAACTCCACACAATTTGTTGTATTTACCTGTTGTACCGCAACGAGAAATTACCAATATCACAGTGTTGGCTGTCGATCAAGAAGGACGACCTGTAAACTTTAGAGGAGAACAGAGCACATTGGTGCTGGAACTTAGATCAAGAGGGAAATGGGATTATTAATAAGGCAATCTACTGCTCATAGTACACCATTAGTTGAGCAACCGTCTAAGCGGCAACATCTTACGTCTTCATCTAAGCGGCAACATCTTACGTTTGCAAACAAATTATTTTTGCAATCACTTGGTTTTAAACTGAAAAGATGACAACTATGTATGGAAAACGATCACGTTCAAACAGCATAATGCCTCCAATATTTGATATTTATCGTAAGCCGATGTTTGACGAGTCGATTCGAAAAGCCGAATACCGAACATATGCACCATTCATCAAATCATTCAATTGCAATGACATTGTGGAATTTAGCATCAATCAAGTCGACTCGTTCTTTGCAATGAGCGAAACCTTGTTATGTATTAAAGGATCGCTCGCAATTAACGGAACTGGTGACGTTAAACTAGCAAATAATGTTGGTGCTTTTCTTTTCGATTCGTGTACGTACAGCGAAAGCGCAAGGGAGATGGAAACAGTGCGGGATCCTGGTATCGTAAGCGCTGTACGTGCTATGACATGTTATACTCAAGAAGATTCCGGTCATATGGCAATGGCAGGTTGGAATTACCCTAGGGATCCAATTCTACACGCTGCTGATCATTCATTCAACATACAGATGCCTCTTAAGCATGTGTTCAACATTTTCAATGATTATCCTTTGATTACGTGTGGCCGTCAAACAATAAGACTAGTTCGAGCTCGAAACGACAACGATTGCATAATTGTCAAAGAAAAAACTCAAGGCCAAGTTACAACTGTTAAGATTAACATTACCAATATTGAGCTCAGAGTCAAGCACATATTTCCCAATGATAATATTAAATTGGAACTTATGAAATCCATTCAACAAGATCAACCTATAGTTATTCCGTTTAGAAAGTGGGAATTGCATGAATTACCAGCACTTACCAAAGGCGCTAGACGTGAAGTTTGTCATTATGTCATTGTTTTCTTTCAAACCAACAAACGTGACAAGAATTCAGCTGATCCCACCTTATTTGACAATGTCGATATTCAAAGTATCAGATTATCTTTAAATGGAGAATATTGGCCAAACGAGAGAATGCAGTTGGATTTTAGCAAAACTGACTACAATGAGGCCTATTTCAACTATACCGAATTTTATCCTAGCTACATACATTCCCAACAAAAGCGACCTCTACTCGATTTCACTCGATTTCACTCTACATGATTGTGTAATGGAGTACTTCCCTCTCACCGAAATTGTAAAAAGTCTAAATTAGATGCATAAATTGTCAGTAGTGAACGAGCAGTCATCATGAGAGTAGCATTCGTAGATATTCAGGGATTCAATGTGGACGGATGGTTTGTTCCCAAAGAACTTACCATTGAAATAGGTTTTAAACGAAGTCATTACATCTTTTTGCCTCAGAAACCATTTAATGCGCTAAGTAATGGGGATAGGACGACTGCCTCATACGTGGAGAAAAAACTGCTTGGAATTCGATACTCTGATGGGCAAGTAGAATTGTCCAAAATCAATGAAATACTAGAAACCAAGTTGTTATATGCAGCAGATTACATCTACGTTCGAGGAGAACAAAAAGCAGAATATTTGGATAAGAAACGTCACGTTTTTGGAGTTTTTCCCATTATTATTGATGTTTGCACGTTTGATGGTACGCCTCGTGCTACTGGAAACGTTGGTCCTACTACAAACCCATGTCATGCCGCTGGATTATTTTCATGTACCGAAAGAAATGTGGATCGTCTACGTCACTGGTTTGCCAATAACATAATACCATTGTAATTTTTGTATATGTATAAATAAATATATTAGAAATTAAACGTTTTTTTTTTATTTAAAACATCTTTATTGATTGAGTCTTATATTACATGAAGATTCAAATTTTCTTCTTACAATTTCAAAAATAATTTTTAAAATTAAGATAAATACAGATGCTAATATTACACAGGACATTGTAAAGACATTATCTATTTCACTTTTCATATACTCGCTGGTGTTATTGTTGTTGTTGCTGCTGACACCCGTGGTGTTGTTGTTGCTGACAAACATGGTATTGGTTGAATACGTCTTAATGGATATGTAGCTGGTGGCAGTTTTCTACAGGCCCAGGTGTCTTGCTGCTGCTGCTGCTGCTGTAGATTCAACTCTTCGGGTTTCCACGTTTTGTTGTCAAAATGCAGGTTATCTAATTGTCTTGTAATATGTTTAAAATCCTCATATGATTTAATGTCGATCTTTAACCGATCAAGTTTTCTTTGAAATTCTATTACTCTATGTATGTACTCGATGGGATTCATATTACTACTAACTATGTCCTATGTAGAATGTCACATTTTATGTCAAGCAACATCTTGACTAACACATAACTGTCACGTTCTGCGTCGAATGTCACGTCTTGCGTTGAATGTCACATAACTGTCACGTTCTACGTCGAATGTCACGTGTCATTTCACGATCCACGTCGAATGTCACGTCATTTCACGTTCTGCGTCGAATGTCACGTCCTGCGTCGAATGTCACGTGACATTTCACGTTCTACGTCGAATGTCACGTCCTGCGTCGAATGTCACGTCTTGCGTTGAATGTCACGTCCTGCGTCGAATGTCACGTGACATTTCACGTTCCACGTCGAATGTCACGTCCTGCGTCGAATGTCACGTCCTGCGTCGAATGTCACGTGACATTTCACGTTCTACGTCGAATGTCACGTCCTGCGTCGAATGTCACGTGACATTTCACGTTCTACGTCAAATGTCACGTCCTGCGTCGAATGTCACGTGGCACTTCACGTTCTACGTCGAATGTCACGTCATTTCACGCGACATTTCACGTTCTGCGTCGAATGTCACGTTCTACGTCGGATGTCACGTTCTCTTAGGCACTGTACGGATAAGAAGAAGAAGAAGAATGTTCATACTGATCGTTGACATGGCTTCTGTGTCACCTACGCTTTCATTTTACACCTCATACGTCAAAATCATGCCAATAGCAACAAAGATACGTTCTAGCGCCCATTTGGCAATGCTGCCATCTTTGTTTTTTGTGTCCCCGTCTCCTCCCCGTTCTAACGAGCCCTCGTACGCCCCGATCGGACCAATAGAAACAAAGATATGACGTAATGACCTTTTGGCATGCTCCGATGCGCACAGCACATACTGCGTTCAACCCCATTTTTCATCCCCTTTCCAACGAGCCCTCGTACGTCATCCTACGTTAAGCCGTTTGGAACTTAAGACCGGGGGTTGCGATTTTAGGGGTTGCAATTTAGGGGATGAGCTCAGACATAGGTAGTCTATCTACTAGCCTGGCATTTGTATTATGTATTCAGCCCATATGACTCGCTGTATTTTATTGAATGTTACGTCGTCTGGTTCATTAAAAAGTTGATATAGTTTATATCGTTATAAGTTATATTGTGTCATCGTATGCTGTGAGTCAAGGTCTGAGCATCAGCAACAACTCCTATCTGGAGACTTACGTTGCTCTACCGGATATCTGCTAAATACGTTAATATCACAAAATATTTTTTACAATAATGTAATACACAACAAATTTTGTAACTTTCTAAGAGTTTTTACCCAGATATTTAGTAGCTTGACTTATGATTATCTAATAAGTATTTAACCACATTGCTTTTTCAACTTTAGTCAAACTGTAACCTTTATGTTGGCTTTCACTTAAGTGGTAATACTTATTACAGGTCATTTTATACTGATGATGGGCTTTTTAGATCAAAAACGTTGCCAACTACAACAAAGCCAACTACAGATATTTTATTTTCCTTGTGGATACCATTTCAGCCTTTTGCATTCTATAGTTTCCAGGATGTCAATGTCTGTACTGCGGACATCTGGATACTGTGACACATACGATGTTGGAGTGTAACAGATGCGTAGTAGAAAGGAGCAGAATGGAAATAGACACAGGCATAAAATTTGTGACTAAGAGATTTAATAGAGAGAACGACTAAAAGTTAAGCAGGTTGGACTAGCGTGCACCACTACATCCATGCAGTAATTTAGAAGAAAGTGAAGGAAGAAAGACAACCGGACAAACGGCAAAGATAGAAGGGAAAGATCTTGTAAGTTAAAGGTAAAGGGAATACGTCTTTATGAGAGGTAAACAACTGAAAAGCGTATAAGGAAGTCAGAGTATGAAGAAGGACGAAATAAAAAATTGACGTAAAGCAGTTCCTGCATCTCTGCCTAATGAGCCGGCTTTATCGACCACGTGGCCTTCTCATTGGTCATTTAGGTCACGTGGTCGATAATCATGGCAAATTATAAAGACATGCAGGGACTGTTTTGCGTCAGTTTTACCTATCGCACTGGTAAAAGGGACTGGTACTGCAAACGATCAGTCTATCTTGTATTATGAATATTTAGGTCCATGTTCATGGACCTAAATATCCATAATAACCTAATAATAACGTTGTTTATAATAACCTAAAATCTCTGATTCTTGCATAGACATATAATACAAATAAACTAATAGCTGTAATACAAAGAAAACTGACTCAAAGCAGTCCCTGCAACTCTTTCTAATTTGATAGATTTGTTGACCACATGACCTAAATTACAAATGAGAAAGTCACGTGGTCGATAAACTTGGCCAATTAGAAACAATACAGGGACTGCTTTGCGTCAGTTTTCTCCGTCGCGCTGGGGGAACGCGTCTGTATGGCAGAAGTCAGTCTATTTGTATTATAAGTCTATGGTTTCATGCGCCAAGCTATTCAAATATAGTTTTTTATAAGAAGTAAACTGTATTTTTAAAACATTTGGGTTATTTTCCAAAATATTTTGTTTAACACATACTAAAAAATTTTGAATTATAATAGACTAATCTTGCAACTTTTCTCCTTACCGTAATGTATGAAATAGAATTTACGGTGTTCTGTAATACGCATTACCGTAAATTTGTTTAAATTAATCATATGTATAACAATAAACTACTCTTATCGCATTATGGATGACTAAACAGAGTTAATACTAACGCGTTACTAACACACTATGATTATTTAAATGAAATTATTACTTCAATCAGGCGAATTCAATGTCATCAGCGCAGCAGGAAATTAGGTTGCGGTTTAGATCAAACTACATCACGTACGTAGGTGAGGTTGACACACAGATCTGAAAATTAATTACAGGACTGTAACTGCAGAAGGATTATGATATACGAACATTAATTTTAAATATAATACCTTATCAGTACGCTAAAATCAATAATTTATAAGGGAGAAATTGAATTAAAAATTTAAAATACATATTATGTATAATTTGTTTTATTTTATTTATCCGCATCAACCACTAGCGTTACTAGCGGGTATATGATACAAATAGAGAAAATAAGATACATTTTAGAAGTCATGACTTACAACAATATGGTATAATGTACATGTATGTACATGGAACAAAAATTAAATTATAATTTATTATAGAGTTTAAAGTAAATTATGTATACAGTGAACGGCTAAATTATGGAATATTATCATTATTTCGAGGACCGTTGAGTTTTGAGGTAAATCCCGAAACAGTTCGATTTTTATTATAGAATACCTATCTTATAACGTACATGGAGTAGGGATGACGTCACCGGTGTGGGCATAGTGACATACCCATTAATTTTTTCAAATGGAAATTGGTATAATGCGACAGCTCATTTGAAAGAGAATTTAATTCTCTATTTAACGACATTACATTTTTAACTAAAATATTTTTTTAGAGGTATAAAATAATTTTTTTTTAATTTAAATTCAACTAAATTTCAACTAAATTAATTCATAATGTACTTTAAAGTAACTAAATTATGCATAACAGTTATTTTAAATTTATTGTTCGAAATGCGACCCATCGGTTCCTGCCATGACTTTCTGAAGTAAATACTTAAAAAAGCAAAAATAAGTAAAAGTAATAATGGACACAAAAAGTTATCTCATAAACACTGAAACTTTTTGTCAAATGTTAATTCAAGCAAGTGATAGTGGCATAGTTACTGTAATATTTATTGACGTAAATGTTTTGATTTTGTGAATTGTCATCAGTTGCCAATTGTAATTTTTACTTTTTGAATACTAAATTATGGCTCACCTAAATGAAACACAACGCATAGAAATATTAATTCTTAGCGGATGCGGGGATAAAAAAAGAACACAGAACAAGGTATGCAATTTATTCAACGCAAAATATCCAAACAGACCCATCAGCCAATCAACAGTAAATAAAATAGTCCTAAAATTTGGAGAAACTGGGCACGTTAAACATGTTCCAAACGATGGGCGTCCTAAAGTTGAAGACAATGTGAAACTTGATATTTTATTAAATGTACAGGACAATTCTCACAGTAGTTCAACACAAATGGGTGAATATGCTAGAGTTTCCCAACAATGGGTACTACGTATTGAAAAAAAAAAGAAAAATACCATCCCTACAAAATTCAACTACATCAGGAATTAAACGACGACGATCCCGATCCCGGCCTCAATTTTCTGGAATTATGCAGGATTTATGTATCCGCAATCCACATTTCATCAATCAAATCCTTTTTTTCTATGAAGCCACATTTTTTATACATGGTACCGTGAATCGTCAAAATTGCAGATATTGGAGTCAAGAAAACCCACATTGGATGACTGAGTCACACACGCAATATCTTCAGAAAGTAAATGTATGGCAGGGACCATTAATGACATAATCATTGGCCCTTTTTTCTTTGAAGAAAATCTAACAGGAGAACGTTATTTAACTGTTTTAAAAAATTAACTTATATCTGTCCTTGCTAACATGTATCCAGATGCCTACCTAGTGAAAATATCTGATTTCAACTATATGGAGCCTCTTCGCATTACGCAACTGAAGTACGTCAATTTTTAAATCATTGCTTTCTCAGGAGGTGGATCAGAAGACGAGGTTTCATAGAGTGGCAGCAAGGTCGCCAGATCTAATACCTCTAGACTTTTTCCTGTAGGGTTACATAAAATCAAAAGTTTATGTCAATAAACCCCAAAACTTACAGGTCTTGAAAGAAAGAATTAGGCATGAAATGAGTCTAATTACTCCAGAAGTCATCCGCAATGTACTCGATGAATGTGTCCGTAGATTCGCATATTGTCAAGAAACCGATGGATGACATTTCGAACATTTAATTTAAAATAATTATTATGCATAATTTGGTTGATTTAAAGTACATTATTAATTAAATCATTAGTTGTAATTTAGTTGATTTTAAATTTGTTTTTGTACCCTTAAACAAATATTTTAGTTAAAAATGTAATGTCGTTAAATAAAGAATTAAATTCTCGTTTAAATGAGGTGTCATATTATACCGATTTCTATTTAAAAAAATTAACGATTACGTCACTACACCTACACCGGTGACATCATTCCTACTCCATGTACGTTATAACATGGGTATTTTATAACAAAAATCGACCTGTTTCGGGATTTCCTCCAAAACTCGACGGTTCTCGAAATAATGATAATATTCCATAATTTAGCCGTTCACTGTATTTATTTTTATATTGTAAATATAATTCACTACACACATAATAAGAAATACGTTACTGTCAAGGTTTCTACATTTTTCTTCCATTTTATTTTGTTTATTGTTACTTGGAAATAAAAAAAATATATAAAAAAGTTATTGTACACATTGATCATTCATATCAACGTAATAGAATAATCCATTTAATAATAATCATTTACCATGAAAAATAAATATAACTCATTACCAGAGATCGCATTTTAGGTTTTTTGCTTATTTTGGAATATTACGGAATTTTTTACCTTTTTGGAATAAAGTTGACATATTTTGACATATTTCAAATTTTATCAAGGATAACCCTAAATAAGCAACCCTAGAATTGCAAATAAACATCTCGTCTAAAAATCCAGGCCAGATGAACTTTTAGAAACACCCGGCCGAATGGACCAAGGTGCATATACTCTCAGGTTAAATAACTCTTAAAGTAACCGATAGGCGTTTGTCGGAACTGATTACAGAGAACACCATGACGCAGTAGGAAAAATTCTTCACCAAGAACTAGCGAGTACCTATACTAGGATTTCTTCAAACTGACTGTCTCCCTTATTATCAATATGTCCCTGAGAGAATGCTAGAAAACGGTAACTATAAGAAGGAAAAGGAAAAGACAGTTAAGATTTTATTTCACGTACAGGGAGCTTGCGCATCCGTTTATACGTATTTCGGCCCAATAGGCCTCATCAGAACGGCTTTCGCAAACGCTCTGAACGTGAAATAAATCTTTCCTGCCTTAGGAAGCAACTCTAACATGGCTTCGTATAGACGCAATGGAGCGACATCTGATAATAAAATCGTAGACTAATTTTGCTTCTAAAAATTGCAAGGCAAAACAGACGTTGATAAAGATGTTAAGAGAGACATGGGGAATCTAAAAATTGCATTCCACAACATATCTCCTCAACTAAGCAAAATTCTTAGCGAATTGGTTTCTAGTACTCGTACAGAGTATATCAAAATAAAAAGGAAAAGACAGTTAAGATTTTATTTCACGTACAGGGAGCTTGCGCATGAGTACTAGAAACCAATTCGCTAAGAATTTTGCTTAGTTGAGGAGATATGTTGTGGAATGCAATTTTTAGATTCCCCATATCTCTCTTAACATCTATCTCAACGTCTGTTTTGCCTTGCAATTTTTAGAAGGCACAGATTAAAGCGAAATTCTTGAATTTGGTTTCGAAAATTAGTCTACGATTTTATTATCAGATGTCGCTACATTGCGTCTATACTAAGCCATGTTAGAGTTGCTTCCTAAGACAGAAAAGATTTATTTCACGTTCAGAGCGTTTGCGAAAGCCGTTCTGATGAGGCCTATTGGGCTGAAATACGTATAAACGGATGCGCAAGCTCCCTGTACGTGAAATAAAATCTTAACTGTCTTTTCCTTTTTATTTCGATATACTCTGTACGAGTACTAGAAACCAATTCGCTAAGAATTTCGCTTAGTTAAGGAGATATGTTGTTGAATGTAATTTTTAGATTCCCCATGTCTCCCTTAACATCTTTATCAACGTCTGTTTTGCCTTGCAATTTTTAGAAGGCACAGATTAAAGCGGAATTCTTGAATTTGGTTTCGAAAATTAGTCTACGATTGGTAACTATAAGCTCTACTGGGAGCGCACTGTAACCACAGGCCAACCAGTGGCACATTACAGACCGGATCTCATACTAGTTAATTAACTAACTAGACATACAACACTAATAATTGTGGCGATATCTAACAATAATAATCTGCGTGTAAAATACAACGAAAGAATAGCCAAGTACAGAGATCTGGATATACAAATAAGGAAATTATGGAGAATGAAAAATATCCAAATGAAACTTATCATTTTCTCTACTACTGGAGTTATTCCGAAGAGCCTCTTAGAAAACATAAATGTAAAACATTCTTCATAATGCAATGAATTTAACATCACTATCCACTAACTAGTTTCATTGTCGCTGAGCATAAATGACAGTATATACTTTGTTATAATATATAATGTACTATTTTGTCAATTTACACTTTAGTAATGTTGACAATATTCCACCGCTCGGTTTGATTTGATTCCACTATTGTGTCCAGTAGTGTAGATTTGCAGCTAATGTCATTCATACGCAAGCAATATGCGGAAATGTGTGTGTTGCTAACTCAACTGTAAATAACTGCATTGCCCTGAGATTACATATATTCAGGCCATATCTAATTCGTATAAAGGGATGAACCCCAATCCCCCTGTTAATTTAAAAGGTAGATAAGGAAGACTAATAATACTCAATATTTTTTTTTAATGCAACACATAAATTAAAATAATAGGAAGAAAAATTATCGCGAAATAATAAAGGTAAGTCCTTGGCAAATAATAAATATATGTACAGTATGATGATAAAGTATGGAATAAATTCATTATTTTAGAAACAGACGACTTTTAAAATAATCATAAAACACGCCCATTTTAATTTTTGAATGGCCATTAATTGCTATAATATGTGTTAGACATTACGTCATTATTGTTGGCGTAATGACGTAATCGATGATTTTTTTAATACAAATCGAGGTCACGGGACACCTTATTTGAAAGGTCTATTAATCGCCTTTGCAACGCTGCATTAACTTAAACTTAAACTTATATTAAATGTTTAGTAAAATAGAATTAAATTATAAGAATTGTTGAAATTGACGACCTTTAGTAATGATAAACACGAGCAGTAAATTCTTTAATAACGTTTTGGTGACTTCAGGAGTCATATTGTGCAATTTTCGTTCTGATGCGCTCCTTCAACTCTTCTACATTATTCGATCGAATTATTACAGCTTGTTCTTAAAATTAAAATACACTTTGTTCTCGTTTTAAATAATGAAATAAAGATACAAAAACTTTAACAATTTGGCCACTTGACGAGAGGAAAATATCAGCTTCTACAGAATATTATGCAGGGAAAGATTTTAGGAAAGCGTGGCGTTGGAAGACGATGAATATCATAACTGCGCAAATACAAATAGTCATGATGATCGGTACCCTTTGAAAGAAGATGGTATCTTAAGAAGACGTTCTTTATATATTCCTCTACAAAAGTCTAACGGAGTCAAATCTAAAGACCTTGGTCTTCCTACTTATCAACCTACCTGATCAAACGCTATTTAAGTAATTTTCTACCTCAACGCGGTAGTCTGAAGAGCGAGCCGAATTGATCGAACCACAAAATATTTCTATTTGAAAATAACTGATTTAGCTATGGCATTCTGAATAATCTAAAGAAATAATCTAATCTGTTAATAGAAATAAGCTAATCCTAAAGAAATATCGGTCCAAACATTCACATTCTCAGGATATTGTGTCGTATATTCTTTCATCCAATGTGGATTTTCACTTGCCAAGTATCGATACGTCTGATGGTTTACTTGACCGTTGAGCATAAAAGCAGCTTTATCTGAAAACAGTACCTTTTTTATGAGTTCCTCATCTCTAAATTGTTCCATAATGGTTTTGCAGAATTCAATTTTTCTATCATAGTCATCTTGTAACAGCTCCTGGAACAAATGTACTTTATACGGATGCCATTTCTCCTTTCATAGCACTCTAATAATAGTTGATTGGTGAAAATTATTATTGAGTGCGACCAGCTGTGAACTGGTGTGGCGATTTTCTTAAAACTCCAGTACAACGTTCAGTTTCATGACTTCGGGGATTAATTTTCTATCACTTGTAACAATGATGTAACACTGCTAGCACTTCCCATCTCTATGTATTCCCGCGCTTCCACCGAAAACCTACCACTTGCATTGATGCACGCCGAAAATGGAACACTGTCAAGAGTGTAAAACGCCGGCGTCATGATGACCTATGCTACACAACCGAGTTCGATTAGGAGTATTGATCTGGTAAGAGCTCCTACTCGGGTCTTAGAGTATTGTAAGTAATTATTAGCCATCCTCCGGTTTTTGTGTATTAACCGAAGATCGTCCTTCGCTTCACCCATTCAAGTATCGCGATTATTTACTATAACCCTTTATAGGGCAGAATTATTTTTTGGTAATATAAACAAATTATTTGCAGATTATAGATAAGGAATGATCCGTTATTGAACTTTCATTCGTATTTTCATTTTATTTTCACTCCTTGTTGTTTTTTTTAGGTGGTTGAAATTTCGACCACAGCCTGATTAGGTATGTTGACTTTGGTAAATGTAGTTGTGGTTCCATAATCGACCACAGAAAAAAACACATTAATTAAACATTTTTATTATGAAATAATGGAAAACATTGAATACATAATGCAACCTGGCAATCTGAGCATTTAATACTTGAAAGTTTTGGCTTTGCTCTCGTTGAACAGAGTGCACAACGTCTTGATGTTCCTTTTTCTGGCATGTGATTGCCAACATCGCTTAGTCTCACCGTGCTTTCAATGCTAACAGAATTAGTGGTTGCTCCCATTTTCTTCAGTTTATTTCTTCCTATTGTTACCTTAGGTCCTGGTCTCTTTCTGTTATAGAAATCACCTATGAGCTCGTTGGCCAATACACTTCTAAAATACAGGTGACTCATTGGTTTCGATTTAATGGACCTCATTTTCATTGTAGTCTTATAAGTTATATATGAATTTACCACTGCTGCATCAATCAAATAGTAAATAATCTTCATATACCATCTTCGGGATTTCCATGAAATTGGATAAGAAGCATGAAGTTGATCGAATAGATCGACTCCACCCATATAGCGATTGTAATTACTTATGGCTTTTGGATACTTAACACTTTCTTGTTCACCATTCGGTTTTCTTCGCAAAACTGAAGTAATCTCAAGTGGATTATGCATAGTACTGCCGACTAAAACGCATTTGCGCCCCCGATCTTTCCATTTAACAACAGACATATCATTGGACATGAAATAATCGTGTTCTCCCATTTTCATTGTTTTGTCCTTTCTCATTTGTTTTGGAAAGCCTTTACGATTTATTCTAAAAGTTCCACAGCAGAACAAATCATAGGTTAACATTTTCTTAAGAAGAGGAAAACTCGAGAAAAAATTATCGAAATAAATGCAGTAGTTTGCGCCTCTAAGAGACACTATAAATTGTTGCCACGTTGCCGTATTTTGTTCTGTGGTACTCATTTTGGGTACAATTTATTTACAAACACTGATTTTGCACTTCGGTAACTTTTCATGTCAATTACTAGCTCATAAGTATTAATAAGAGCAGTGGTCGAAATATCGACCACAGACCTATAAAGGGATAATATAAGAATTTATTTTCTTCGTGAAATTTTATTGTTACGGATTTTATTCTTTTATTATAATCCGTTCCTTTAAACTTGGAACTGTGATGTAAGAATAGGGATGGAATTTTTGTTTTTTTTTGTTCACTTCGCTGAACAACAACTTAATGACACTTCGGGATAAGCAGCAAAATAATCTAGAACAACTGGATATAATTTAGCAAATAAAGCACATATTATAGTATTAACTCTAGTCACATAGAATAAATTTACGCATTCTTCATTGTTTAATTCTAAACGAGCCATTTCTTTCATTTTGCAAAAGTAACAATAACCACAAATAATGACAATTATGATATGACATATTAATACACGGTCTATTAGAATAAAAAAATACATTTTATCTTTAACATTAAACCATAATCACAGAATAAATAACAATCAGAATGCCCACTCTGCTTGTCAAGATATGTACGCGCATCTCGTTCGCGCAGACGGAATCAGTCATGTTTTAAACGGAACCAGTGCTGTTCAGTAAAATTTTATCTGGTGTGCACAGAAAAATTAACCCGGTTTAATTGATTTACGGCAACCATAGACATAATATGCAATATTTTATGTTGTACTTTTAGTTGAAGAATAGATTAAATTATTTCAAATTTACTAAATTATTAATCTCTAAAAATTTAAATTATGGTTTTGTCGTAGCTTGTCACAAATTTCTCATTCCGAGTCTGTGTTTCCGTTGAAAATATGACGATCGCGTTCTGACACACTTCAAAGGCGGCATCCGAGAGTGCGCATTCTGATTGTTATTTATTCTGTGCCTCAATTATCTCCAAAAGTATTACGTTAGGTATAGGAAATTGTAATACTATTTGAAAGACAACTGATTTCTATTTTCATTAAAATTATAAAATACAATATGTTTTATTTACAGTTATTGAATTACTATGGTTTGAAGTTTAAAGAAATAGCGTATCCTTTGTGAACACCCTGTATTTAGAAATTCGATTTTAATGTAAATTCCGCAGAAAACTTTACTTATTCTTTGTGTGCAAAATTTTTTCAGACTCTGTATTTGTAAATTGATGAGCTATTAACTTTGAAAAGTTTGTCTCTATCTGTCAAAATTTTTATAAAGGATAAATAATAAAAAAAATATGAAGTTTTGACCAAAGGTAACTTATAAAAATTATGTCTAAAATTTAATGCAGAATCTAAAACTGCAATAATACATAGGGTGTTTCATTTAAAATATCAGTTGCAGTTCACTTACGGTATAACCGGAAGTCGCATGTCCATCAAAAAATTTTCTTTCGACATCAATTCCTATCCTAACTATCCTAATATACCAATTTTCATAAATATCGTGTAAGTAGTTTCCGATATATAGATAATGTAGGCTCGACGTCAAACACCCTGTATATAAGTTAATTTTATTTTTGTTATACACTTCTCCAAGAAATTAAGGCACCACTTCAATAAATCAATTTTATTTGTAAACAGGCAAAGAATAAACAAAAACTTCACCAGATTTATTCTACATTTTAATAAAATTATAACAATTTGTAGTACAGGAGAAAAAAATAATAAAACGGAAAATTCTAAAAAATAATGATAAGAAAAGTAAACCGAAATATTAAAAAAGTCTTAATAACCAGTGTTTCCACCTCTACTACGTATAACAGCCTTACATCGTTGGCCCATACTTAAAACTAATTGCCGTATTTCATTTTGGTCTAGTTCTCTCCAAATCTGGATCAGCCTCTCTCCCACTTCCTGTAAGTTGTTTGGTTGGATCGGTGTCATTCTTAATCGCCTACCAAGGATATCCCAGAGATTTTCAATCGGATTGAAATCTGGACTATGTGCTGTTTATTCCATAGTGTTAATTTCTACCTCTTCTAGATAATTTCTGACGATCTGTGCACCGATATAAGGAGTGAATGGTACTACATGTTGCTCCAGGATCTCCAATATGTACCTTGCAGCTGTAACAGTTCCATTTCAAGGAAATACCACCCCACACTATAACGGATCCTCCACCAAAAAATGTGGTGTGTGAGAAGTTACACTGATCATTCGTTGGGTCGTCGCAACACACGAACACGTCTGTCTTAGTGTACAAACAAAATCGAGATTCATCAGTAAATAGCACTCGTTCCCAGTCAGCCTCTAACCAATTAACGTGTTCTCTGACAAAATGTAGTCTCCTCTTCGATGCTCTGCAGTTAACAGAGGACCTCGGGCGGCAATCCTAGATGTTAACATGTATTCCCTAAGTAGCTGGCGAACAGTTTCAGTACTAATTTGTATAGCATGCACGTCTCGAAGCTAAATTTGTAGACTTCGATGTGTTACAAAACGTTGTCGAAGAGCAGAAATTCCTAAAAATCGATCTTGAATAGGGTAGGTAGTTACCCGCAGGTTGTCTGCGAGTATGATCCCCTATTTCAAGGAATTTTTCTAACACCCGTGAGACGAATGTTTGGGACACATTAAACCGACGACCAATTCTTCGGTAACTCCAACCTTCTTCCGACAGTATCACTGCTTGGGCACATTCATCTCGGCTTAAATTACGTAATTGACGCTCCATAATAAATTAACACAATTAACAATAATCAATAAATAGTTCCCCAATCGGATCTCCGGGGGGAGCGGTCTTGAATGTTTCAAACGTACTAGCAAACTTAAGAAAGACAGTAAAGATAGGCAACTGGAATACACGCAGCTTATTTGAAGCCGGGAAGCTGGCTAACCTAACTCAAGAAATGAGCAGATTTGATCTAGATATCCTTGGGATCTCAGAAACCTGGTGGCCTGGATCCGGTAAATGCACTACAGAAAGCGGAACATTCTTTTACTCAGGCAATGATGACCGCGATCATAGAAAAGGCGTCGGGATTATGATAACTAAAAGATTGGTGAGAGCCGTCACAGAGTTTGTACCATATTCCGACCGCACAGCCTTAGTAAAACTTGAAGCGAAGCCAAATAATCTCAACATCATACAGGTTTATGCACCAACTACAGACGCATCAGATGAAGTAGTGGAAAACTTTTATAGTAAAATCAAAGAACTACTTAAATTGACAAAGAAACATGATGTCAACATAATTATGGGAGATTTTAATTCCAAAATAGGGAAGGGCAGCTTTGAAGACGTAGTTGGACCCTATGGTCTTGGAACAAGGAACGAAAGGGGCGACCGACTTATAAAATTTTGTCAAGAAGAAAACATGAGAGTTACCAACACATGGTTCCAACTCCACCCCCGTCGCCTTTATACTTGGAAATCTCCAGCCGATAGAGCTCAGAACATAATAAGAAATTAAATAGACTTCATTCTTATCAACGGTAGATTCAGCACAACTGTCAAAAGAGCTTGCACATACCCTGGAACAGATGTCCCTTCTGACCACGTACTATTAGTGGCCGTCATAAAGATCGCTCTTTCATGCAAGAACAAGCCTGAAACTCAACAACATATAGCACTGGACAAACTGAAAGACCCAATGATACAAGCAGAAATAAACAATGAAATAAACGCACAAATTCAAATATTGACGACAAACATTGCCGAAGATCTAACACCAACATGGAATACGATTACAAGTGCTGTAACAGACATCATGAAAAACAACTTAGGGTACAAACGAAATAACAAGAGGCAAAAATGGATGACAGACGAAATACTATTACTAATGGAAAAACGACGAAGACACAAGAATAAACAAGATGGCAGCAATATGTATGAAAACATTAACAGGCAAATAAAAGCAAAAATAAGAATAGCAAAAAATGAATGGCTTAAGCAACAATGTATCGATCTAGAACATTTACAACGACAGCACGACGACCGTAATTTACATAAAAAGCTTAAGGAGACTGCTGGAATATACAGAAAACGAAGACCAACCACCATAGTTAATCAGGATAACCAGATAGTGCTGGGTGAAAAGGAAAAAATTGATATATGGGAAAATTATATCAGGAGCTCTTCCATGACGAAAGACCCATGAGTGAAGTTTATACAGACGACCATCTGACTGGCCCTTCAATCACCAAAGAGGAGAAGAAAAGGCAATATTCAATTCAAAAAACAATAAGGCACCTGGACCAGATGAAATCCCGTCAGAAATACTCAAATTACTGGATGAAAGGGGAATTTCAGCACTACACAAAATATTTAACTTAATTTATGAAACTGGCTGCTATCCTCAACAGTGGTTACGCTCTACCTTTATTCCCCTGTCCAAGAAAGTCAATGCAAAAAGATGTGAGGATCACAGACTCATTAGCCTGATGAGTCACACTTTAAAGATATTCTTAAAAATACTACATCAAAGAGTATACAAAAAATGTGAATGGGACATCAGTGACTCCCAGTTCGGGTTTAGGCAAGGTTTAGGAACACGAGAAGCAATAGTAGCAACACAGGTGCTGGTCCAAAATTGTAACGATCAGAAGAAGGATGTGTTCCTATGCTTTTTAGATTACCAAAAAGCGTTTGATCGTGTCCAACACCACAAGTTAATGCAGATCCTCAAGAAAGTTGATATAGACCAAAAAGACATAAGATGCATTGAAAACTTGTACTGGCATCAAACGGCACAGTTAAAAATAGACAATTCTATATCCAAACCCATACATATAAGAAGGGGCGTTCGACAGGGATGTGTGCTTTCCCCTCTTTTATTTAACATTTATTCGGAAGCCATATTTCAAGAGTCTCTGGAGGATGCAAAGATGGGAATCAAAGTGAATGGAGTACTGATCAACAACATACGATATGCTGATGATGGTGTCTTAATTTGTGACAACATAGTCGATCTTCAACAACTTGTCACTATAATCGGAGAATACAGTAAGCGAATGGGATTAGAGATTAATACCAAAAAAACCAAATTTATGATCATCTCCAGAAACTTGGATGCACTTGAAAACTCCACCATAACACTGAATACTAAGTCCATTGAAAGAGTGAGTAAATTTAAATACCTGGGATCGTGGCTTTTTGAAGACTGGGCATCGGACAGGGAAGTAAAATGTCGCATTGAGCAAGCTCGACAAGCTTTCGTAAAATTCAAGAAGGTACTGACTTGTTCAGAGTTCGATCTTCAACTGAGACTAAGGTTTACTAAGTGCTACGTGTGGTCAGTGCTGCTATATGGCGTAGAGGGCTGGACACTCAAAACGAGGGATATAAACAGATTAGAAGCTTTCGAAATGTGGCTCTATCGCCGTATCCTAAAAATACCATGGACAGCGAAAATCACAAATATAGATGTCCTTAAAAGAATAAACCAAGAACGCCAACTTTTCGAAACCATCAAGAAAAGGAAAACGACGTATCTAGGTCACATCATGCGAAATAAAAAATACCAGTTCCTCCAACTTATAATCGAGGGTAAAATTGAAGGCAAGAGAGGAATGGGACGCAAGAAAATGTCCTGGCTCCGAAACATAGGGCAATGGACAGGGATTAAGGAAATACAATCTCTGATACATATTGCAAGAAATAGAGAATTAATGGAAAATGTGATCGCTAACATCCATTAGTGGATTTGCATCTAAAGAAGAAGAAGAACAATAATCAACAATTAAACAGTAGCCAAATAAACTTGTAAATTAGTTTATTTATAGAATCAGTACATTTTTTCTTTTTGTTTTGTTACAAAAATAAATATAGCGATAAAACACAGTCAATAAATATAGAGTGTACGAATAGCATATGCAAGGGGCTTGCAAAATATAATATTACAATGGAAATTTTTATTAACGCTAATAAAATATTTTAATATTTCAAAGTGCGTTAATTTCTTGGACAACTGTATATTTGAATATATTTTTATTTACATTAAACCTGCGTTTTACTGAGTCTGGTATCTAATAGAGCTACACATTTCTGGGGAGATTTTTAACATTAACAAGAAATCGGTTCGCGATTGTGGTAGTTAGCATTAAATAAATTACGAATTTCTCCCTGTGTCCTCACTCTATCTCCACAACCAATTATGGTTCAAATATCGAATTGTTCTGTTTTTGTAAGTTTCATTCTTATCAATACTATTATTACAGTTAGTCCAAATACAGTAAAAATTTGACGTCTATTAGTTGATAGATTAATAAATCATTGACAATAACGACCAGTGAATGACAATACTGATTTTAATATTTTTTTTTAAAATAACTTTGAATACTTGAGTAGTTGACGATTATCTTTTACCCGTGGAATTGTCTGGTCGTTTAAATGGTGCTGGTTGTTTAGATTGCCTGCAAAATAGTTTACCTGATTTGATAAATGATGTGCCCTTTAAATGTTCGGCAAGAGTTATGATTTCTATATGATGGCTGTCCTCCGACCAACTTTAGCAGGGATGTACGAGAATTTCTTGATAATAACTACGAAAGTCACTGGGTTGGAAATGGCAGTCCAGTTGATACACCAGTCAAGTTGGCGGATTTCAATCCTTGCGAATATTGTATTTGAGAATATATAAAAGCATGTGTTTATTCCATTCCGATACACAATCATGCACAACTTGTCACATTAAGCATATTTTGTTACTATCTACCTTTGATACTTGTTCTTTTGTGTTACTCGTAGTTTCGTTACAACGTAATAAATACTTTGTTTTTAAAAACCTTTAAATCAAATTTTGTTTCAATTTTTTTTTGCTTCTTTTCTCAAACTTTTTTTATGGATTGTGTGCAGCATTTATTGAAACACTGCTGCTGCAAAGACTTCTGTTAACATTTCAAAGCCAACTAGTGAAAAAATATTAATTTAACTTTTATAATGAAAAAACCAGAAATTTTCAAATCGATTTTTCTAGAAAACGGTGTATCCTACAGACTTTAATTAATTGTATCTTTTAGTACTAGAATACCTAAAAATTTAATAATCTAGGATCACAAATGCTTAAAAGTTAAAGAAAAAAAGAAAGATAAATAATTTTACTAGTTTTCGTTTTTCTAAATAGAAGGGTTCTAAAGGTATTAGAAAAAACTCCTTTCAAGGCGCCATCTTTAAAAAGCTCTAGCTCTTTTAGGAAGCATTTTCAGAGTAAGTGAATTGGATTCAATGATTTTAAAATTATCTGAGGAATTTTCGGTTTTCGTTTGTCAGGAGAGTTTCTCGATACCCTGTATAACTTTAATCTTTTGCCATATTTCCGGTATGACCCCCATGCTAAACTGGCTGTAAGGAACTTAAATTAGGTAAGTTATCAATTACCTCTGATCCCATATGCAAAAGTATTAAATATATTCCATGTTAATCAAAGTTGTTAACGCCGGAAGGTACGTATTTATAAGTTCTGTAAGACTTTAGTTTTTGACCTTCGTAAACTTGGCATTAACTTTCTTTAGCTAGTTTAATGGTAGAACAAACCATTGTTTGCCATGACTTTATGGATTCTAAAGCAGGCCGGGATATCTGTAATCTCCTCCCAAAACCCTCTTCATAAATTCCTTTTGGCTTTCCTAATTTGTTGATTGTATCTCGTTATCTTATCGCCATGCCAGTTTTGGTTACTTTTGGCTTTGTTAAATAGGTTTTGGACTTTGTCCTTCCCTTCTTTAATACATTGTTCCACCACACTGTATTACTGCTCGTATATTTAATACCGACTAACACATAACAGCTTCATTCCCACTGACCACTTAATTTTTTACATTCTGTTACATAAACCCTTCATGCTCTCATCTTTTCAATTTAGAATTGTTTAGTAAATAAAGAAATGAAAAAATAAAACATGCCTACTAGGAATCGATGTTTATTCTTCCTCTTCAAGTGCCATCTTCGATCCGAAGGTTGGCGATCATCAGGGCTATACGTATTTTCGAAACTGCTGACCGAAACAATTCGTTGTTGCTACAGCTATACCATTCCCGTAGATTCTTTAGCCAGGAGTTTCGTCTTCTTCTTATAGACCTTTTTCCCGCTATTTTCCCTTGCATAATTATTCGAAGCAGTTCATATCTTTCGCCTCTTGTAATGTGTCCCAAGTATTGCAGTTTTCGTTTTTTGATCGTAAATATTATGACTTCCTTTTCTTTATTCATTCTTCTCAAGACCTCGACATTTGTGACTCTCTCGGTCCATGATATTCTCAGGATTCTGCGATGCATCCACAGTTCAAATGCCTCTAATTTTTTGGTATCAATCTTTTTCAACGATCGATGTTTATGGCTCATGCATATTATTATTACCAAAATTGCTATTTACTATATTTTTAGTAGTATAAAAATGGGATATGTTATTAACTCACAAAACTTGCAGTTCGATAAACTAGGTACGTGCTGAATCTTTTTTTCTGCTCGTGTTTCAATTGATTTCAATTTAGCATTCCGTTTGAGCGTACTGGACTGCGACTCTAAACGGATTTTACGTGTTAAAGAGGTGATTTTCTACTCGGCAATCGTTAAATACATCTAGTTTATAATTGACACATTTGCATGAAGCTAAATTTGCACACTGATTACAAAAATCGATGTATAAAGCCTACGCCATTTATGTTTTAATAATTGTGCATTGGTCGAGAGTTTTCCCTATCGTATATGCATTCCATAATTAATTTTTACTGTTGAATGGACTTGCTAATCTACGCGGTTGGTCCAAATTATTCATTGTTTATATAACCTGAACTAATAGCCTTTAATTAATTAGAGTTGCCAATACCATTACTAATATTAGTGCCTTAGTACAAATTACCGACATGAATATGTAAAATAAACAGGGTAGGTAATAGAAAGCTAATAACTGATATCTGATATTTATCAAAGTGACCCAGTAAACGTTAAAATCCAAAGGTAGAAGTAAAAAGTTAATTTATAATAATTGTTATTCATGTTTTGCTTTTCTTTACATATAAAAAAAATAGCGATTTTAACAAAAATGTTGAAACTTTCAGTGGGCAATCAACAAATCTGTTTTATGCAAAGGATTAAGTATAGATATACCTGTTTTTTGGAAAACAGCATTAGGCTGATTTTTCAACGATATTTGACCTACTACTGAGCAGTTTGTAAAATAATTTGACTCCCAAAAGAGCATCTACTTTTGCAGGTTTGCAAAATTCAGGATCAGCTAACATGATGATTTTTGGTATTTCTAGTTGAGTAGAATTTATTTAAATCGACGGCATTGTTTTGCTGATCTGTGGTAAAATTAAGAACTCAACGGTTTCTTGAAATTTGCTAAAATGCGATTTGATTGTAGCATAAGCAGAATTTGTTATTTAAGTCGATAAATCATCTACCCCGGAAACTGTGATATTAACGGGTTTTTGATCTAGATTCAAAAATTGAGCCACGGATTCGGTAATAAAATGTGCTTGAGAACCAGCGTCTAAAAACACTCGACAAGTTTTAGCTTTTCCGCGACAGTTTACGATATCTACCACAGCGGTAGCTAATAGTACTTCCGTGGATACATGAGCGTGCAAATATACGCTAGTACTAGGTGTATCCGTTTTTGTATTTTTAGTGTTATTTGAACCTTTTTTTGGTTTATCAAACTAATGTAACAAACTATTGTGTTTTTGACGACAAATGCGACAGTTGGAAGCGGTGCATTGTAAGACGCGATCATTTTTGCGTAAGTAATTAATACATCATCCACCTTTTTTAGCAACGTCGTCACGTTCAACAGGCGATAACGATGTGAATTCACGGCAGGAACTTACATAATGCTCACCTTCACAAAAAATA
Organism: Diabrotica undecimpunctata; assembly: GCF_040954645.1. Classification (NCBI taxonomy): domain Eukaryota; kingdom Metazoa; phylum Arthropoda; class Insecta; order Coleoptera; family Chrysomelidae; genus Diabrotica; species Diabrotica undecimpunctata. Next base: position 93,338,604 of record NC_092808.1, on the reverse strand, counting down.
AAACTATTTTCAGAACGGCTCTGACCTGGGTTTAACAAACCACATATAGGTTAGCTCCGATAATATCGTTTAAATCTAATAGATTAAAGTGAACAAAAATAGTTGAAAGTGTTTACTAGAAAACTTACATCGATTGGCCTGAAATTGCAGTGAGTACAATTAATATTTTCAGTAATACAAAATACAACATATTCTGAAAGTCAACAAAATTATTACACAGGCCGCTCCGACTGGTTCCCAGAGCGACTTTTATTTAAAAGCCTGCTGATAATACAGAGCCGGATTGGCACGGGCAAAAAATTGACTATGATAAAAATAAATTTAAAGACAAAAAATACTATTATTAATAATATATATTATTAAAATATTAACTAAAAATGAATCCAAAGGAAAATAATCCTTCACAAAACACCACACCGTCTACATACTCAAATATACTAACTACACTCAAATATCCGGCAAAAGACCAAGCTATTATACTATCTGCCATAGAAGGAACTAAAATTCATGATTATATAGTTGTCATTGGATCACTTGTCCTTCCAAAGAACATAGTATTTGCCTCGAAAATTGCAAACAACCGCATTTGCATTTATTTATCTTCTAAAAGAATAGTAGACCAACTCATTGATTCACATAAGCACGTTAAAAATAGCAACGTGCAAGTAGAAGTCCGCAGATTAATAACTCCAGCATTAAGATTAGTCATCTCGAATGTTTGTCCAACCATTCCAAACGAAGTTATAAAAGACGAACTCAAGAAAATGGGAATTATAGCCATATCAAAAATGACATTTCTTCGAGTGGGTATGTCTGAGACAGAATAAAACCATGTTCTGAGTTTTCGGTGGCAAATCTACATCAATCCATTAGAAAACTTATCCATAACAGACTCTTTTAACATTTATTTTGATTCCACAACATATCGAATATACATTTCCATAGATAAATTTAATTGTTCTAAATCTCGAACAATAGGACACCGAGAAGTTGATTGCATTCATAAAACGGATTTGCCCAGGGAACAAATGGAAACAGAAGTACCTGAAATTCTAATCCTAATTCAAATAACCAAACCAATATACAGCTAACTGAAACCACCAATAAAACTCCTTCTGAAGTAAACATTCCCTATTCGCTCCGTGCGTGACTGACGCGACACCTACCGCCTTCATCTGACAGTTTTGAACCTACCAAGTTTCAGGTTAACCATATGACATTAATGACATATGTTTGACATACAGGCGAAATTGACAATTATTAATAATTAACTTTTTAATTATATGTTTTCAGTTTGTATACAAAATAAATGTAGTATTAAAAACTGGGTTTCTCAAAATTCATCATAATATATCTTTTTAAGCCCAAACGGAAAAGAAAAGTTAAAAATCTAGTACTGGCAAATCAAGTTTTTCACGTGAAAGAGCATATAATTAAAAATAGTAATAGTAAAAGTTATGATATAAAAGCTAAAGTCATCAGGCACTCTGTAGTTAGCTTGAAGTCTTATAAAATATCATTTAAGGTAAAGTATTTAAATATTTCCTATTTCAATTGCATAAAAATGAGGTTATGTGATATTTCCTTTTTCATATTAATAGCACGGATTCATCTTTTTCTTTTCTCTAATTTATATGTAATCTTTGAAAACCTATAAAAACTACACTTACTATTTTTGCTATTATTAGCACAACTAAATACGCAACATGCATTTGCACACATTTTTGATAAAATTTATGCGTAAAAAGATAGTGTCCAATTTTGTCATATTTCGCCGCTACGCACGCTGGCATCGTTTCAAGGTACCCCTACCATGGTCACGCACGGAGCGAATAACCATCTAGTTCCTACCCTATCTATAACTAGCAACGATAACTCACCTTTAAATAAAAATAAGGTCAAAAGACAATTATCAAATTTTTCAGATGTTTCTGATATTCCCACATCATAAGACGGCTTCTCTGTTCCCAAAACATCTAAACAAAAAAAAAGAGCCAAGTCGACTGAAAACACATTTGCTGTCCTCGACTCGATTAACAAACTTATTAGAACAAAAAAATCCGCCCTTCCCTATCGGTTATTCAGAAATATGCCTATTTAAAAAAAATGGAATTAATCAACTTTTCCCTAGCCATCCTATTGCACAAAATATAAAAAATTAACTTGCACTACACCATATAAATAAAAAGATTACATTTATCTGGATATCTTCACACATTGGCATTAAAGGCAAGGAGGAAGTTGATCAATTGGCATTAAAATCCATCAGAAATGAAAATGTTCCAGAAATTACTAAATATCCCCACACCGACCATAAACGACAGTCCATAAATCATATAATAAATTTATGGCAAGCAACCTGGGACGCAACAGACTCCAAATTGAAAACAATAAAGCCTCGAGTAGACGCCAGCCTACCACAACAAGTAAAAAGAAGAAATCAAGTAATCGTAAATCGTCTTCGAATCGGCCACACAATACTAACACACCAACATCTTCTAAATAAAGAACCAGCTCCGATTTGTACCTACTGCTCTACTCAACTCACCGTGAAGCATCTGATAATTGACTGCCCGCAGTTCCAACCTCAGAGAACATGCCGAGAAATTAGTGGAAACCTGAGAAGTGCGCTTACGAAAAATATCTCGAATTTATTGCAGTTTCTAAAAGACAGATCGTAAAACGTAAACAAATACAACTTAACACAATTAATGATCGATAAGCAAATTTAACAAAATGTACAAACACTGGCTGCTGACTTCGAATATGTGACTAAAACGCACCAATTTAGTGTAACATATGAATATAATAAACATCAACACATAATAAAATATTCATTAGCCTAAGCCACATATTTTTCCCTACTGCTTGTAACAATTTATAATTTGCTTATTGGGGGTTGAAAGGCGGGACTAAACAATTACTGGGCTTGGAGATAGGGTAAGCAAATAAATTGAAAGGTTTTCGAACGGCTACTCGTGTTTCGGTTGGAGAACTAAGTCATGAATAAGGATTCCTTTATTTGGGGAGGACTGGGAGGACTAACTACAAAAAAGAAATCAAAAAAATATTTACAAACATGTCCTGGGCAATACTACACAAGAAGATTCCTAAACTGTTTAAAAAAGGACGCCGTTTAAAAAAATCCACTTGTTGGTTAAAAAAAAGTTCTTCTTAAAATAAATAATTTTTAAACTTCTGGTTTAAAGAGAAACATTAAACATTTATTTTTAGTTTATATAACTAATTATTACAAATAAAAATATCCAAACTTATCAACAAACCTTACATTAAGTTTAACCTTCTAACAAAACAGAATTAAAACTATGTTAAAAGCGTTTCAACAGAAACGCTGTTATCAGATCCTTTGACATGTAATACAGCAACAAACCGGTTACTACCCCCCTTTACAAAGACTGCCACATTGCACTTTGAGATAACATCATATTCTTTTCATTAAAACTCATGGAATTAAATGAAAACTTACCGGTTTCTAAAACTTTCTGAGAACCATAATTCCTCGTTCAGACCCCTAAGATGTTGTTTTAGACTGCTACAATAACGAATTTCCGACGACAAAATTCCTCATGACTTCAAGAACGAAATCGACTGCTTTCACAACCGGTCCATTGAGTAGTGACATCATCCTCCCAACCCACCAACCTAAGTGGAAAGATTCCTGTTTATGCGTAAATATCTAGCCAAATTCAAGGTTAACCAAAAGACCAATTATAATTATTATAAACAGACTCTAAAATGCTTGCATTATCAATCTCAGAGACGCAAAAAATTAAGAATCTTTTTCGGTGTTTTATTATACACGGAGTGAAACGAAAATGCTACATGCTCAAAGAATTAAAATTTAGCACGTGCATACTAACGTTCTCTACATTACAGTATATAAGAACGAAAAAGTACCTACCTGCTTGAAGCTATGAATCGGACTGACACAAAAATCTACTTTTTAAAGCGAAGCTTCTATACTTTCGTTGCATTATTTTTTTTTCTCTACATTAAACTGCTGAGGAGAGCGCCATAGAACTAGCGCTACAAGACTTCGTCATCAGGGTAGCGTCATAGAATAGCGGTTTTTGACATCGATTCACTACTCTCAAGCAATTAATTTCTAGTCATCATATCTTTACTCTAAGCAGGTTTAAATTAAAAACTGCATAAAAAAGAACTAACAAAATATAGACATTAAATAAGAAGTAAAAAATTAAAACAATATCTGTTTAACTAAAAGATTCGACTCATAACGATTCGTAAAATTTAATAAAAATCATATTGTCGTCCCATTAATAACAACATATAAATACAATTATTATTATGAAACATATTATTTAGTTTATATAATAATTAAATTTACTATAAAATGATATTTATTTATATTTTATTATTAATATTTGTTCTGAATTTGACATGTTTGTCATAATCATAAGTAAAAAACGTATGCTTTGTTAATACGTTATCAGGTTGCGTTAGGAGCAAACATAATAATTGATTTTGTTTAAAATGTAAAAAATAAATAAATAATAAAATTACTTTGTTTAATTTTAAATATATTATTTAAATTTTAAAAATACAGAAAACCTAATATGTTTTTTATTAGAACTTGTTATTTTTAAACATTTTATTTAGTTTAAACATTGAACAATAATTAAATTTAGCTACTGTCAAATGATATTTACATATTTATATTTTCATAATTTTATATAAATACAATGTTGGATTTTTGCTATTATTAGTTCGACTATTGTATTAAAGTCCCATAAAAAATGTTAGTAAAACATTTTCATATTTTTGCTACAGTCATAGCGGAAGAGTCCAATTGTGTACCTAACGAAGGGGTGGTCGTTAGGTATACAAAGTGTCAAAACTGACCATAATTTGTTATTTTGATTTCTGAAATGTTTCATAATTTTTTGTACAGAAAACGTAAAAAAAATTACAAAGCACGTGGTGTTCGTGTGTATTAAGGTATAAAAAATTATTAACCAATGCGACAAATGTGACTCATGTATTCATCGATGTTAGCCTGGAACCTTGTTCCTTGATAACATCTTGTTCAACAACAACTTGTTCTGGGTCTTCCTCTTTTTCTCTGACCAATGGGTCTATCAAGGAGTGTTTTTCCAGCTGGGTCATTTTGTTCCATCCGCATTACAGGCCCTATCCACCTCAAACGTCCTATCTTGATATGTTTTACGATATTAGGTTTGTTTAAATTTAAATATGGTTGTATAAATTAATCAATACATTTGTCCTCCCTGTATTCCTACGATCCCTATAAGTACCGCCATCGGGCTCGTGGAATGCGCCCCTTTAAGCGAGAAGAGCACCAGTCGTTGAAAAGAAAAGACGCAACCCGGCACGTGAACCCATGCATGCATATTGAATTGATTTCGTTCGTTGTTTTGTAGTGCAAACCCTGGTAATTAGATCCAGCGGTAAGTTTTAACCTAGTTTTACCTAAACCTATAAATTGTCTTTGATTGTTTATTACAACCATTTAAATTTTAATAATTATTTGCACCAATGAGGAAAAGTCCATTATTTTCTCGCCAGAGTTATCGAAGGAATAGTTCTGTTAATTAAGTACTATTAATTTGTAATAGTACATTTGTTTGTTAATACCCCACATTGGCCTATCTAGCCGGATTTGAACTCATTTGTTGAAAAAATATTTTGTTTTATTTAAATTTTAATGGTTGGTTTCGTCGAATGTCGTATTTTTTATCGTTTTGAGGGTTCTTATCTTAAGTTTGCGTCTCTTGTCGTGGCTCGAGAATAATTCATGACCTTTTTGTAAAGTCGACCATATGGGACTTTTTAAAAGGGGATTATCGTCGTTTTAATAAAGTATCGAATTACAAATCGGTAATTTCGGGGTTTTAGACCACATTTTTGTACACTTTCGTTTGTGTAATATTATTGGAACTTGTTAAAAATTTAAAATGGAAAAACTTGAAGAAAAGAATAGGAAGCTCAAATTTTTAAGAAAAACTGCTTTAAATGATATTCAGTTAATTTTCGATTTAGGTTTTAAGTCCCTTTCAGATGTTTCTATTCGCCCTTTATTTAAAATGAGACTAGAGGATTTAGATTCGATTCGCGAAGAGTTCTTAAAACATCACACTAATATTATTAGTAATATTCTTTCTGTACCAGACGCGGATACGAGGGTTGAAGAAAATGTTCGGGAATTATTTTTGGAACAATTTTATAAAATAAAACTATTTAGTGCGGAATTATTTGAGCCACAATTTGAAACTCCAGAACCATTTAGATCGGTAGTAGTTCCATAATCAAATATTCGCTTGCCTAAAATAGAGCTGCCTAAATTTAAGGGTGATTTTAAGGAGTTTAGTTCATTTTTAGATTTATATAATTCGGTTGTACATAATAACGCAGGCCTAGCAGACGTAGAAAAGTTTAAGTATTTGAAAGGATGTTTAGAAGGGACTCCACTTAGTTTGATTCGTAATTTGTCAATAAATAGCGATAATTATCAAATTGCTTACGATCTAATTGTTAAACGGTACACAAATGTTCGTCGTTGTGCGACCGCGCATTGGGATGCGATCTTGGGCGTACAGAAAATATCGGTAGTTAATTCGAAAAATCTGGCTAAATTAGTAGATACGTTTTTAGAAAATTTAGCCGCATTGAAAACATTAGGTCTTCCGACACAACATTGGGATTTTATTATGTTTAATTTACTTTTGTCGAAATTAGACGCGGATTCAGTAAAGTTATTTGAGTTAGAAAATAAATCGAATAAAATCCCGTCATTTCAAAAATTGGTAGAGTTTATTGAAACTCAGTACATTGCTTACGATAATTTGAATAGTAGCTTAAGTGAATCTAAGAAATCGTCGAGGGCTCCAACTTATACGGAGCCAAAGTGTAATTATAAACATTCCAATGAGTCAAGGCATAATAGTAGTTCATCCTTTGTTACAAATTCGTCGTCAATATGTTGTGCTTTATGTAAACAAAGTCATTTTCTTAACCATTGCTCGTTGTTTTTGAAAAAATCTCCAAAAGAAAGATACCAATTTGGTAAAGAATCTTCCTCGTGTTTTAGGTGTCTTAATCAGGCTAATCATTCTGTCAAGTCGTGTCCAAAGGCCTTTAAATGTAGTAAATGTAATAGTCACCTTCATAATAGTTTGTTGACTTTGATAGAAATCGTTCCAATAGTCAGTCGTCCATAGAAAATACTAATAATCCAGGGGCATCGGGAGTCGAACAAAATTCGCCTGAAATATCACATTGTGCTGCTAGTTTTATAGGGAAGAAAAACGAGACAAAAAAGGAAATTTTGCTCGGTACCGTTTTAGTTCACGCGATTGATAGTAAGGGGTGTAAACAGCCCTTGAGATGTCTGCTAGATTCAGGTTCAATGAGTTCGTTCATTAGTCGTAAAGCTGCCAGTAGATTAGGTTGGCCTAAAACTCCTTGTTCATTTAAAGTTAACGGACTCAATTCGATGCAAACGAAACTGAATCAAGGTCAAATAAGTTTTTCTATCCAACCTCGTCATCAGGAGTCACCGGTGTTTCACTTGGAGGCTATTATTACAGATCGGGTTTGCTCGGATTTGCCGAGCACCAAAATTGACATATCGACGTGGAATTATATTAAAAATTTGAAGTTAGCCGATCCCGAATTTAACTGTAGTCAATCTATAGATTTGTTAATTGGTTGTAGCATATTTTCGAAGGTGTTGTTAGAAGGTAAAATTGAAGGTAAAGCAGGACAACCAGATGCCCTAAATACCGTTTTTGGTTATATTTTGTTAGGACCTACTAGCACACCTAACCTTTCGTCGACTTCGCTTGTTTGCCTTTCAAATATTGAAGACCCACTAAATTCTTCGTTAACGAAATTTTGGGAACTGGAAAACGTACCGGAAAAGCCAGTTTCAGAACCAGAAGACGTTCTGTGTGAGAACATTTATCTGGAAACGCATAATCGGGACGTCTCGGGTAAATATGTTGTATCTTTGCCTTTTCGTGAATCGCTGCCTTGTTTGCAAGATAGCTATGATATTGCTTTAAATAGATTGCTATTAGAACGACGCTTATCTCGTCAACCAAGTTTGAAAAAAGAATATTCTTTTCATATGCAGGAGTATCTTGATTTAGGTCATATGCAGTTAGTCTCTAATGCCGAAAAGAAAAGGGGAAAGTATTATATTCCACATCATTGCGTTGTGAAACCAGATAGTGTTTCAAGTAAAATTCGAGTTATATATAATGCGTCTCAGAAAAGTCCCAGTCGCGGTAAATCTTTAAACGACTATTTACTGGTCGGTCCTAAGCTACAACAGAACATAGTCTCGCTGTTGTTGAATTTTAGACTTAATCGTTTTGCGCTGTTTGCGGACATTCGTCAGATGTATCGTAATATTTTAGTCGCTCCTGAACACACGGATTATCAACGCGTGTTATGGAGATTTTCTAGCGCTGAGGAAATTCAGGAATATCGTTTATTAACTGTTACTTTTGGAATAGTATCTTCGCCGTATCTCGCTTTAAGAACTCTCCAACAATTAGCATTAGACGAAGGCTCTCGTTTTCCTAAAGCCGTCTCGCTTATTCGTCATGCTTCGTATATTGATGATTTTGTTTTTGGTGCTTCGACTCTCGAAGAAGCCCAAACTTTAGTTGACGAATTAGTCGCTTTGTTAAAGTTAGGAGGCTTTGAGTTACGGAAATGGTGTTCGAATGAACCCAAATTGTTGTCGCAGTTTCCTGAATCCCATAATAATCCTTACTCCATTAATTTTGATCCAGAAGCAAATGGTCCTTCATTAAAAATCCTTGGTTTGAAGTGGATTGCACAGTCCGACGTCTTTCAATTTTCAGTCAAATTGCAAGACGTCCCTTGTACTAAAAGATCGTTTTTGTCCGAATTAGCTCGAATTTATGATCCTTGTGGTTACTTAACACCTATTACCTTTTTTATTAAACATTTAATCCAACAACTTTGGGCAACCGGTCTTAAATGGGATGATCGTCCTCCTTCGGAAATAATTCGGGTATGGGAACAATATAAGAGCGAACTATCTCTTATTTCACAGTTCAAAATTCCTCGTTTTTTGAATATTTCCTCATGTCCCATCTTAGAGCTTCATGGATTTGCCGATGCTAGTGAAAAGGGATATGCTTGTGTCGTTTATATTCGTAGTATTGATACTCGTAACCTAGTTCAAGTTAATTTACTGTGTGCCAAATCGAAAGTAGCTCCTATAAAACAGATTACTATACCTCGATTAGAATTGTTAGCTGCTGTTCATTTGGTAAAACTTATGTCGTTTGTGTTAGAGTCGTGGAAGCATATAATATTTCAAAATGTGTATGCTTGGTTAGATTCTCAAATCGTATTGCACTGGATTAAAAGCTCCCACTCGAGATTCAAAACTTTCGTCGCAAATCGCATTTCGTATATCCAGTCCCATAGTCAAAATTATTCTTGGCATTATATCGAATCTCGAAATAATGCAGCCGATGCGCCTTCGCGAGGCATGCTACCGGCCGCTTTTCTATCAAAATTAGACTGGTTAACAGGTCCTTCGTTTTTGTATAATATTCCATTAATTTTTCCAGAGGTTCCTCCCTCATTGCAGGAAAAATCCTCTTTGGAAGAGATAAAAAAAGCTTTAGTGTTTGTTTCCACTCGTGAGGAACATTTTCTGTCTTGTTTGCTGAAAAATAAATCGTCTTTTACCTCGATCCAAAGAATTTTGGCTTTTATGTTGCGATTCGCGCACAATTCTCGTTATAAAAGGTCGAAACGGTCAGGACCCTTGACTTTCGTAGAATTAGAAGACTCGTTGATTATTCTTGTCAGATTTACACAAGAAAAGTATTTTGAAGAACATCTTCAATCAAATTCTTTTCCAAAACCATTTCGTAAGTTGGGAGCATTCTTAGATGATAGTACTCAGTGTTTAAGAGTAGGTAGTCGTCTATCGCAGTCTTCGTTATCGTATGAAGCAAAACACCCGTTTTTGTTACCAAAGAAATCACGCCTTACTACTCTTCTAGTTCGTCATTATCATGAGATTTATTTACATGCTGGATTTAAGAGTTCTCAGTTTTTGGTTAGTCAAAGGTTTTGGATAATGTCTTCTAAACAAGCCGTTAATTTGGTATTGTCCAAATGTATTAGATGTTGGAAACAATTTCCTACAAACTTACAACCCCCTATGGGTAATTTGCCTAGATTTCGTCTCGGTGCCATTAAACCCTTTTCGATTTGTGGGTTAGATTATGGTGGACCGTTTTCGATAACCATGTCTCGTTACAGGGGAGTTAGAACTCAAAAGGCCTGTTTGTGTCTATTTGTATGTTGCGGTACTAAGGCTTTAAATCTTGAATTAGCTAGTGATTTGACCGCGGAAGCTTTTTTGGCCGCTTTACAACGTTTTTATTAATTTTGTTTTGTTCGACTTTTGTCAATATAACCGCGACGAAACCACCATTTTAATTTTAATTTTTTTATTGTAGTTTAAGTTTTGAATATTTGTGTAAGATTTGTATAGGAATTGTTTGTATTAATTATCGTTTTAGTTGTTTAAGTAATTATAGTATTTGGAATTCGTTTTGTTTTTTAAAGACCTTATGGCCTTTAAAGGGGGGAGAATGTTTAAATTTAAATATGGTTGTATAAATTAATCAATACATTTGTCCTCCCTGTATTCCTACGATCCCTATAAGTACCGCCATCGGGCTCGTGGAATGCGTCCCTTTAAGCGAGAAGAGCACCAGTCGTTGAAAAGAAAAGACGCAACCCGGCACGTGAACCCATGCATGCATATTGAATTGATTTCGTTCGTTGTTTTGTAGTGCAAACCCTGGTAATTAGATCCAGCGGTAAGTTTTAACCTAGTTTTACCTAAACTAGGTTATGTCAAAGACATCTCTGAAATAGACCTACAAGAACTCTCCATAGAAATAGACATAATCATAGAAAAACTTTCAATTTCTTTACAACAAAAAAATGTCATTAGAAATAATTGTTTCAAAAAACTTCATGCTGCATACAAAAACTTAACTTCCAATTCACATTTTTATCATCCACATCATAATAGTTTAAAAACTTTAAATTCAATAAAAAAGAAAATAAAAAACCATAATCTAATAATATCCAAATCAGACAAAGGAAATTGCTTAGTAATTCTAGACCACACTGAATACATCAACAAAGTTTCCACCTTTTTGAATAATAATGGCTTCATAGTACTTCCACATGACCCTCTGAACAGATATATTAATAAAAAAAAAGCATTTTTAAAGAAATATTCTACTTTTTTCACTGATTTTCATGCACCATATTACAAAATCCCTAGTAACCCATTAATTCCTAGACTGTAAGGTCTTCCAAAAATCCACAAAGAGGGCATTCCAATCCGTCCAGTAGTCAGTTTCATCAACACCCCGGTCCCCATAATTTCTAAATTCATACTCAGGGTAATCAAGGACATAACAGGTTTTTCTCCCACTTTTTCCGTCAAAAATTCATCCCAACTAATATCCAAACTCAATCACATAAATCTCCTACCAGATATGACTATGCTTTCATTTGACGTTAGCAATCTCTTTACTTCTGTACCTAAACTTGAAACTATTCTGTTAGTCCACGACCTTCTCACATCTAAATCAACTAATCCCTCAGTCATCACACCAATAATAGAAATACTTTCCTTTTGTTTATCATAAGATTATTTTTTTTTAATAATATTTTTTATAAACAACCTGATGGCTTGGCCATGGGAAGTTGTCTTTCCCCCTTTTTAGCTGACCTCTTCATGAATCATCTAGAATCCACTCAAATCATGACTAACAATACAATTCTACACTGGTTCCGTTACGTTGATGATTGCTTAGTGTTCATTAGAGGTAACTCAAATACAGATTTTTCCTTATTAAACACTATCAATAATATTCACCCTAATATCAAATTCACTATGGAATTAGAATCCAACTTCTCCATCAATTTTTTAGACCTTTCCATCAATAGAATTAATAATGTCTTTGATTATAGCATCTACAGAAAACCCACACAAACAGATCATGTCATACATTTCAATTATAACCATCCCATTTCACACAAATTATCTGCATTTAACAGTTTCATTCATCGTTTAGAAACCATTCCATTATCCAACACTAACTACATCCAAGAACTAAACATAATCAAACAGATTGCTTTCAATAATGGCTACAACCCAGATATCATCCATAAACTCATTTATAAAAAGAAACGTAAATTGCTTCAACAATCAGCTTACCATAACATTACTTCAGATTCCCCATCTTACTTCTCATTACCATTTCACTGTCCAACACTCTCCGAATCAATCAAAAACACTATCCTGAATTCTGTTGAAAATATTAAGATTTCCTTTAAAGTTAACAATAAATTGAGTAGATCATTATGCAATAGTAACGACTCTATTCACTTCAGCAAACGCAGTGGGGTTTATAAACTTCAATGTTCTGACTGTGATGCCACTTATATTGGTAGAACTTGTAGATCTCTAGTAACCAGGGCCATAGAACATTCTAAGTCAGATAACACTTCTTCTTTCTCCCATCATCTCAAATATCACAATCACACAATCAAGGTACCAGATGATATTTCTCTTCTTCATAACATCCCAGGTAAAGATTATCTCAAACTTGACCTTTTTGAGGATTTGGAAATAGTCAAGGAAAAGAAAAACAGTCCCAATTGTGTTAATCGTCACACCAGCATCAACAGAGACTTTGTTCCACTTCATCGACAATTATTTTCCTGATCTAACTTTCTTTCTGTTAACTACACATCCAGTTTTACTTACTTCTACATTTCTTTCTATTTTTCCATAGCTTAATATCACCTTATATAATCCGCCATACTTAACTCTATTCTTGTCACCATTAATACACTAACATCTCTTTGCCAATATCCCATTTCCCATCCTCTCCAATAACTACCATCTGACTAATCACACAGGTTTTCTTATAAATACTCACGCTACATCTATCAATCTCTTATCACAATCAGTTTCAGTATCCCCAGCTTACATCTTTACATTCATCTCCTACTTCCTTTTCTTTCTTTTTCTTTTATTTCTTTTTCCTCGATTCATCTTCCACAAATTTCAAACCAACTTTTATCTATATCTACTTCATACAAGGAAACAATTAGGTAATAACATTCTTTTTACCGCGTTTAAAATGATTTATTAATTTCAACTACCTAACTTAAATTTTGCCTTACCCTGGTATACCAAATTTATTTTACATCACAGTCACTCATTGTTTTACATTCTACCACCTTTTTAAAATACCAAAAATTGCTATTGATCTTACTACACACAAAACACAATTTTTCACTAAAAACTGCCTATTCACAAACTTAAGCACAATGACTTTTGCTCCTACTACATCATTCCACTTGACATTGATGGGTACTAACTGATTTTTCATACCATCTTTATATCAGTTAGCCCAAGACTCCAGAACAGATCAGAGGTAAGGTAAGTCGAAAAAACCTCACCAGCTACAGGGGGTCATGTAAGATGCCCCCATTTTCAGTTTTTTAATAATCAATAAGTTAAGTCTATTGCATTTACCTTGATAAAAACCATGAGGATTATATTTTAATACGGATGTCCTTCGAAAGTTTTTTTTTAAGTGGCCATACAATGTTTTTTAACAACTTTTTATGTAAGTAGTAAAAAACCAACGTGTTATTTCTATATATTTAAATTTTAACTTGTGTTTTTTAATATTGGTATTTTTACTCTCTCTTTTAGTTAACTGATGATGGAATGATTTAATTCCGAAAAGATCTTCTTAAAATAAAAATTTAAGCTTGTAATAAGCAATTTTTTTATACCTTAATACACACGAACACGTGGTTCATGGTTTGTTCCAGTTTCACTTTTAATTGTCTTATACCTAACCTTCCTCAAAATAGTGTGATAGTAATGGACAATGCAAGTTACCACAGTCGTCGATTACATAAGTCTCCAAGTGCAAATAACACGAAAATTGAAATTCAAAACTACCTGTTAGAAAACGATATATTTATATTTTAAAGAAAGTTATTTAAAAAATGAACTGTTAGAAGTGTCAAAATCATTTTCTATTAAAAAAGTATATGTTTGTGACGCATTGGCCGAGGACATGGAACACAAAGTGTTACGGCTTTCGCCCTACTATTGTTTATTTAATCCCATAGAGCATGTGGCACCAACTAAAGTCAAATGTTAGGTCACAAAATGTTTCTCCGACTTTAAGTGGTAGTGTAGTCGAATTAATAAGGAAATGTGTTGATGATATCTCCCCAGAAAGTTGGAAAAATTCAGTACGCCATGTAATGAACGTAGAAAATTCATATGTTACTTTGAATCACATAATTAAACAAATTGGTATTAATCTTGAAGAGGATAGCGACAGCGAAACAGAATTAGGTATTTAGGAATTCATAAATATATTTTGGTTATTTTGGGTATTTTTTTTTGTAAATATTAACTTGTATATATTTTTCTAACGCGTAACGAACGCGTGCTAGAGACCATGCACAAAGAGCGAGCATTGATCAACATCATCAAAATGAGAAAGGTCCAATACTTCGGTCATATAATGAGAGGACTTAAATATCGCTTACTCCGGTTAATCATTCAGTGCAAAATCGAAGGAAAACGTTGAGTCGGAAGAAAACAACTGTCCTGGCTGCGTAACATTAGACAATGAACAGGTCGAACGGTCGAGGAACTGTTTCATCTAGCTGCCGACCGAGAATCATTTCATCAGCTTGTCAATATGACGATAGCCAACGCTTGAATACAAGCACGGCACACAAAGAATTTTTCTATATTTTTTTTTCAATTCATTTATTTTATGTACATTATGTATTCGTTTTTATGTATATACTGTAAATAGAACTATTATTACTGTACATTTTTAACGATATCCGATTAGGAAGAGCAAAAACCTGTGTCCATATTTCTTTTATAAGCTGCTGTTTTTGTTTTTGTTATTTTTTTATGGTTTAAAATTTATAATAAGGCTTAAATTAATTTGAATTTCCTACAGGAAAATTTAAGCACAACAAAACCTTAAATTAAAAAAAAGAAATCTATTTTGGTAAAAAATTAAGCGAGTTATTGCGAAAACACGATTTTTGCCGTTTTATGGAATTTTGGATGTGTCAATATCTTGTTCTAGAATAGGACTTTTCATCAGCCGCCATGTTTTTTGTACAGACAGATTTGACATTTGACAATGACGTATAATAAAGAAATTACATTGTTTATAAAGAAATAAAGGCTTCAGAAAATTTATAAAATAATATATGTATTGTCTTAAATGATTTAGAGCCGGTATCACTCTTACATATTTCATAACAACATCGTTGTTTCTTTTTGTACAGGTATCATAATAATCGATTAAAAAATTTATTTGCTAATTGCGGCACTTTATTTTGTTCAATAACTATATTTTAATTGGTATTGTTTATATTAATACATTGATATAATATAATAAGGATGGGACCTATGAATAAATACTTGCGTCCAAAGTAACAATGGCCGATCTTGTTTCCGGAATGTAGTGGTCAGTGGTGTACAAAAAAATTCTTTTGGTACATAAAAAATCTCAATAAAAGATATAATGACGTGTAACATTGTAGAATTAAAAAAATAATACTTTTTATAACATAAAAGCATATAAAACAGATATATTTTACAGGTACGTAGTCGAGCATCACACGCCACTGATGTGACTGAATGCAAGATATTAAAAATTTAACGCATTGATTAATTTACCAAGAAGTACATTAAATTATTGACTTTGTCGGACATTGTAACTAATAATATGACGTACCGTATGAGTACCGTTGTCTATCAATTACATGTAAAAATATCAATAGGCTCCATCCTTAGTATATTATATCGATGTATTAATCTATAATATTTATATTACCCTAATATGTTTGTTTACAAAATGTCTGTTTAAAAAAAAATGGTAACTTTTTCAGATTTCATAGATTTCATCAGATTTTGTTTAATAAACGAATATGTTTGGTTAGTCGGAACTACATCTATATTTTAAACTATGTATGTAGGCTACAGACCAGTTAAAATATGATCTTTAAAATACAAGCTTTAAACTTTATAATGCACGATATGTCTAACCCATTACACGATACATTTCAAATATGCTATATAAAACTTGCATATTTGTGTAAATATTTATTCATAGCTTAATGAAAACTATTAATTAACTGAAGCCTAAAATAAATCACGATTTATCAATTTTGTGTTTATCTATTTAATTCAGTTGATACTGTTATTTTTAGTATTATATAATTAACTTTGCTGATCCGATTTTCCAAGCGGAAATTGCACCATTAATGAATATTTGCAATTTCATTACTGTCTATTATATTTTCATGTTTTAAAAATATAAAACAAAAAACGACTAATTAGGTGGGTTTAATTTATAATTAAATATGGTTGTTTCATATATTTTACTTCATGGGATGATCCTATGATAGTTCATGTGATCAATAATCTTGATAAAGAAAGTTAATCTTTCTCATATTTCTTAGCTTATTTTTATGGGTGAGATCTACGTAAACACTCAAGTGGGGACATATAGGTACTTCATATTTCAATTTTTACTTATAATTTTCGTGTTCTGATAAGATAAGAAGAGTTATTTTTATTTTAAGTTATATTTATTATATGTTAAAATGAAACACATAATGTTATTTAAATGAAATATATCAAATATAAGTGAGCTTTTGCCAAAAACAATATTCCCACTCTTTTATAAGACAAATAGTAATAATATTCTTTCTTGTTGTCCAGCCTGTGCCAAAAATGTTCATTTTGATAAACAATGTAAAAAACAAAACTTCACAAACTAATTTTTTTCATGAAAATTAATAACATTACCTTTATATCATTCTGGTACACTCAAAACACCCGCCACGTTTTTTTCTTGGATTGATTTCTAATGCTCGTTTCTGTTAATTTTTAAGATTTGTTGTGTTGATGCTAAAGTTTTTGAAAGCTAATATAATTCGTATCCTGTACTATAAGATATTCCCTAAGCTTGTGAGAAACTATCATTATATATCTGGTTAATGCAAACATTAAAGTTTCTGCTGTTCGGGACATTAGATACAACTGTAGTTGAGTCTGTGGTTTATTCTTTCGACAAGTTCTAAGATAATCAAATGTTTATTTAATAAGTATTGTGCCAGTGGTACATTTGTAACAAACTTATTTGTTATGATCGCTCGCCAACTTCCATGATAATCTTCCACTAAATCTTTCACTACACGATAACTTTGATTCTATTCTGCTACACCACCTGGAGCATTTCCAGTGTAAACTTGAATGTTATAGAGATATAAATTAGTGACTGCACAAATTTTAATAACTGGGATAGACTATTTTACGATATTTGAAAATTATATATATATATATATATATATATATATATATATATATATATATATATATATATATATATAATTAACGGATATGATACCTCTTTGGAGTCCAAATCTAATCGTCGGACCTTTACAGCTGGTTCTGTAATGAGTACTTATTGTTAAATACCAAAAAATTCTTTCCATTCCGTTTCATAACAGTCAACGATGTTTTAACCTAATTAATTTTAATATAAATAAACAATATTGAAAATGTTCTATCAGTAAAGTTCTTAGGAACTCATATAGATGCATGTCTTCATTGGAGAAAACATTGTAATGCACTTGCAGCAAAATTAAACTCAGTATAGTTTCCGTCTTTCAATCGCCCATCGAAAAAAGTGGAGGTATAAATGTTTAAGAAATTCCAGTAGCTGCTGTCCAGGGACGTATCGCGATATTGGTTGTTTCACCGACACAAATTTATTGATTTAGTCAAAGAGCAGAGAAATCTGATTTTGGAAGAAAACAACACGTTATATTTCTTTGTTTTCAAACGGTTTAAAGTAAAATGTCAGGAAATTATCTCTGCCACACTGTCGGAAAAAATACTAGGTGATACATCGGCATTTTCTATTAGCGTTTAACAATGACGTCACATAAATAAAACTGCGGAAAAGTATTTTACATTGAAGAAAATAATATTGTTTTAAAAAAAAGTTAACAATTTATAATGAAAACCTGAGTCGTTTTAACTTAAGTAGTCATCACATTAGCGTACCTTGTCTAAAATATTTCTTCTACAGACAAGCTCTTGTCATGGTCACTGTCCAACAGATTAATAATAAATTGTCCACTGTTTAAAATTAATTGTTCTAGTCTTCTGTATTCATTTTCACATCACATAAATAAAACAGCGGAAAAATATTTTACATTAAAGAAAATAGTATTGGTTTAAACAAAAGTTAACAATTTATAATAAAAACCTGAATTGTATTAACGTAAGTAGTATCACATTAGCATACCTTGTCTAAAATGTTTCTTCTACAGACGAGCTCTCATCACCATCATTATCAAACAGATTAATAATAAATTGTCCACTGTTTGAAGTTAATTGTTCCAGTCATCTGTATTCATTTTCTACATTAATTACATGGTTTACTTTTTTTTTCCAGTGTGCACTTGTGATCCCACTTTCGCGTCAAATTTTGAAAAAAATAATTTTTCTCCGAATTCGTTTGTCCCCAAATAAGTTCTATGTGACCGTGTTCTGTTCCAACCATCTACAGTATACATTGTTTGTCATAAGTTTTAGTGCGAAGCACTTAAAGTTATTGTTTTTGCGTTGTGCACATACGATGACCTCTATATAACAATTGAGGTCATCAGAAAGGAAGAAGAATGTCTATATTCAATCTAGACCAGCTGGTTTCTTTCTTTCGCTTTTGGTATCAATAATCCCATAGAGAAATACTTAACGAGTAGACTATATAAACTCTATTTATAATCAAATAAAAGTCAAAGACAAATATACATACGTTCAAATATAGTAAAAATATAAAGAGCTACAAATTAAAATCTTATATGATGCGAAACCGTGATAAAATGAACACACCTTGTTGATATAAGGCACACAAAATGCAATCAGATATAAAATATATAAATTATATTAAACGTAATAGAAATATTAATAAAATCAATTTAACGGTATAATCAGTAATAAAATATACATTAAATTAATAATGAAATTAATACAGTTAATTTATCACGTAAACACTGATTTATATACAAAAAAATAGTAAAATTATTACAACCTAATAAATATACAAATCTACCATAAAGGTCATAATCTTTAAACAAACGTAAAATATTCAACACGCGATATAATATGAAATATAGTTTAGCACAAACAATTTCAACTTGCCAAATAACGATTCTTCACAGTAAACGTACGTGTGTATCAGCAACAATGTAATGGTATATATAAGTTGTACTTTACCACGTGAAAAGGGCTTTAACCACGAATGGATTGCGAACCCTCTGCTTCGGTGAAATTCAGGAAATAAAAAACTACCTCATTCCTACTCCAGGAACTGTCTTTCTTGCAAGTCCAAAGCGAAATGTCGGGTAGAAGGCGCTGCGCTTAACACAACCACACGTGTGTCGTTTGGGAGATAAAACTCTCTGTCTGTCTGATTTGGCATATGGAACTCGTGTCGTACTTCACACACACGTCATTTTGCAGATGGCTCGTCTTGTTATAAGTAGTTTTTATGTTTAAAACTGCTGTGATTTTGTACACAGAATCTTGGCTAAATATACGGGGAGAATCCAAAAATGTTTATATATATATATAACATAACAATACAACATATTAACAATATAACATAACAATAACTACAAGATTTCCTCTCAGATAATGATTTGTATTTTAAAGAGAACTATATTAAGAAACAATTGTTGCGGTTTCGCAAATATATATATATATATATATATATATATATATATATATATATATATATATATATATATATATATATATATATATATATATATATATATATATATATATATATATATATAGAAACAATTGTTGCGGTTTCGCAAATATATATATATATATAATATATATATATATATATATATATATATATATATATATATATATATATATATATATATATATTTGCAAAACCGCAACAATTGTTTCCTAATATAGTTCTCTTTAAAATACAAATCATTATCTGAGAGGAAATCTTGTAGTTCCTCTTTGTAAGATACACTGTTCGGAATTTTTCTTTAGAAGTCTTAAGTAATAGCTGGCAATGTATTCTTAAACCACTCTTCGAATATATTAGAATTTAACTCTGACGAAAATGTTGACTACATTTATCTATTTTTTCCGTAAAGCTTTAACCCATTTGACATTTAACCATTTGAAGATCTACCGTACACACTAATCAGTTAAGAAAACTTTATCCGGATTTAGCTGGCACCTAAGTGAACCATCAGCCCCACCCTTGCTAGCAGAATCATGCTTGTAATACCATATCTCGTTGAAATAATAAAATGTTCGCTTTTGGTCTCGATATTTTTGAATTTTTGAGTGGTTGTATGGCAGATTCTTTCCATCGCAACAGGCTTGGTGTATATATGTAATATCAATTGTTAGTATTAGATTTTTTTGTATTCCTCGTTAACCAAATTCCTTAAAAATTTAGCAGTCACGATATTAAGAGTTTAAAATTTCCAGCATCCGATCTTTTATTTCTCTTTTTAACACAACTCTTCACAATGTCGCTCATGGTAAAATACGGAATTATTGTTAAAAAGGCTGCTTTTCTGATAATAGTGTCATTATTATTTTCAGGATCATTTTGCAAATTTTTAACACATTTTAACACATTTCTAAGATCTGTTTTGGGGGACAAGTAGCCATATTAATGAAGTCTTTATTTCAAAAAAGCATAATGCGATGCATTTCTGGCTTCCTTCATAATATTAGTTGCAGACAATACTTTCAAAAATTCGAAATACTGCCTTTGACATGTCTTTATATTTTGCAGAGATGGATATTTGTATTTAATAACCTCGAAAATTTTAAATCCAATGGGCAACTTCATAACCTAAATACTAGATATAAAGATACCTTACGTGTCCCAATGTGCAGCGGAGAGATATTTTTAAGTCTCCTAGTATAATGGGATAATGACTTTTTAATATAAACCTATAAAAAATTGTGTAAGAGCATGACAAGATTTAAACTTAATTTAAAGGAATTTTTGATTGCACACATTTTTTATTCAGTTGAAGAGTTTCTTCAGTTTTGAATGTTATTGCTTTTGATGCTAGTTTTTTAGTGTGATTGTTTATTTGTTTGTTTTTTACTTAACTTGGTAATTCTACACAGACTAGGTTTGTGTAAAAAAATTAAGTATTTATTTATTTATTTATAGAGTGTGTCCGTAAAGTATGGAATAAATTCAATATTTCCTAACTGAACAGCTTAAATAAATCTACAACACGTCGATTTTTAAATTTAAGGTTCTACATTTTACAATAAAATTTCATTATACAAGGTGACACACATTACAGTGATGACGTCATCGGCTCTTTTTTTAAATGTAACACCCTGTATTTTAGAACATTTTTAGATCAATCAAAATGTCCGATACGACAGATAGGATTATTACAGTGAGAAAATACCTGACGGGAAAAGAAGAGGTGTATCAAAATTGATGTACAAGTTTAAGACGAACGATGTGCATTAAGTGCAATGTAGGCCTTTGCATTACTTGCTATAGGTATTTTCATTATGAATATACACGGTTAAATTTTTTTGGAAGTTGTTGTTTAAATATAGTTATTTTAATTCTACTGCCGTATGACTCTAAATCACATTGGAAAATAATAATTATGCTAATGTCCATCGTTATTATATGGTAACTGGTTACATGTCAAAACATAAAATAAACTAGTAAGGGTAGAAACTCTTTTTTTGCTTTAACTCAATTCCATTTTACCATGTTATTCAAAGTTTTATAAAAGATCACCTAAAACAAGTAGTAATGGGTTAAATTTACTGTTAAAGTCTTAACATATTTTTAATATTCCCTCATTATTCCGTTACAGGATAAAAAGAAAATATATTTTACCTATGTTTGATATATCTTAATTCAAATAAAACGAGTTTTTTGTCTCGTCCCCTTTCCGTTAAAACAGATTGATTCTTTACACACTTCGATATTAGTTGACCGCCAATTCTTCTTCTTCTCAATATAAAAAGTTGTCATGTTTACGACCACAACTGCTAACCGCCCCGCTAATTCATTACAAAAAACAAGTTTTTGTCTACCTATCGGAACTTGTAAAAGGACCATAAATTTTTAGTTTTATTGTTTTACGTTGTAATGTATAAAAAAGTGGTTTTTAGAACCCACCGTTTGGGACACGCAAAGTTCGTTAAAATTAGTTACAACAGTTGCAAGATTGGCGGTTGTTTTTCCCTACAAAAGGTTAAATCAAAGCGGCATTTAGGGACTTCTCTACCAGTTCTCGTGCTGGACACTAGTTACACATTCTCAAACTTTGTTTTGGGCCATCGTACCAAACGTGACAGTAGTTACATAGCAGACTCCTCTCTAAGACTTCGTACAGATCCTCAAGTAGGATAGTTCTTACTCGCGCTCTACGTAAACCTTTGTGTACCTTCGTACACATAGCAGAAAAATAAATAGTTAGTGTTAGTTAAATACCTTTGTAAACTACAATCTTTTGTAACTAAAGTGGAATGTAAAATAAAATGCCATTAACTACAACAAGCATTATTATTACCAGTTCGGCTTAGAAATTGTTCTCACTAAGCATTATTTAATCCAAGTCCACATACATAGCTAGTTTCAATGTCTGGCCCTCTTCTTGTATTGTAGAAAGGAGACAATTCACACATTTACCTTAATTGAAAATGTTTTGAACAGATTATACTTTCTATAATCATATTAGTGCGCAAAGTGATTCTTACAATATCCTGATTAATCATAATATTATAGCTATGAACGAGAGCGACTTAAATTCATTAGTTGAAAAAAAAAACAATTTTTAAAAACATAAAACTTTTTTAAAAAAATTAAAGTTTAAAAGGTGAAATTAAATTATTTTTTTGTTATACGGCTAGAAACTAAAAAACTTTTTAATAGCCATTATATGTGCCATTTTATAGAGAATAATAAAAAATGATTTGATGGTAATAATTTTTAAAATTTTATAATAATTTATGTAGGTAGTTAAATAATTAGAGAGGCCGAAAATAGTAATAAAAAAATTAAACATGCAATGGAAAACCATTTTGCATATAAAACCCTATTTGTTACAAATATAATCTTTTTAATTTAACGTCCGTGATTTTTAATATTTTAAAAGCTTTAACGAGTAAAAAATTGAACTGAATTTGCTGAAAAACTCACAATCCTAAAAATACGAAAATAGAACTGTAAAATCCTCAAAAATACGAGAGTAGAACGGTTAAATCCTGGAAAACAACGTGCTGACCATAAAAACTTTTCACCAGAGTCCGAAGCCTGGGCTTTTACTGTCAGTGACGGTTCGTGAAAATACAGCTTGTGACAAACTCATATGAGCCTAATAGCCGTTATTTCCTTTAACATCTTTTTGTTTTTTGGAACAGGTATACTCTTTGCTTTACAAACAAGGGTTTAATTTCGGTCGTACATTTTTTATGTTATTGTCTATATCTGATATTAGGATATTATTTATTATATATAATTTTTGCGCTAGGATCAAGTGGGGCAATTATTAGACATTACTTAAATATTGTTATTTTTGATGTTATATGGCTCTGTTGATACCGATTCAAACGGTGACTAATTTGTGCTCCACTGGCACATATATATATATATATATATATATATATATATATATATATAAGAAAAAAGATATATATATATATATATATATATATATATATTGTTACAACATTTTTAGACAATTAGTTTAGTGCGGCAATATAGAGCCTGTCACATGTCTGTGCGTTTTATGTTCAAGATCACACAATCTAACGGGATCAAGTCGGCAATTGACAATTTGACATTAATCAAGTAATTTCATTAATCAGTCAGTCTAATTGGCCCACAAGACAAAGAAAACTCTTTGACTTACTGTCAAGCTTTCGAATTTATCTTTATTCTTTTTTAAGACATCTGTTAACAAATAAATATCAAAATTAATAAGTTATAATTAATAATTGTCTTACTTACTAGTCGTGAGATTACAGAATATGTTGTACTTTATAAAAGGCACCATTACACATATATTAAAATTTTTATAACAAATTTTTCTTAAAATAACTATATTGTCATTATATATGTCATTGTCATGTTGGCTTGATTAATAATAATAATAATAATAAATGTCTTTATTAACAACAGATTAAATTTTCTTTACAATGAAATATAATATCAGTAGGGCGAGATTCAGTTTGTGTACCACTGTGCAACAGCGGCACACAACTGCTCTTCCACCTAACCCCCCGAAAATAGGATAGATAGACTATATCTAAATAATGAAATTGAATTTACAATAAAACATAAAAATAATAAGTACATATTAAATTTATAAATTATAAACTATTTATTTTTTTTAATTCTTAAATTTTTAAATTACTGTTCAGCTAACAACTGCTCATAAATTAATCTCTTGAACTTGACTCTAGACAGATTTTTAATATTGTAGGACAAACTGTTAATATTGCAAGCAATTGAATATGAAAATGAACGTTTAAAAAAGGATGTTGTATGTTTAGGTAAGGTGAGGGTATTCTTGTGTCTAAGATTAAGATTATGAACGTCCGTCCTATAAGTTATTCGATTGTACAGGTATGGTGGAACTCTCTTTTGAATGATTTTATGGTAAAAACATAAAGCATGGAGTTTCCGACGATTTTTCATATTTAGCCACTTGACTACAGTGAAAACATGACTTATCCTTTGAAATTTCCTGATGCCAAAAATCAAACGCAAACAAGAATTTTGCAATTTCTGTATTCTCCATGAATCAAATTCAGTGAGACATGCATTGTAAAGCACGTCACAATAATTTAATTTTGATAATACCAGAGCATTACATAATAATGACTTTGTGGCCCCTACTTAATAAATTGCGGCTTTCATACAGTAATTTTAAAACGGCGTAAGCTCGTTGTAAACAAATACTTAGATGATATGTAAACCTTAAATCTTCGTCGAACCAAACCCCAAGGCTTTTAATCTTTTTGCTAAAAATTAAATTGTCATTTTCTAAGATAATTCGATTGGCATAATTCTCTAAAAATATTTTCCTATGGAGATTCCTCCCAAAAATGATACCCTGAGTTTTTGATGTATTCAATTTTAAACAATGATTTTGAGAAAAAATCTGCAGCTGAAGAAGGTCATGATTTATTGCATTTACCGCTTGATCACACTCATTTGGATAAAATGACATATAGAGTTGGGTATCGTCTGCATAATAATGTTGTGAACAGGACAAAGACACAGAAGGAAAATTAGATGTGTATATAGAGAATAAAATTGGACCTAATATAGATCCTTGAGGCACACCAGTATTAAGATCTAGAAATGAAGAAATATTTTGATTAAGTTTTACTGCTTG
This sequence comes from Diabrotica undecimpunctata, assembly GCF_040954645.1. Taxonomy (NCBI): domain Eukaryota; kingdom Metazoa; phylum Arthropoda; class Insecta; order Coleoptera; family Chrysomelidae; genus Diabrotica; species Diabrotica undecimpunctata. The sequence continues at coordinate 93,312,990 of NC_092808.1, read as the reverse complement.
ACATCTATTAGAAAGATAGGATTTCATTAGATCAACTGCTCTCGCTTCTAGACCAATATATTTTAAAATAGAGAATAACAAATTATGGTTAATTAGATCAAAAGCTTTTGAGTAGTCTAGAAGAATTAGAATTGATATTTTGTTTTGGTCATATGCTCTAAAAATATCATCTGTAATATTTAATAAAGCAGAAAGACAGCTATATCTGGACCTAAAACCGGACTGCATCATGGGGATTATGTTGTTATTTTTTAAATGCGTTTGTAACTGAATATCAATCACCTTTTCCAAAATTTTAGATAATGTAGGCAGTACACTTACTGGTCTTAATTCATTCATGCTTTCTGTATTTTTAGTCTTCGGTAACGGAATAACATGTGCCCGTTTCCATTTAGTGGGAAAAATTGAATTTGTTAAGCAAAAGTTAATGGTATGTGTGATATACGGTAGAAGAAAGGGAATACACAGTTGAAGCGTTAATATGTTAATACCATCATCACCAATAGCTTTACTTTTAATATTATTAATAATATGTAAAATATTAATTTCAGATACTGTTTTAAAGGTAAGAGAAAAACTGAGGAAATACTTAAAGTTATTTTCATAGAATATTTGTGTATCAATGTCTGCTTTCATGTTTGGTATGACTTCAATAAAGTGTTTATTTATCTCATTTGCATTCCACACGTTTTTAATTTCAAAGTTATTTTTGATTTTGCAATTATTTACCAAATATTTTAAGTTATTCCACATATCTTTAGAAGATTGATCATGTATGTTTTTAAAATATGATTTTTTCTCCCTTATAGTCATGGCTGTTACTAAGTTACGCAATACTTTGTAGTCATTCCATTGATTTATATTTCTAGTTAACTTGTAAGCAGTAAGTGCTTTATCCCTATCTAACATTAATTGCCTGATGGTATTAGTTAACCATGGAGCTAATTTCTATTTGAGATTCTAAAAGTCTGATATGGAACATGTATGTCAAGTAAAGTAATGATATTATTAGAAAGAAAATCGACTTTACTGTCTATATCTGACAATTCATATATTATTCTCCATGGTATAGATTCCAGATCAGATTTAAATTGACTGTAATTAAAATTTTTGAAATTCCGAGTAGTAATAAATTTATTTGTATTAGATTTGCCATCACAACCAAATTTTAAAACAACCAATTCATGATCGCTTATTTCTGGGATATGTTTTACTTCAATAGACAAGATTTTATCCTCAGTAGATGTGATTACATAATCAAGCAGAGTCGATGTGAACTGGGTGATTCTAGTTGCTTGATTTACCATCTGCTTTAGTCCAAGACCATCTAATACATCTGTAATGAACTGTGTGGAATAATTATTGGTATTTAACAGATCAACATTAAAATCGCCCAAACAGAGTAAATGATCTACACTTGGCAGTACTGATGATAAAGTTGTTTCCAAAACTCCAAAGAAAGTTTTATAAAATGCTCCATAAGGATTATATAAAACACCAATAGCTAGTGTTTCATAACGAAGAGAGAGCTTTAACCATATCTGTTCAATTTCATTTGATGACTCAATCAGCACATAATTTATATTACATTTTATGTAAATACCTACACCTCCACCTGTGTCATTTTTATTCCTGTCGACTCGCTTAAAGTTATAGCCAGGTATATTAATGTTCTTACTGGATATTGATTCCTTTAACCATGTTTCACTTATACCCAAAATATCTAAATCATTTTTCAAAATAAGTTCTTTTACATCAATAAAATGCGCAACTAGCGATCTAGAGTTTATATGAGCACACTTTAAACTACTCATGTTAAGCTTAGATTAGATCCTTACTAAATTGGTACAAACGAATATGTAAATAATTTAAGCAAAATTTGTAGATGATTATTATTTGCATAAACAGTAATTCACATGGTGATGTATTAACAGTGTAAAAAAAAATAAATAGATATTACTCTTTAATTCAAAACACAGTATAAACTAAGGATTTTTTACCAAATAGCTCAAGATGTACAGTTAAATTCGAATTGAAGCGTAAAGAAAATAATCTAATAGTAAATAAATTTAATTCGCCTAAGTTCAGATAATTAAAGCAATAATTAAAAAAGAAACAAAAATAAAATGTTCAAAGAAAAATGAAAATAAAGTAAGTACCTATATGCCAAAATCTATCCCCGAGATATACCATTATAACTAATAATAATATTAACTCTAATTGCAAACCAACATTATATGAAAATAAATTTAAATTATAATAAAGCAAGGTCGTTTTCAGATAATATAAGCTTCTTTGACCCATTTTGCGATACATATATTTTACCTTGATATGTCCAGCAGTTTTTGGTACCCACAGATGTCCTCACTTTTTTTAATAATTCCTGACAATCAGGAGAAAGCATTTCACTAATCACGACACTGCAACCTTTAAGATTTTTCTTCTGATTAAACACTTTTGTTTTCAACCATCTGTTTACAAACACAACGGCTACCGCTCTTGGCCTCTTATCATAATTTCGTTTTTTACCTAGTCGATAGCAATCAACTAAATTGGTTGACAAGATAGGTATATTAAGTTTATTGTTGATTATATTTGTAATAACATCAGGTAGGTCTTCTTTCTCTTTCTCATCGACACCATTGATAATAAGGCATTTAAGCCGTTTGTCTTGTTTTAGATATTCAATGCTATTTTGGTTTTGAGTTACAAGTTTTTGTACTTTATTTAATTCTTCCTTGACGGAATTAATTAATTCTAACATATTTTTCTCAAAATTATTTATAAAATCTATTTGGGTACCTGAGATATTACTGGTTATTTGAGATCTTAGATCCTTCATACCTTGTTGTAAAGCTTCTTCAAGTTTCTCAACACGTGCTACAACATTTTTATTGATTGTTTCAGGAGTATTTCTTGTTAATGGCATTTTCTTTAAAACCATATAACTATACGTAACACTACACTAATTAGTACTGAAAAACTATTAAAATGAATGCAATTTACCGCAAATAACTTAGGTTTTCTCGGAGCTAGACTTAAACACACACTCCTACTCGTTCAGCGCCATCTATCCTCCTAATATACATATATAAATGAATACACAGTTATTTCATGTGATAAGCAAAAACCAGTAACAATAGTTTTTATTATTATTAATTTGATTGTCGATGAAAAATAAATTAGTCCAGTCAGTGTAGCTTAAGCATATATGAATTTTTTTAATGTTGGGATGTCGATAGAAAATGAGATTATGCTGTTATGCCAATTGTTTGTTTATATGTTAATATGTAACAATAAATGTTACTTAATTTGTCAATATCTGTCACTTCTCCAAGAAATTAACGCACCACTTTGAAATATTAAAATATTTTATTAGCGTTAATAAAAATTTCCATTGTAATGTTATATTTTGCAAGCCCCTTGTATATGCTATTCGTACACTCTATATTTATTGACTGTGTTTTATCGCTATAGTTTTTTTGCAACAAAACAAAAAGAAGCAAAAAATGTACTAATTCTATAAATATACTAATTCCCAAATATTCACGAATTTTATTCGGCTACTGTTTAATGGTTGATTAATGTGAATTGTGTTTATTATGGAGCGTCAATCACGTAATTTAACCCGAGATGAATGTGCCCAAGCAGTGATACTGTCGGAAGAAGGTTGGAGTTACTGAAGAATTGGTCGTTGGTTTAATGTGTCCACACATCGGTCTCACGGGTGTTAAAAGATTCCTCGATACAGGAGATTATATTCGCAGACCAGGGCAAGGACGAAACCGGGTAACTACCCCTATTCAAGATCGATTTTTAAGAATTTCTGCTCTTCGACAACGTTTTGTAACACATCGAAGTTTGTAACACATCGAAGTCTACAAATTCAGCTTCGAGACGTGCATGCTATACAAATTAGTACTGAAATTGTTCGCTAGCGACTTAGGGAATACAACTTAACACCTAGGATTGCCCTCCGAAGTCCTTTATTAACTGCAGAGCATCGAAGGGGGAGACTACATTTTGCCAGAGAACACGTTAATTGGTTAGAGGCTGACTGGGAACGAGTGCTATTTACTGATGTATCCCGATTTTGTTTGTACAATAACGACAGACGTGTTCGTATGTTGCGACGACCCAACGAACGATATGCTCAGTGTAACTTCTCACACACCACATTTTTTGGTGGAGGATCCGTTATGGTGTGGGGTGGTATTTCTTTAACCGCACGTACGAACCTAGTGGTCATACATAATGAAACTGTTACAGCTGAAAGGTACATATTGGAGATCCTGGAGCAACATGTAGTACCATTTGCTCCTTATATCGTTGAAAATTTCTTACTAATGCAAGATAATGCCACACCTCACGCTGCACAGATCGTCAGAAATTATCTAGAAGAGGTAGAAATTAACACTATGGAATGGCCAGCACATAGTCCGGATTTAAATCAGATTGAAAATCTCTGGGATATCCTTGGTAGGCGATTAAGAGCGACACCGATCCAACCAAAGAACTTACAGGAAGTGGGAGAGAGGCTGATCCAGATTTGGAGAGAACTAGACCAAAATGAAATACGGCAATTAATTTTAAGTATAGGCCAACGATGTGAGGCTGTTATACGTAGTAGAGGTGAAAACATTCGTTATTAAGACTTTTTTCATATTTTAGTTTACTTTTCTTATCATTATTTTTTTAGAATTTTCCGTTTTATTTTTTTTTCTCCTGTACTTCAACATTTTCTGATGATTAAATAAATTGTTATAATTACTAATAAAATGTAGAATAAATCTGGTGAAGTTTTATTTTTTATTCTTTGCCCATTTACAAATAAAATTGATTTATTGAAATGGTGCGTTAATTTCTTGAAGAAGTGTATCTAAATATATTGTACATCTATATATATATATATATATATATATATATATATATATATATATATATATATATATATATATATATATATATATATATGTATATATATATATATATATATATATATATATATAATAATAATAGATAGCGATCAAAGTTAATAATTAACATTTTAGTCCATATTACAAAATTAGTTAGAATATTACAGGGTGTTGGATAAAATGGTGGCAGACCAAACTTATATATTTTTAAATAGAACATCTCATATTTTATTTTAGATTCAAAATCTACTTTACTTTCCCATCATAACAATATAAAGATTTATTATACAGGATATTTATAAACTTATAATCAATTTTCTATGAAAATCGTAAGAGGTTTAACTCCTGTATATTTGTATAATTAAAAATAACCACAATAAAAATGACCTATTTTCTACTAAATGACTAATTTTCAAAAATGATTGGCGTTATTAATTTTTTGTATATTGAATACAGGGTGAGTAAAACGTAAGTATTGTATTTTCTCAGTAATTATAAATAAAACACTCTATATATTATTTCACTATCGAAAAACACCATTACAATACTTTAATTTCTATTTAATATTCCCTATTCTAAATATGTGTGAAAACTACAGGGGTATCACTCTTCTCGATGTAACATACAGACTGGAAACGCAATTAAACGAGCAGGTTGGTGAATACCAGGGAGGATTCAAAAAGGGCAGATTTACAATAGATCAAATATTCGTGTTTAAAATGATTTAGCAGTACGTACTAGCAACAGTTAACATAAATTCCACACAAGCTTACGATTCTGTGATATGAAGGTATCTGTACCATGCTCTAAGGGTACTTGGAAGATGATCACACTGATAAAATTGTCCTTAATAAAAACGACAATCGAGTAAAGGTAGAAGTAAACCTATCAGGAAAATTTAAAGTAAAAGGGGACTACAGCATGGAAATCCGCTGTTCACAATACTGTTTAATTTTCGTTTTCTTGCGTTTTCTTTGGAAATACCCAGTATACTTGTATGTGGATTTTCAGTAACTGCCAGCAACACATCTATTTCATTTTCCTCTGTTACAGTACTTTTTGTTCGTTCGTGTTTTTCATACATAACTGAACTACTGCGGTTAAACCGATCCATTAATCTTTCAAAGGTTGCTGTAGGTTGTCGCCTCTCAGGAAACCTTCGTTCCTTCTTTCTCAGCTTTTATTTTCAGAAGTCGCTGTTCCTTACTCTTCGCCGCTACTCATCTTTGTTCTTCGGGTCTTCTTTACCTAAACCTTTCTCTCCCTAGACTTTGAATTACATTATTTACCTTTATAAATTTTAAAACTTTATAATCTGAATGACTTACAGATATTAACAAATCGCATAACAGAAGTCAGCAACAGATACGGACTAGCTCTTAACATAAAAACAACCAAATTTATGACAATTAGTAAAAAACCAATACTAAACGCTTAACTTACAATCAACTAACAGAATATCGAAAAAGTCGAGCAATATACATATCTAGGCACCAATTTAAATAGCCAATGGGACCACTCAACAGAAATTAAACAGCGAATAATAAAAGCAAAAGCAGCATTCGTTAGAATGAGAACCATTTTCAACAGTCGAGACATATCATTAAAAACAAAATGCCGTCTATTGAACTGCTACATATTCACAGTTCTGCTCTACGGAATGGAAGCGTGGACACTGACTGTTGCATCTATGAATCGGCTCGAAGCTTTCGAAATGTGGTGTTATAGGCGCATCTTATGTATATACTGGGTTGACAGAGTTACTAATGTGGAGGTCCTGCGTAGAATGGGGAAAGAATGTGAAATTCTCATGGCCGTCAAAACTAAAAAGTTGGAATATCTAGGACACGTAATGAGAAATCAAGAACGTTACGGCCTTCTCCAGCTGATTCTCCAGGGGAAGGTAAATGGTAAGAGAGGACCGGGAAGGAGACGTATTTCCTGGCTTCAAAATTTACGAAAGTGATATAACACGATTACCACTGAACTGTTCCGCGCTGCAATAAACAAAGTAAAGATAGCCATGATGATCGCCAACATCCGGACCGGATAGGCACTTTAAGAAGAGAAGAACTTTATAAACTATGATTATTGCTACTACTAACTTAAACATGATAGTTTATAAAGTTAAATAATGTAACTCAAAGTTAATTCAACAACATTTAAAGGGTTTTACGCATGTATTTAGTGGCTTTTAACGTGTACATCTAGATAGTGTACTGATAATGGAATAATGATTCCGACAATTTTTTGTGATGTAGCCCGATAGGGCTTTTAATATTATACCTTTTATAAAAAAAATTTTAAATATTTTTTTTTAATTTAACATTAGTTTCATACTTTCTGATGAAAATTAAATTGGTCTAACTGATAAATCATTTACAAGTAGTTTTTGTGTATATTACTATATTACTTTTTAATAAAAACATTTTTGTAATTTTAATCAAATGGCCATTAACCAGAAACAAATTTCAGAACAAATTTTTGATTATTTTTACCGTTACATAACGTTAATTTGTTAACAGTTCCCTTTTTTTAATATTTAATTATCCACTCGGAAGCTAAGTTGTTTACCAAAAATGAAATATCTCATCGTTGGCTGCATCTTTACAGCAAACCGAGCTGTTTAGTAATTCATCACAAAAGGTATGCTTTATAAATATTAAAGAATATTTAAAATATACAACGCTTCTCCTACAACATTTAAATAACAGTTTTTATTAAATAGCTTGTTCTTGTACACTGCTCGATAAATATTATGAACATTAAATATTTACTTTACTTAAATTAGTATACAGAATATTCTAGAGTATTCTTATAATTTTAATAACAATTGTCGAAGAAACAAAACGAAAACTACATTAAACTGAATGATGTTCTTTAAAGTATGCAAATATTACCGATATAATTTTTTTTTAATATCATTTAGGCGGTTTTAACGTTCCATAATTAACAAAAACTTTAACATAATCATCATAATTAAGAAAATAGTAGCCTGTGAAAAAAGCAGACGAAGAAGATCAACTAAAAAGTTTCTATAATGACATAAAAAAGCACTGAATACTACCGAATAATACTGAATACACAGTCATATAACAATAACAATGGGAGATTTTAATGCTAAATTAGCATTGAAAAGTCAAGTATATTTTTATAAATTTATATAACTTTACGTTTTTTAATACACATTGACCAACACCAGAGGCCAAAAGTCAATGATCGACTATGTAATCACTAACAGAAAACTACACACTAGCCATATACTTGACGTAAGAACGCTAACGTCAGCAAATGCTGTCAGTGTTCAACGATTTTAATTCTCACTTACAATTCCCTTGTGAATTAGAGGATTCTATCACTAAGGGCATACCGTTTTGGATAATGCTTGTTTTCGGGAGAGCAGACAGCAGCTGACGCGAGGGGATATAAGTGACGTCTGAAGCGCTTATATCGGCGAGATTTGTAAAGACAATAAGATTATTATAACTTATTAACATAATTCTTTAGAAAAATGGTAGGAAATAGTTGTTGCATCACAAACTGCTACAGCAATAGTAAAAGTAGTTGCACTTTTAATCGAGTTCCTCGACAAAATCATCTTTTAACCGTAAGGTCTAAAAGGTAAGTAAATTCTAACCTCAAAAAATTGTACACATTAACTTTATTTACATTTACAAAAATTTATAGAATATGAAATGTATTCGTAGCTGTAATGGAAGGCAGTGGCAACCTAAAATTAATGATTTAATATGCAGTTTTCATTTCTTGACAAACAAAAAAAGCTGAAGAAGAATTAAGTCCCAGCTACGTACCCTGTAAATTTCCATCTAATTACGTTAGTAGATTGCCGAATGAATTACAAGCTCTTAATATTTAATAATTAATATTTGTTAGTTGTTTGCTAAATTCTTAAATTAATATAAAGCTTAAATATTTTTTTAATTACAGACATCAGCGTTACAGAACAAGATTAGATTTAGAATTTGAAAACAAGGGGATGAAAATATCACAACTCTCAGATGTACATACTTCATTGGATATGAATTGTTTAACTATGAATAGTGAGATTAATTTAAATAAATCTTTTTCGACGAGTAAAAGTTTTTATAAAAATAAATAGCGTCAAGTGTTAATATTCTATGATTTAAGTGAATTACAATCATCAAAAACTTTTACTTGCAACAGGTATGTGTATAAAAATCGTTGTAATGCAGAAGTGCAAACTAAAATAATGGATCATGAAGATATAAAAATGGTAAGTCAAAATAAAAATGTTAAAAACAAAAAGTGTGGCACAGATCCAAAAACGTATATTGATGTAGCTGTTGGTCCTGATACTATAATGACTAATAACATGTGTCATTAAAAGGCTTTTAGATATTCTTCAATCAAAAACAAAGCACAATTATCAGATTTAGCAGGTATTCGATATAATTTGCCCCGGCAAATGGCATGGTGTATGGAGGGATAAGGAAGCTGAGCGAACCTACCCTTTACAGGGCCGTACCCTGGAACACATGAATGCACTGCTGGAAGCAGAAACCTTTCCTGAGCCTTGGAGGACATCGAGGTTAGTACTGCTCCCCAAGGCTGGGGAAAAGTATCGCCCCATCTGTCTTCTTCCATACATCGGTAAACTGTATGAAAGGATGCTGCGAGTACGCAAAGATGACATGATTGAGAGGTCAGGTGGGTTTATTTCGGAGGCAATTTGGTTTTTGTAAAGATAAAAGCACGATTGATGCAATCGTAAGTGTGCTCAAAGCATGGTGCAGCATAGGGGATGAACATTGCTGGACGGCCCTGCTGTTTGATGTTAGGAATGCATTCAATACGCTGCAGTGGAACGAAGTAATGAAGGCAATGGAGGAGAGATAATGTACTGGTTACCTGATGAATGTGGTGGCGGAGTATCTGTCCGAGAAAAGGATTATGGTGGAAAAGGGCCTCATCGTGGACGTGACGACCAGGGTTCCCAGGTATCTGTCTTGGGCCCGACGCCATGGAAATTAGCATATGACGGGGTTATGAACTGTAAATACGAAGAGGGTACAACCCCCTTCGCTTTCGCGAATGACCTCACTGTAATGGTAGCGGGCTGAGCCAAATCTCAAATAACGGGTTCGAAACGCAGGCCGCGTCGTAAAGAAATGGATGACGCAGCATGGACTGAAACTTGTGGCAGAGAAAACTGAAGCCATTATTCTAAAAGAGAAAAGAAACAGGCAAAGTGTTGATTTACAATGTGCGGGAGCATGTGTAATACCCAAGAAGCACGTAAAGTACCTAGGAGTCACATTGAACCAGAATGGAAAATGGGGGAAGCACGTGCGGGATGTGGCCCAGAAGGCTACAAATAGTGCCGCTGTTTTGGAGAGGATGATGCCCAACATTGGATGACCCAAATCTGAAAGGAGGAGCGTCTTACACGAGTGGACAGAACAAGTCTGCTGCGAGTGGCATGCGCCTACAGGACTGTGTCTGCGACAGCCTAGAAAGGAGCTCTATTAGAGAAGAGGCCCAAACCTTAGTATGGCAGAGATAAGACAGAAAAGGGAAAGGTAAATTGAAAGGTGGCAAGAAGAATGGAACAATACGGAGGATGTGGCACAGTGGACGAAAATGCTAATCCCGAACATAGGAGATTGGGTGGACTGTGGCCACAGGCGACTGGATTATTTCCTGACGCAAGTGCTCACAGGACACGGGTGTTCTAGAGCCTATCTAGTTCGGAAAGGCTGACACAGATGAATGCCTATACTGTGGACACTCGGACACTGTGACACATACGATGTTGGAATGCAACAGATGGATAGTAGAAAGGAACAGAATGGAAAGAGAGACATGTGTGAATTTTGTTGCAATGAAAAAAATGATTAAGAAAATGATTGAAAATAAAGCAGGTAGAACTAGTGTACACAACTATATCCATGCAGTGATCAAGAAAAAAGAAGATAAAGAAAGACAGCTGGACCAATGACAAAGATAAGAAGGAAAGATGCTGAAAGTTGAAGTTAGAAAAGTGGATCAGATTGTATGAGTTATACTGTGTAAGTTAGACGGTGGGGAAGGAGAAACTGCTCGTCTAGGAGTGATGCCGTACTAGGAGCAATGAGGGTCTTCCACGCGCTACCTGGAACGAGACAGAGAGCCTCCTTGCTGACAGTCTGTGGATGAATGAAGGTAGTGCTTCGGAAATGATGCTAGACTTACAGCGGCCATTCAGCTTCCAGATCTGGATGACAGAGGAGGGTCTAATTTAGCAGGTAGACGTTCGGCGTAGACCCGCCGATAAGAGGACATCTTAAAGTACCTCGAAAACTATCGCCTTTTGTACGAAGAACGAATCCTGCGCTAAGGTCAGTCAGGCGGCGTCCTGGACTAATATGTCTTTTGAAGATTCCAGATCCCCTCAATAAAGGTATTCGATTTAAAAATTTTACTTTTTTGCTTATATGATTAAATGGCGCAGAAAGAAGCGTTATGTCTGATGAAGAAATATTGTTATTTTTTAATTAGAATAATGACAGGTCTAACACTTGCAGCGATAGGAGCTATTTTTTCAGTGCTTAGATCAACTATCTCTAGAATTTTTTATTCTTTATTAGATCATTTGGTGAGTGTAATGCAAAATTTGGTATTTTGGCCTAGTAGGAGACTTGTTCGTAGGACATTTCTAGATATTTTAAAGAAAAATACGAAAAGACTAGAGTAGTGACTAACTGTACAGAGTTTAGAATAGAGGTACCAACGAGTGTAGAAAATCAGTGTTTTGTGTTAATTTCCTAACTTACCTAATTACATTACAAAAAAGGTTTTATGCAAAACTTTTAGTAGGTATTACCCCTGAAGGATTGTGACAGTGGGAAAAATTATTCTCAGATTATAATTATTTTATCAGGTATTCTTGACTTATAAGAAGAATATGACGTTGTTTTAGCTGATAAAGGTTTTCCAGAATTTTGTACATGTGTCACAGAAAGTGGTAAAAAGACTCTGGTAATTATGCCTCCAATTTTAGAACGTGGTTCAGAGTTTTCACAAAAAGAAACTGACAAAACGTATGAAATAGCTAAAGTAATAATTCACGTAGAGAGACTAATGCAACGTTTACGGATATGCAAAATTTTGGATAAAATTCCTAAAAATTTTTTATCTTATATTGATAAAATTGTATATATTCCTTGCATTCTGGTTAATCTGCAACCACCAATTATTAGTGATTATAAAACTTAGAAATAAATGAAACTTTATAACAAATAATTTCCTTTATTTATTTAACTTATAACATGTATTTTAAGTCTTATTACTTATTCTACCAATAACAAACAATCCTTGAAAACACTAAAATAATATAATACATACGTAATATAATATCTTATTACTTATTACTCATGTCAACTCCAGTAAATGAAGCGTGCATTTCCATAACGTCGTAAGTGCCAAATTATAAATTTTTCAGGAGGAGTAAAAAACAGTTTTTTATCGAACATGTTTATTTCTTATAATGTAACATACTGAAAAAGGATTAGTTTAAAGGTATTATATAATACAAACATACCGCAAATGAACAATAAACAAAGCTTACTTAAAAAAAAATCAAAAATCTGTCTAAGGTCAAAACGTTGTAAGTGCCATCAGGTTTGCAAGTCAAAACGTTTTAAGTGCCAGATTTTTAACCGTTGTTTCCTACAGTAGAAACTTGCCCTGGTTGACCTAATTTTTCTTTAAAATACTTCTTGGCATCATCGTGAAGATAAGGGAGCATTTTTTCAATATCTGTTCTTTTTTTCTCTGGGATACCAAAGTGAGTTCTAGTTTTTTGAAGGTCTATGATTTTAAAGTCTTCTAATGTAACTCCAGATTTGAGTACATTGGTCTCACTCCATCCAGCGAGCTCACTATGTCCTTTAGCCACCATCACCGTACCAAATTTCTCTCTTGTAAGACGAAGCTGCGTAGCTGTTGAAATTTCTAACTTCTTTGTGTTCAGTTTATCACAGGCAACGGTTTTGAAATCATAAAAGTCCTTAACCACCATGCACGAGAATGGATTTTTCTGGGCCGCACTAGTAATGATGTTAACAACATTCATCAATGTATAAGCCTTACACACTTTTTTACGTTTTTCTATGATTGCGAAATCTCTGTCGCAATTAAGGAAAGTGTGTCCTTTTACAGGAAATTTATGAATAATTTCCTCAAAAACGTTATTTGCTAGTATGGTCAAATACATGGCGATCATGAACTGATTTTTATTTTGACCCCCACAATTATCCGACCACAAAATAAGCTTTTTCTTTCCGTGATTGCCAATTTCCTTAGTAAGGTAAGTATATAAACAGAAGCTAATTTCCAAGGCACCCCTTCCCCCAAAGTCCTCAGTCCATAAACACATGAATCCCTTTCCTGTGATGGAATCGTGAATTCCTAAGTTACACACTGCAAGCTGTTGTGAATAGTACATTTCGGAGTGAGTTAATTGGGGAATGTACATTTGCTGCTGCATATCGAAGGAAAGAACATAGCAATTACTTGTACATGCATTTTTGGTCTCAGTTGACATTGCTTTTGTAGCAGCCTCTGCTCTCCGATGGTGAAGCTCCTGTTCTGTTACAGCAGCTTAACTCCTGATTTTATTTGAACAGCCAAACTATCACATGTGGAGCATGTATCTACTTTAGGCCTTGCAAAAGATAAGTTAAATTTTGATATAAAAATTTCATTATACCATTGTCTAGTCACTGGTGGTTTGTTAGGCGGCTGATAATCCGCACAATATTTCTCTAAAAATGCACGGTACATTCTACTTACGTTTAAATCCGGTGACAAGAAGAGCTTATCCGGGGTTTTTGCCCTTGCGTAGTGGCTCTCAATTTTTGGAAAACTTTCGATATACTCTATAATCTTGTTAGTCCAGACAGTCTTGAAAATATTTTGTCGAGCCCCTCCTCGTTTTTCTGACATATCCATTTTACCATCAAGAATTTTTTCTCCCAAAAGTTGCACTCTTCTTGGAGTTACGGCAAACGTACTACAAAATGTTTTGAGGCAAACCCTTATTTCAGATCCTCCAGGCAAAAGTAAATGGTAGGTGAAAGAGTGCTTTCTCCTACTTTCACTGGGATGTTCGTACTGACCATGACGTCTCCTTTTGATTAATTGGGGATGAATAAACCTTTGTAGGTAACTTTGCTGCTTACTATAATCAGCCATTTCATAGAAATGATTGTACAACTCAACAAGGTATTCCAGTCTTATGGATCTACATGCTAGTGGACACTTGCATTTTACCTAAAACAATTTTGGATTATTTAGATAGATTTAAACAAAAAAAAATTATTTATGTTTTAACGTCTATTTCGATAGGTATCTCTTTAACCCAGATAATCCTGACATAAGAAATAGTATTAAAACTGCAATTTTTTGTTATTAATATGTTTTATTTGGAACACTTGAATACATTACTGTAATAATATTGCAAAAAATCGCAATGTACACAAAAAAAAATTAGCGTCCTACATCTAGGACATCAGGATCAAGCACTACCATTTGTGTGGTAACTCACAAAGCAGCGTACATGGATACCAACATCACATTTTTGACATCTTGTAGTTGTTTTTTTATGGCAGTAGCGACATCTAGTTTGTTTTTCTTGATCAATCACATAATGATGCATTCCATCGAAACGAGAATCGGCATTTTCTCTTCGACTTGGCCGTCCACAAGAAGATGAAGTCGCTTTTGTATAAAGCTGAAGAAGTGAAGTTGCAATGCGTCGTCGAAAATCTAATTGATCCAAAGTGCCCTGATTGCTTCGATGTAGTTGCCAAGCATTCTGTATAGCCAAATCGATACAGTGAGTAAACAAACAGAAGTACCACTTTTTTCCTCTAATATCAGTTCTATATAAACTTACATTTTGATCGCATCGATCTACGCCACCCATATTTCGATTATATAATTTTACCATAAATGGTTGAGGAACAAGTATCGTTTTTTTTTCTTGTCGCGAATATCGCTTTACTTGATGAATAGGATTCGTACCAACTGCGTTCGAGCAGAGCGATACAACACTATTATCGTGCCAGCTGACAATTGTCAATTTCTTATTACCGTCAAACTTAGCATCGTACGAACCTCTTTTGTCTTTTTGTAACTCCTTTGCCGATTTCAGCGGATTTTTTGGTATTCTGTTACTTCTTATGGTTCCTGTTTCTCTGATATTTTTTTCTGTCAGCATTTCAAATAAAGGCATTGTACTAAAAAAATTATCAAAAAATAAATGAAATTTTTTCAGCTCCCACTTTGATCTAAGAATGTCAACATAACTGAGTACCACACCTACACCGACACCAAAATCCTTGTGTTTAGGCGATACGTGTATTGATGCTCCCTGGTATGGCTCAAACCACGTTACGTACCCATTTTTGTTACATCCAACCCAAAGTTTATATCCCCATCTTATCGGTTTACCCTTTATAAACTGTTTACAGCCGTGACGCCCGAAATAAGGAACTATGGCTTCATCAACACTGTGGTTCTCTTCTAAAACTGCATGTTTTAAAAAAATTTGATTTAGTAACCTAAAGAGAGGTCTAACTTTACTGAATTTATCAGAATGATCCAAATTATTATTATCGGCTATATGCAGAACGCTCATTATAAAATCAAACCTATCCCTAGCAGGTGCCCCAGAAACTAAGGAATTACAGACGTCTCTATCCTTTTCCCAATACATCTTCTTCCTTGGGTATTGAGCATAACCACTAAGAATAAGAATTCCTACGAATGCTTTGATTTGTTTGATACATATAGGCTTATTTTTCATACTTGCATATCTATTGGATTCGACAACCAGTAAATCAAAAATTTCTTCATCGAACAACTTCATGAACCAGTCTATGGGAGTATCTTCTGTATCAATATTGAGATCATTATCCTTTGACCAATCAAGTATTTCTGCTTCCTCTGAGGTGGTTGCTACTTCAGACCAGTGGTATTGCCGTGGAATTTTCAAAACTTTCTCAGATTTAACAGAATTTGATAATGGAATATCATCATCCGAGTCTGAGTCAACCGAACGAGGTACATGGATTTCAGCTACTGTTCTCAACATATTTGAAGGCAAATTATCCGGAGACACGTTTTCTTCATCACCAGAATCCTCATCTGTTTCAGCGGCATCTTCCGGAGGTAAGAGAACTATATTAGCTTGAGAATGAGGAAATTCATCTTCTTCTAACATCTCCAAGGCCTCATGTAAAGAAAAACCCCTGAAACAATAAAAGCAGTATGTTCATAACACTATCAACAAATTCTTTTGGGCTAAATACTAAGTAAAATAAACAAAGAAATCCAATGATTACAATAATTACTCAAAATTATAATTTTCATGCCATAATAGTACATAATCCTGACACCCTACATGTAGGACGGTCAAATTTATCACCACCTGGCAGCCAACTGGCAAACATTTTGGATAAAATTATTTCACGATTTGGAAAAATGAACACTTATATACAAATAACATCATAAAAAAGTATATTTTATCAAAAGTTTAATATTCATTTCTTACCTTGCAAATCTGATTCCATGCTCAGCCATATTTTACGTTTTTTACAACCGCACCACAAGTAGACGTTTCAAGCGATAGGAACAAACTAAACAACAATGGGACGATTTGTCCTTGAGTAACATATTGTGATAGACGGCGTTATCAAATTTAAACAGGGCCGTGTTCAAAAATTATTGAAATTAGCGTCCTACATATAGAACGTCAGGGTTATTAGGGTTAAACCATACTTACATCAGCTGGTGGCATTTTCTTTGTAACGGTCTTTTTATTGACTAGAGAAACATATTCTTTGCCAGAGTTTCTCATTTTCTTGGTTTTATTTTTTTCCAACTATCAACAACTCTTCTTTTCTTTTTGGACCGTTTTTCTGTAGTTTCATCCATATTCGTTCCAAATACTTATGTTTAAACCCAACCCAACACGTCCAAACAAAAATAATTTAGTAACTGATGCGCCACTCTACATTTAACAGAATTGCACTACGATACTTACAACGTTATGACTTGCACCGCTACTTTATCCCCACTTTTCCCCACACATATCGACATGAAATAAATTTTAGGCGATGGAACATGGCACTTGCAACTCATTTAACTTAAAAAAAACAAATGAGGCATATTGGCACTTACAACGTTATGGAAATGCACGCTTCAAATATTCTTTCTTCAGAAATACTTTTGGTAACATCACTGATATTATTATCCACATTTTTATAATACTCAGTTTTAATACAATGCAGGTAAGTATTTTGTATAATAAAATTTCTCACTTTTAAAAATTTCTCATCACGATCAATTTCAATAACAATACTTCCATCCTCTATTGGTGAATAAATAAAAAGATCACAGGTACTGCACCCACTAATACACATTTGTACTTGACATTGTATAAAGTAAAATCCACAAGGAAAATAATTCCTGCAGCTGGCTGTATACCACGTATAACAAAAAGAGGTTAGTCTTTGTATGTGGGTATATTTTATTTTATAAAAACCCTTAAAAGGGCAACATTAAAAGCACGAACGTTTTCGGAACAACTGTTCCATCATCAGGTTAAAATACAGGTTACCATGCCTGAGCCACCAAAATATTTGGGTAAAAACCCTTTAAAATGTAATGTGTTACCAAAGATTGTACATGATGTTAATAATATTATATGATGTTTAATATTTTAATTAAATTTTACTTCAGGTAACATACACCCATGCTTAAGTGAGTTCCAGTGTCCGGAGAGTAAACCTCTTCAAACGGACTACGGCAGTTACCAGCCGTAGTCCGTTTGAAGAGGTTTACTCTCCGGACACTGGAACTCACTTAAGCATGGGTGTATGTTACCTGAAGTAAAATTTAATTAAAATATTAAACATCATATAATATTATTAACATCATGTACAATATTTGGTAACACATTACATTTTAAAGGGTTTTTACCCAAATATTTTGGTGGCTCAGGCATGGTAACCTGTATTTTAACCTGATGATGGAACAGTTGTTCCGAAAACGTTCGTGCTTTTAATGTTGCCCTTTTAAGGGTTTTTATAAAATAAAATATACCCACATACAAAGACTAACCTCTTATTGTATAAAGTAACTGTGCCGTCTGTTCAATGTTAACTTATTATTTTGAAAAACCAGGAAAGACACATTGCAAATTTTTGGATTAAAATTAACAATAGGTTGCCAGCTAAGGTTGATAAAAACTAGTAATAAGGCCTAGTGATTTAATATCAAAAAAGAATAATTTTTCATAATGTTTTCGGGCTATTTGTTCACTTTTCAAACCATACTTCATTGAAACTGTTTTTACATTTTTAATTGGAAGCATTTGTTGAACTAAAGAATCTTCGCTTTTCCTTCTAAGTGATATAAGATTATGGACATTTTTACTGGCTGATATAAGTAAAGATCTTTTATAAAACCACTTTTTATTTTTAGATTGGTTAAACGTCTTACAGCTTATATTATTATCTTTTTCACTTTTTATTATTTTATTCTCATAAAAATTTTGCAAATCACTTTTCAAAT
This sequence comes from Diabrotica undecimpunctata, assembly GCF_040954645.1. NCBI lineage: Eukaryota > Metazoa > Arthropoda > Insecta > Coleoptera > Chrysomelidae > Diabrotica > Diabrotica undecimpunctata. Next base: position 93,294,472 of record NC_092808.1, on the reverse strand, counting down.
TCTATTGTACTGTATAAACTTGAAATTCGTGAGATTGTAAATATAAAGTTTTAAGACATGCTTTAAAGACCTCATACTTTAACATTAATTCGACGTTATTTAACAGTTATTCTAACAAATATTCAATATCAAATAGATCATCAGCTTCATGTGCGTCATTCTCATCAACAATAAGTAAACTTTTCAGTGGAGACGTATCCAGTTCTTCAATATTAATTTCTTTTCCAACATTAATTGTACTTTTGGTATGTACCTTTGGTATGGTATATTGTTGCTTAGCGAACTGCCTGGCTAATGGTATGCTTATGCTTGTTCTTGATTTTTTTTTTAGTCAAGTTTTCATCCTCAAAAAGATTGAGCTCTGGTGGGACTCTTTCCGTGTTATCGAGCCCTAGGTGACTTGGTTTGCTGGAGTATCTCCCAAAAATTTTCGTACACACCTGGACGTCGCGAGGAGTACAGCTTTCTGCATGGCCTTATACAGATGTTTCAATATTTATTATTAATATTATCCAGATTTAGCCATACGGCTCACACTTCCTGTAAGGGGAATATTCGCTCATCCTAGATACCTACGGTATCAAAAGTTTTCATTATTATTAATATATTAAATTAAAGCTGCAAACTTACCACTTTGATTATAAACATAATCACATACTATATCAGTCACCAGACTATTACTGTAAATGTATATTAAAGTTTTGTAAGAAGTAAAGTTGACTGAAGTTTATATTATAACTCTTCAATTGGATAACTAACACCATTTAATCTAGGCTCTATGACTTCTCTAACGTGCAGTGCTTTAACAAGTTTTATTCCTTTGGGCTCTGTAGCAGGATGAATATCCAAATTATGGTTTATTCTTTCGAAGCCAGTTCTAATGTCTAAATCCATCTTCAAAGCTGAAAAATATTTAAATTTTTTAAGAAAGGATTTACCAATAATTCCATATTTTTAGTCTGAAAATTTAAAGAAAAATTTAGTTATTCATATTATTATTGCTTGATGACATACTATTTCTTGATGAGTAAAACTAAAAATAAAAAGAAAATTACTCAATTTATGTATTTACAACAGTAAATCTGCATTTGTAATTTTATTATTGTACGAAAAGTGAGGTTAGGATTAGGAGGTCAAAAAATAATTACTCAAACATTTAAGTACTTTGATTTACTTTTTTAGCACAGGTGTTTTGTATAAAACTTAAGAGGTCGCTGGTTAAATGATATTAGCTAAATAATTATAAAGTAAAAATGTAATATTTTGTTTGTGAATAAATTAGCGACAAATAGCAAACACATCATCATCATCATTTTGGCTTTACAACCCTGTGTGGGTCCTAGCCTCCCCAAAATTTTTTCTCCAGTCGTCCCTATCCATCGCCTTCCTCCGCCAAGCACGGATTTCCATATTTCTCATGTCTTCATCGATGTTATCTAGGAATCTTGTTCTGGGTCTTCCTCTTCTTAATAGCAAACACAACTGTCAGTAAATTAAGAAATTAACTGGTCTTACTCATTATTGATGTTTGTACAAAGAATATAGACTTACCCCTTGAAATATTGATGTGTTCTTAGCCAAGGAAATCTCGTTGGTACGTCGGGACGCCTGCCGACGCGGCTCTATGGCACGAGAGCCAACAAACTTGGTGTGTTTCGTTCGCTGTCTTGGGAGGAAGTCACTTGAGATTGCAGGTCAGAAAAGAACCTTCTGACCGTTGGGTGGAAGAGGGTACATCAATAAATCATCCTAGTGTATTGTGATTTTGAGTGGCGATAATTTAAGTTAATTGTGACTGTAATACGAAACCGTACACTTGTGTGCATCTTTGTGACACAGAATACAAAAGAGAAGTCAAATTCTCCGTACTTAAAACATAATACATGATATAGCCAGTTTAACAATTTTACAGGAAACAATATATTTTACCAAAGTCGTTAGAATACATAGCATTGAATTAGATCACATTACAGTACCGTAACAGAAAAATATTAAATGTAAAAATATGAAAACAAATAGTGTATACTTTCCCAAACATTCTCCCCCGCCAAAAACGAATGTTTTTAAGAACAGCTGAAAAAATAAGTATAAAGAATAGACATGAAAAGATCGATATACTAATAAAGAACTAAGTAGGAATAAAATATGAATTGACAAAATAAGCGGCGGTCATATTTTGACCACAGAACATCGTTGGATGTCGTCTGACCCTGTGCTCAGATTAACAACGGTACAATGTCATCAATTAGAAAGGAATAGCGTCGAATCAGTAGAATTTTTCGACCAACTAAACTAGAAAGACTGTGTCATACACAATACCGTTGGCCCCTTTTCCTATAAGAATTCCGTAGGGTGCGAAAAGACAAGAAGAAGAATAGCGTCGAAATCTCGGCGTGGTGTCCCATTTAAGTCTTCAATGACAGCCGGGAAGTAATGATATTTCGACGAGCTCCACGGTAGGAAAATGCCAGTTTAGTGAAAAGTGTAATAATTGTGCCGGTGATAAAACACGACTAACACAATCAGAGAAATGTTGATTAGAAGCCATTTGATGCCGAGTAAAGTGTGGTATCAGTTCTTGTATATGTTTAATACGATTGCCAATTTAGGGGTAGAAAAATTAGCTCAAGAGAGCGCAATCGTCGATATCGGAATCGAAATATCGGAAGATCGGACGAACAACCCTTTGACAAAAGTGACTAGATCAGCCAGCAATATGGCTGCCAGGAGTTCCAATCTTGTCGAGACAGAGCGAGCATGAAAATTGGACTAGACTCGTTGACAAAAGTGACTAGATCAGTCAGAAGTATAGCTGCCAAGAGCTCCGATCTTGCGATAGATGTTCCTGTATAGAAATAACACCAGAAATGTAACACATACAAATACAGAGGTCAGATGTATCTGTTCAGATGTTTCATCATCCCATGATACATTGAAGTACCACAACGGTTTTAGAAGACATTTGACTAGCAAAAAGACATGGAAAATGAATAAATACAAGAGGATAGCAACAAAAATACGACTGATTTACGAACGAATAGCCCGCTTTGTGAACGGTTTGTCAAAGGGACAAGAAGAATGAGAAAAGAAATCAGCCGTAGGATTCCATTTTAGGCCCAGTACCGTAAAAATGAAAGGTTCCTCTTTGTCAACGAACAACATGTCAAAATGCGTAAGCCAAAGCCTGAAAATAATTAAAGATGGTTGCTGACGTTGTCGATTTGTCTAGCGAAAAACCATCGAGCTTTAAAAGCTAAGCGAGTGCTCACTGCAGAAGGTGAGTAGTATCAAAGAGAATCACTTGTAGCGTGATTCTGACGTAAGTCCGTTGAGATGGCTGCTGGCCCACTGCCTAGCGGAAAACCATCGTATCGTGCTTTAAAAGCTAAGCAAGTTCTCACTGCAGAAGGTGAGTAGATCAAAGAGAATCACTTGTAGCGTGATTCTGACGTAAGTTTGTCGAGATGGCTGCTGGCCCACTGACAAGCAGAAAACCATCGGGCATTAAAAACTAGGCGTTACTCTTGTAGAGTTTATAAGCAAAATAAAACGAATAAGTACCGTTAGTAACGATACGTAGTAAAAACTCTTGGAGAGGTTTAAAAAGTCCGATCTCCAGAGAACCCCTTTTATTGTTCCAAAATTCCTTATTTACTTTAATTTGTCGATACGTTTGCTTTATATCGCAAATAAAACAACAACGAAGATATCGAAAATTAAGTAAAGAACGAGATGCCCTTTTAGGACCAGTATCAAAAGCGTCGATTAGCAACACACCTCGAACGTCATATAGATTGGCGTCGAAGGTAGTACGAATTTTGGATAAAAGAAGCGAAATAAAAATTTGTTTTTTTTTTAAAACTGTGTGAGAGTTATAAGAAATAATCGATTTAAAATCGGATTCAGTAACCGGCATCATATGTTGAGAAGTAACAAAATCTTCCATGAATGCGACATATGTCCCTTTGAGAATCGGAAGTTTCCTGAAGCGATTCTCTAGCATACAAAATGAAGATATGCATAAAAATAAAGAATAAGTAGCGACTATAGACAAGAGAAAAAGATAAATAAAGAGGATTGGGTTGTAAAAACGGTGGAATAACAGAAAATCGGCCTGTTAATTTTCGAAAAATCAACAACTGAGAAATATCCTTCACGAGCTTCGTCGTGTTGGGACAAAACTAACAGGTGCCTACTCTTTTTGACTTCCCAAAACCTGTGTAAAAAAGATCTATGTTAGTATACATAGAAGTAACGAAAGATGTGAAATAAAATATAGAATTAGTCGTAGAGACTCGCCCTTATAGAACATGATTGAAAATGATTTCTAAGGGCACAGGATGATTTGGTTCGCCAAGAATTTTGAATAAAATTTACGAAACGAAAAACCAATTCAACACCTATGAGTATGTCTATAAGATCTGATTACTAAAATGCGTGATTTGGTAGATCACGGAAATAAAATTGGCTGTGGAGCCTGTATCTAGCACGATACGAATTATAAGAAAGATGCGAAAACATATTTGATCTGTATCAACTATGTGGAAAGAAATAAACGAGGACATTAAATGTGGTTGTGTAGCAAAATAGAAAGGTTAGTATTTGAAGAAGTGATTGTCTAAAGGAACAAGATAAATTTGACGGTTGGTTAACAAACGAAGCAAAACGCGAGACCGTGATTCGCCAACCGTGCAATTCGTCGTTTCGAATGAGGTGGAATCAGGCCGCGTACACAAGAATTATGTGGATTAACCAACGAGAAAAGTTCTTGAAGCCGTTTAGTCACAAAAAATACAAACATTTATATGACTGATAAGAACCGGAACACAAGACACATTTAACACCTTGATTAGTTACCTTAGGGTGCTTTGTGACACTAACGAAACCACAAGTAACGGAGATTTTATCGAAATATTGAAATAAGACAGCGATAATCGAAAGCGAGTAGAAGAAGACAATAAATTCAATCGAAACAAGGTTGTGAGATTTATGAAAATCTACCCTGGCTACGAATAATAATGAAGGCGTGTGGTTTTGATACTTGAATGCGTTTCATAGGCCTCCTTGAATCTAGAGAATGCCGAGTATGGCGCGAAAAGTTGGATTTGTTCATTTTGTTGAGCATTGTAAGATACAAGCACGAAAGAGAGGACAATGCAAACATAAATTAACAAATCAACACGAAGAGAATATCTAGATTTAAAGAAGTGAACGGTTTTAAACAAAATCAATTGCAAACAAGTAAGAATATCGATAAAAAGGTAAGTAACGAAAGGTATAGTAACAAAGAAAATCAAAAGATATGTGTTTAAGTTAACAAACAAGACGTACAGAAGGAGTTGGAAAGTATAATACAAGTAGAATGAAAATAATTCATAAAAATAGGCACAAAACAATGTAAAAATGTAAAACAATCAATCGTAAATGTAATATATATGTATAATTAATGTATGTTATTAATCAAAATATATATAAAAGTATTTCACCTACTGAAATTATGAATTATAAAAATAAAAATAAATTTAAAAAATTGTTATATAAATATAATCCAATTTAATTATGTAAATTAAGTTTAAAAATAATGCCGAAGGACCGAATCAAAATTAAATTGAAAAGAAAAAAAAACAATTAACTAAAATGAATTAATTGAAACACAATGAAATTAATTGAAACAAAGTTAAAAAAATTATTATTCATCATCCGGCTCGAAGGACCAAATGTTTTGTATAAAACTTAAGAGGTCGCTGGTTAAATGATATTAGATAAATAATTATAAAGTAAAAATGTAATATTTTGTTTGTGAATAAATTAGCGACAAATAGCAAACACAACTGTCAGTAAATTAAGAAATTAACTGGTCTTACTCATTATTGATGTTTGTACAAAGAATATAGACTTACTCCTTGAAATATTGATGTGTTCTTAGCCACGGAAATCTCGTTGGTACGTCGGGACGCCCGCCGACGCGGCTCTATGTCACGAGAGCCAACAAACCCGGTGTGTTTCGTTCGCTGTCTTGGGAGGAAGTCACTTGAGATTGCAGGTCAGAAAAGAACCTTCTGACCGTTGGGTGGAAGAGGGTACATCAATAAATCACCCTAGTGTATTGTGATTTTGAGTGGCGATAATTTAAGTTAATTGTGACTGTAATACGAAACCGTACACTTGTGTGCATCTTTGTGACACAGAATACAAAAGAGAAGTCAAATTCTCCGTACTTAAAACATAATACATGAGATAGCCAGTTTAACAATTTTACAGGAAGCAATATATTTTACCAAAGTCGTTAGAATACATAGCATTGAATTAGATCACATTAGAGTACCGTAACAAAAAAATATTAAATGTAAAAATATGAAAACAAATAGTATATACTTTCCCAAAAAACAGGTAAACTCTGAAAATATATAAATTGGTATAATAAACATAAAACACATAAATTGGTACTATACTATTGTTAAAAAAATATACATAATAAGCTAGTAAAATGTTTTATGTAAACTGCAGGTTAACATGTTAACAGCCAACTCTCCAACAACATGTTGTCTGATTGTTTGAGACTACAGGACAAAAGATATAAATAAATCTTCAACCGTATAAAAAGAAGCAACATCTCAAAACTAACCAACTTTAAGACCCTTTAGCTTCACTCACAACTACAAATGATAATGCATGGTTGGTAAATCAATCTAATGTGTCTTTGCCTCAAGACATTAAATCTTTTCTATCACTAGGTTCAAAATTTTTACTACCAATCTCAGTGAAAGATATTGATATGTACACATACCTAGCAAACATTGAGTACTGTATTAAAAAACTTCTCAGAATCACAAAACCTGCTACGTTTAAAAATCACAAACATAATTACTAACCACATCAAAACTAACCGTCATTAGATCAGTCCATCCATGGCTATTGAAACAAAAACAAGAAAATTTCTAAAAGACAACCCTGACATTATAGTAACGAGAGCAGACAAGTGTAACACAACAGTCATAATGGACAGAAACGAGTACATCACCAAATCATTTGAGCTTCTCAACGACCCACATTCCTATAAAATAATCCCCAGAGATCTGATTCCAGCAGTAAAAGGGAACACTAACTTACTAACAAAAAAAACGTCATGACATGTCACCATCAAAACAAAAAAAGAATTAACTAGACAAGACATCGCTAGAGTTCTTAGAAACTCAAAACTTCCTACTCCGAACATTAACCAATACTAGAAAACAGCCCTGAAAGAACTTCAGTCAAATCTAAATCTAGTCATTCTTCCTGCCGATAAAGGCACTGCCATCGTCATCCTTAACACTTCCTCTTACATTAATAAACTCTCAAATCTCAATAATACTCCAGACTATAGACCACTTCCTAATAATCAAACAACCTATCTGGAGAAAACAACAAAAGCCGTTATCAATAAAACCTCTCTTCCAAAACATTTCAAATATATAGACTACCCAAAATTCACAAACCCGATATTCCTCTACGTCCCATTGTCAGTGCATACAACTGTCCTACACAATCAGTGGCCAAGTACTTGATCAAAACTCTACAACCTCTCGCTGAAAATGATTCAAATGATCTTTCGTCAAAAATTCTTTTCATTTCATCAAACTTCTTAAACAATACATCATCACACCGTCAGACATTCTAGTAAATTTAGATATTGCTTCACTCTTTACAAACATTCTTATAGACAAAACTTCCATTCTGAACATTCTGAAAACCAAATACAGTATCCAGCAAGACCACTTATCTCTCATTACACATTGTATGTTCTACACTTATTTCATCTTCCAAAATCAATTCTACAGACAAATAAATGGTGCTCCCCACTATCTCCAATAATTGCCAATATCTTTACGAAAGAATTCGACACCCGAGTATTAGCTACACTAATGCTCAAACCCACATGTTGGCTACGATATGTTGAAAATACATTCGTTATTTGGCCTCATGGCAGGGATGCTAGGTATCTTTTCAAACCCATCTGAATAGTATACATCCTAGTATCCAGTTTACGGTAAAGGTAAAAACTGATACGAAAGCTTTTCTTCCTGCGATCAAAGGTGTCACCGACAAAATCGACAAAATCATTAAATCAAGAAGACATATAAGAATAAAAACAATATTAACCATCCGACAAAAGCTATCATCTTTTGTCCGATCAATCAAAGATAACATTTCAAATAAACAACTCGGTCTTTATGAAATTTCTTGTGCAGACTGCCCAGATCCTATATAGGCCAAAAAAATCGTAGAATCCAAAATAGGATTTAAATACATTCCATTTTTTTCGCAATTCTGATTCAAATTCAGCTCTAGGTTAACACCCTCTTCATATAGGTCACAAAATTGATTTTGAAAACTCTAAAACCATAGCTCCCATCCGCTTCTATAAACCAGGAATTATCAGAGAAGCCATAGAAATTAGAAGCCATAGAAAGGCCAAATTGTCGCAATAAAAGAGATGACGGCATACGGGTACCTTCACCTATTTTATCGTCCGCTTCACCCGCCAATCAAAATACTACTGTCAGAAAGGTTCGCGCCAACCCATGTGCCAATCCCCGCGCCAATTCCTACACTAATTCCCACGCCAACCTCCATCCAAACCAAGTTACCGTCCTCTTTTCCCAGTTCCCAGTAGCAGTCCTAGTTTCATAAAATTTTAAATAAACAAAATAAAAAGACGATGTTGCAAATTATTAACTTACAGAATTAGAGTATTTTAAACATTTCCATGTTCAAAACCGTACTGACAGACAATATCACTTAAGTATATGTATAAAACAAAAAATAAGTATATGTATAAATAATTAATAGAAGTAGTTCGTTTTTTACATGTCAAAGATATACAATACAAGATGGTTAAAACTTTTTGTAGTTAAAACAGAAAAATAAATTTAAATTATTAAGAATAATACAGTAGATAATAATTAACTGTCCTGTGTCTGCCTTGTAATTTATGCCTCCTTTATTCGATTGATACATAAATCCAAAAAAAATATTTTTTGTAAATACTTTCTTGCCTTAAAACGTGCCCAGGTTTTAAATGATTATCAACTGCTGCCTACGTATTTTTCTTTTTTGTACTGTCACTTTTGTTCTCTGTTTAATCTATTATAAAGGTTGGCCGACATAATCTCGACAATCCTACTAAGGCCACTTGTAGATAAAATTAGTGTTATAGAGAGTTGGAGTCTTGTCTTTAAAAAAACTAGAACATCGAAGTAAAACATTTCTGTTATAAGTGGTATATTTAAGGTGACTTTTACTTTCTAAATTTTTTAAAAATCTATGATTGTTTTTTTTACGTAAAAACATTCCTTAGTATCATAGTAATACTGTTGTAAAATTCTTATTAGGAAATTCAAAATAAAAACGAAGTTATGGCTATGTTTATAACGGTACGCACTCAAGCTAAAACTTGTTTTCATGCAACACCGCGCGCCCCGCTTCACTTGTGCACCTGCAACTCGACATTTGCTTATGTACATATATATATATATATATATATATATATATATATATATATATATATATATATATATATATATATATACTACATATACTATATATATATATATATATACTAATAAATAAACCTCTAGAAAGTTAAGAAAAACTTCCCAAACTTTTTATTACAGTGGTAAATTCACCACCAAAACAGGCGTTGTTCGATTTTTTATAAAATCCTATAAGAAGGCCTTAAAAAGGATAACTTTTTAAAGGTTTATTTATTACTTTTGAGCCTCAAGAATAAGATTCCGTAGGATTTAAGACAAAGTTATTACAGTAAACGTCCTCTGCAGTGGTAAAAAACAATTAATAGTGTCAAAAAATTTTGTTTGTTACCTCAAATACTTCTTAACAATCAATAAAAAATTATGACCATAAATATAATAGTTTTTTTTTTGTTTTATACCTAAAAATTGTCTTTTTTCCAATTTAGAAAGTAAGGGTCCTCTTAATTAAAATTAAAGTTAAAAATCCAAAAGGTTCAGACGTTTTCGAACTAATCAGTCTATCATCAGTGAATCTAAAAGCAAGTAGTCCCACTAAATTAATAAAAATGTAGTGTATAATTTGTTAATTTTTATTTTAGAGTAGGGTTTTTATCAATTTAGTGGGAGTATTTGCTTTTAACTTCACTGAAGATATACTGATTAGTCCAAAAACGTTCTAATGTAAAATTTAATATATATCACTTACCACAGAAGTGTTTTCCTTCAATGTTCGAGTTTTGTAACTATATTGTATACAGTTAACTCCCGGTTACACGTTATACGGTTATACGGTATACGGGTAAAGTTCTGAACTTTTTAATCCAGTTGGATTCTTAATTAAATTTTTTAATTAAATATACCACTTACAACAGAAGTTTTTTTAATTCAATGTTCATTTTTTAACTTACATGGATACAGCCAACCCCCGGGAATTATTTGTTTCTTTTTGTACAATTACTTAAGGACTACCCTGTATACATATATATATATATATATATATATATATATATATATATATATATATATATATATATATATATTTATATATATATATATATATATATATATATATATATATATATATATATATATATATATATATATGATTCACCACTAACGAGACGGAAGATTACAGCGAAACGGTAAATGATTTTGAAAAATTATTAAATGTGTAATATGTAAGTTGATAAAGGCTACATTTTAAAATTATTCTGAAATATACAGGGTGTCATAATAAAGCGCGGCGTTTCAAAGTTATATTTTTTTCTTATGGAACACCCTGTATTTTATTGGATTTTCTAATTGTCTGCAAAAAATATATAATAAAAAAACAGAACATTCAATATCTCGGAAACATAAGTTCAACTTCAAGGATTCCTGTATTTTGGCAAAAGAAAAAAACCAAGCAAAACGTGTTTTCTTGGAAATGTGTTTCATAAAACCTAGTACATCTTGCATAAATGAAAAGTGTGACATAGATAAATTGAGCAACATTTATTGTTATTTACTGGAAAAACATCAAAAACTAAAATAAATATTAACCTCTACATATTCTTGTATACATAACTGGTTGCTTACCATTAAGGCAGGTTTAATAAATAAAAATAAAAATCTACCCAATATGGGCCACTTGTTTTATGAAAATAAATACAATATCAAGAACAAATAAATAATTACATTTTAATCACATTGTTTTTTCTTCCTGTTCTCTATGTATCAGAGTTAAAACATACTATCAAAAGATGTCATGAAATAAACTGAGTTTTACTATCCTGACCAAATTTTTAGAATGTATTGTCCATTATTAATTTTATATTTGTGTTGTTAATGTTGAGTGTCAAAGTTTATTTTAAATTATCTCAACGACTAGTAAGTTGCACTGACAAATTGTGATATTTTGTAAACATTTACACATTTTTTTATCTATATTACAGTGTCTTGAAAAAGAAATAAAACTATTCCGAAAGCTTGACAAAAAGTCAAAAGAGTGTTTCTCTAACATTTTGGCCAACCTTCTGACTGCAGCCCTAATAAACTGGTGGTTTTGTTAATATCGACAGTCACGAATATCCTGTATTTCTTCTATATATATATATATATATATATATATATATATATATATATATATATATATATATATATATATATATAGATTTCTTTATAACTTCTAGGTCTTGTATATCATACATTTATTTTTGTTTCGTTATACAGTCTATTTTCTTCACAAACTTATACCACTTTAAGTTAATTGACATACAGTTTCTAATTTTATTAAAATGACGTTTTTTTATATTTTCTTTAATACCTTAATAATTTTTGAAAGACAAAACAGTAATTTTCGTAATACAGTTTAAGCAGTGTATTTGCTTTTCCGGTTAAGAAAGATGGCGGTATATGTTCCTGAAAATAAGCCCTCTTCAGAGATGTCTAATGATATATTCAAGAGTTAAAGTAATTTGTTGCGAAGAGGAACTCGCTTCGCTGGCATATAAGTCGTAACATTGCCAGGTAAGTTGGCAGCCATTTTGAATCGTTTCGTAAGCTCCAGTTTCTGCTGTTTTAATTAGCTATACGCTTGAGATTTTTCGTTTTCTGAAAACTGACGTTTTCGGTTAGTTAAGCAGTTGTGGTTACAGTAATTAAATTATAATATTAAAAGAATTTTCAGAAGTAAATATTTTTGTTCGTTTTTCATTCTAGATGCACAGCAAAAGATACTAATCCGATTAAACACAACTCAGTTTCTGTGCATACTCTGGTTTGGATAAATCTTTGTTAAAATTTTTACTGAAGCATTCAGTAGCGGCTCGTCAGTAAAATACAAAATTATTTTTTGTTTAGAGATAAAAAAACTAGATTAAATTATTGAAAGACTAAAATAAAAAAATGAACAGTTCAAAGTGTATTTAAAAAAATTGAAGAACTGGAAGAGATGAATTAAATAAATTAGACATAAGATATAGACATAGACATCCGACACATCTTAACGATCAAAAGAATTTACAGGAAGAAGCAATTTTTTGAGAATAAAAAAATTGCTGTTTAAAAACCTTTTTGCAAATTTATCATAACTATAAAGGCGTATTATATCTTTATGTACGAGTATTTCTTTAATTCAAGTACAGTATTTTTCACAGTAAAAACGTTGCACGTCACGATTTATATAAAGTGAGTCACTTGTATTTAAAATTACCATAACATCAACCTTAGAGTTCAAATTTCCCTAACACCGCTAATAATACAACACTCATACGAAAATTCTCGATTTTTCATAGGCGTCAACATGGTATAATATTAAGAAAAATACAATAGTGATTATATTGAGAATTTTAGAATTATATTGATTAAATAACCAAAAACATTTTTTTAAATTAATTATATAAATTTTATGAAATAACTGTTTAAGTTTAATACTCCCAAAATAATAATTTTAATAGATTAGACAATTCAATTCGATTAGGTTTTCCCGAATGTTATAAAATCCATTCCTAAAGTCTTATAAATCAGTTAAGCTTTCTGCCCATTTTGCACTCTCGCAATTCTGTCGATTTATTTCACAATATTTCTTATTTATTTTATATATCACTTTCATTTTACTTTTATCACTCAGGCACCCCTGTCCTTTTTAATGTCACACTGAATTCTCCCTAATTTAGATGCAATATTACATAATAAAAGTTATTGATTTGTTTAGTTCCTCACTAAGTGAGTTTTAAAATGTATTTAGAATTATATAGTTTTATGCTTTTTTTGTAATATTATAGATTAAACGTATCTAGTTTTCCACATTATTGAATAGTGAAAAAAGAAATTTTAAAAATCTGATTATTTTCTTTATTTTAAATATCCAATTGACACTAACTATTATGTTATTTTGGCAACGCTAAAAAAAAAATATTCAGAATTTTAGTCCAGTTGAGTAAGGTGAAAAAAGCCTAACCAAAGTTTATTATTCTAATCCTTAGGGCGGTCAATTGTAGTGCAAATTTAAAATCGCAACTAAATTCCATCGCCGCGTTAGCCGCCATCTTGAATTTAAAGGAGAACTGATTCTGTTCAATATATGCGCCATTTTTAACTTCTCGACAAAACGATAGGACTAAAATTGTTGCAAATGCGATTACGTACGATTTTTGAAGCGAAGCTTTTGTACTGGAGTAGTATTTTACTTTTTTCCCTATGGTGCAATGCTGAGGCGAACGTCACAAAACTACCGCCACAAGATGGTGTCGTTACATAGCGCGCTACAAGATAGCGTCGTCAAGGCGTCACAAAATAGCTGTTTTTTACACTACAATTTACTGCTCTTAACCAATTCGTTTTTCGTTATCTTATATTTATTCTAAGCAAGTTTAAATTAAGAACTACATATAAATAATTGTAAAAAATACAGATCTTAAATGAAAAGTAAAAAAATAGAAGTAAATCTTTGTTAAAAAGATTGTTAAAAAAATATAGTAAAACAAACAGAAACATAAAAGATCGATACCAAAATTCGATTCTTAACGATTTTCGAACGTCAAAATTTAAAAGTCATTGTAAATATCATCCCTTCCAATTAATAACAATATAAAATTGTCCGTTTAATAACTCACGACTCTATAATCGATTTGAAGTGAACATTAAATAAATTAAGACTCCACTTTAAGTGCAAATTTCAGTTTCGTAATACCTACTACGACCCAACTTTAATTTAAATGCTAGGGGAAATTGATAAAATAATATGTATTTTCTTTAAATTATTTGTGTGTATATCACTCTTACATACTCCATAACTACAAAGCTTCATTGTTTCTCTTTGTACAAATATTAGAATAAGAATCCAGTAAAACAATTTATTTGCTAATTCAGGCACTTTTTTCTTGTTTTCAATAATTTGACTTTCTTTGGTATTTCTATTATCTTATTTTAATATTCACATGCCCTTAATTTTTATTTAAGTACATTACTAACTTCATCTAACATATTTGTTTACAAAAAACTATACGAAAAAATGGCTAACACTATTCGCTTCATCCTGCCATATGACATCTCGCATGATACATGAAGACTTGGAATAAATAATGTGGTAAGTACCATAATCATTATTTCGAAATAATCGTTTTTTTTTCTTTCACAATGAATGTATTAGAAATAACTTTCTCAAAATTAAACATAGATTTATTCAAGTGAATTATGTTTTTGTGCATTAAATAATTTTGCGAACATTTTGTAAAATAATTGTAAAAAAAATAAAATAACTATAAAGTGCTAAGTGCCATCACAAAAATATAAAATTGTGTGGTAAGTAATAATGAAAAACACAAAACATGTAGGTTCTAAGGAGTATTGGTATTCATAAAATTTTCTATTTTTTTTTTCAAATAGGAAACCATTGCCAACAAGTTTTGTTTTTTTTCTTCAGAAATTCTACTCTGGCAGGTCAAGTTAGGATGACTCATTCCTGCAATAGTTTTAATTGTTATATTTCTCTTTAAAACCTTTGTTGATTTACAAGTTTCCAATTTATTCAGAGTTTCTCGTATTTTAACTAATCCCGGATTTTGTCGGTTAATGTTGATGTCCATTGTCCATTGAGCTTTTGAAATTTGAAGCTTGGATGTACTGATTGAACTTTCAGAAGCAACTTTAAAATCAAAGAAGTCCTCACGGTTTATTAATGTAACAGAAAATAGTGTTTTCTTTACAGCTCTTGTCATCATTCTTACCTAATCCATAGGTACCTCACACTCCTCTTGCTTTTTTCGCTTTTCAATTTGGGCGAAATTCCTGTCGCAGCTCATAAATGAATGACCTGATACTAGATACTGATTTATGATTTGATTTATCTCATCGAAATACCCCTTGAAAACTAACTAAATCCATGAAAACAATAACATTTTATTTTTATTTTGTCCGACACAGTTGTCGCTCCAAATTGTTACTTTTCATTTCTGTGTCCGTATATTAGTGAATACTTTCAACACACATGACGCAATTTCATTCTCTCCACGTACTTTTATACCCTCATACCACAAAAACATGAAGCAAGTGTTATTGTCCCCTAGGTGAACACAAAGGTTGTAGTTGGAAAGCTGTCGCATATAATACATTTGACTATGAGTTAAAGTTGGCAATGATAAGACCTGCTGTAGATCTATAGAAACTGTCATGGTATCACTCATGCGTTGCTGACAATTCTGATGGTCTTTTCTCATTGCTTCTACAGCTGCTTCAGCTTTTCGGTTCTAACTTAAATTGAGCATCTTTCTGTGTGGGATCTTTTGTTTGCATGTGAAGTACATCACAGGTAGCACAGGTATCCGTTCTAGGCTTACGAAAGCTTACATTGGAAATTATTTTTTTGAAAATTTGAAAGTAAAAACGATAGCTCACTGCTGAATGAGGATGAGCTTCCTTAAACGCCAAATAAAGTCTATTTATATTGAGATCGAAGCTCAGATACTGTTTCTCGCTTTTAAAATGTCCCACGTCTCTGGGAAATTTGTTTATGTGCTCGATAACCAATGCTCTATTTTCCGGCGCATGAACTTTCTAAACTGCAGTTTATTACCTTTCCTTTCCTTATAAACTGATTCTCCTTTTTTTTTAACTTAGATAATGTTTTAATTTGTCTTGGAGTTATTCCAAACACCGCGCAAAATGTCTACCTACACATCTGTAAAATATTGCCTACTCCGTTGGGCAATGTGAAGAAAAGCGTAACATGTCTCTTACTCTCTTCTGGTCTCTCATAATTTCAATGCCTTCTCCTCTTGATAGCACACACATGAATAAAATTCATAGGAAACGTAATTTGCCCTACATTATCATTCAAACCATAAAATTCGTGAAAAAGTCTCAATTTTTGTTCATACTGTATCTCTTTACACTTGAAGTTGCATTTGCACAATATCTAAAACAAAATTTCAAAATACCAGATTGTGGACCAGATTGTGGACCAGATTGTGGTCTTCACATCAGGATCCAACTGGTCGTTCTACCATCACAAAAGAGCCAAAAATTACCAGAATGAACCTTAAATTTTGGTGAAGGGGATAACTCTAATTGTCATTGCGCACCCACCACTTATTCTAAATCTGTACCAGTCCAGTATAGCAACAGTACGACTAGATCAGAAAATTTTTTATTTCAAATCCTTTATAAAAGGTATATAATAAAATACCCAAACGGGCTATATCACAAATACATTACAGAACGTTTTCTGAATTTTTCAGAAGTTTTCAAACCAATTCAAGACTGAGAGAGGTGTTAGACAAGGATGTGTGTTGTCTCCTGACTTATTCAACATTTATGGTGAACATGTCTTGAGGATGGCTTTAGATGCAGTAACAGGTGCTGGTAGGAAAATCTTCAACTTAAAATTTCTGATGACACTACACGTATAGCAGCAAATCAGCAAGAAATGTTTAATCTTCTGCGAAGAGCTGAGTACGAAAGCAATAATAAAGTTGGTCTAAAAATCAATAAAGCTAAGACAAAAATATTGACTAACTCCACACTATTCAAGTGACTAACATGTTACAGGAATACCAGATTGTGGACAGTTTTGTGTATCCCGGGTCTAGTATAACTAACACTGGTAACTGTAAGGCAGAAGTTCGGAGACGTATTGGTATAGCAAAAAATGTGATGTGTCGCCTAACTAAAGTTTGGAAATAAAGATCTATCGCTCAAAATATCAAGATGAGACTGGTAAATGCCCCTGTTTTATTAATATTTCTATACGGGGCAGAGACTTGGACTCTTCGTGGATGCGAGCCCCAAAAAAATGATGCCTTTGAGATGTGGTGCTGGAGAAGAATGCTGCGCATACCTTGGACAGCTTATAGGACAAATGTTTCCATTCTAAACCAACTCGAAATTAAACAAAAGGCTGTCCACAATATGTCTGCAACATATTCTGCAATTTTTCGGTCGCGTGGTTCGCAGAGGTGACGATAGTTTGGAGAGATTTATTGTTTCTGAAAACGTTCCGGAGAGAAGATCAAGAGGATTATCACCAACTATATGGTCCAACCAAATTAAGAATTCAGCTAGAAACTCATTCTTCCAAGCTCTCAGAGTAACTGAAGATAGAAACTAATGGAGAAAAATTGTTTGGAATATTGGAAGAAATCACGATCCTTATTAATGGGGAAACGACAAGAGAAATATCCACGAAAGCACAGTTTTTCCGATTGTAGGCACATAGCCTATTAACTGAAAATTGGAGATTTAAGATATATATATATATATACAATAGCACTAAAGGCCTTAGAGGCCAATGGCTTAAAAAGTTTGTTCTTTCTTCATTTTCGCTTTCCTTTATGTACTGAGATCTTCTCTGGCTCGATATGTGATTTTTCTCCATTCCTTCTTGTTATTCATTTTTCTTTTCTGGCCTTCTAGTCCAATTTCTTTCATATCTTTTTCTACCTCCTGATTCCATCTATTTTTTGGCCTTCCTTTTCTCTTTTTTTAAAGTTATAGTGTAGTTTAGTACCCTTTTTGGAGTCCTCGTGTTCGTCATCCTTTCTAGGTGACCTCGCCATCTTAGTCTCTGTGCCTTTATGACTCCTATTATGTTAGGTTGATTATATAATTTCTTTAACTCATCATTTGATCTTCTTATCCATAAACCGTCCCTTATTATTCCTCCATATATCTTCCTCAGGATTTTCCTTTCCCATATCTCCAGTAAATTTTGTTAATTTTTTGTCATTGTCCATGTCTCACTGCAGTATGTTACTATTGGTTGTATAGTTGTTTTGTATAACTGTATTTTTGCCTTTTTTGATAAAAACTTGCTTTTCAACATTCCACTAAGAGCATGTACATTTCTATTACCTGCCATTATTCTAGCTTGTATTTCTTCTTTAATGTTAGGTTTACGTGATATTATTGTACCTAGGTATGTAAATATTTCTACCATTTCCAATTCTCATGATGATCTTTCTTCTACTTCTACTTTATACTTTTGTCCATCCCTGAACTGATCATCTGTCCACTGCATACATTTTGTTTTAGTTTCGTTTATGTAAAGTCCCATTTTCTTTGCTGCTTTTACTATTCTCTGTACTATCTCCTGTAGCTCTTTTTTTCCTCTTGCCAGCAACACTATATCATCCGCAAATGCCAAAACTTGGTGTCTTTTATGATATACATAGGAGTCCTTCTCTATTGATTTTCGCTTCTCGCATTATTTTTTCTAGGCATAAATTGAAGAATAATAATAACAAAGGATCGCCCTGCCATAATCCTTCGTTTGCTATAAATTTGTCCGATGTATGATTGTTTACTTTGACTTTGTTTTCTGTATTCTCTAAAGTAAGATGTATCATGTTACGCAACTTTCTGCTAACTCCCAGTTCCTCAAGGGTCTCTTTTAATTCCTTTCTTTTTATTCTATCGTATGCTTGCTGGAAGTCCATGAATAACGCTATCGTTGGTAAGTTGTGTTCATATCTTTCTGCTTGTAATTCTCTGATTATAAATACTTGGTCCGTTGTGCTTCTCTCTCGTCTAAATCCGCACTGATATTCGCCTTTTATATTTTCATTTTATATACGGTATTTAGTAACGCTACTCCTCTGTAATTACTGCATTCTGTTTTGTCTCCTTTTTTATGTAATGGGCAAATAATGGCTTTCTTTCAATCTTCTGGTATTCGTTCTTTTATCTATATCTCCTTTATGATCTTATATATCCAATTATTTAGCAGTTTTCCACCATATTTCATCATCTCTGCTGTTATGTTATCGCTTCCAGGGGATTTGTTGTTTTTCAGATTTTTTATGATTTCCTCGATTTGTTCTTTGCTTGGCGGATGAATTATCTTCTATGTCTTCTAAGTGTTCGATTCTTGCTTCTGCTTCCATACATTCTCTTTGGTTTGACTTATTATTGCCATTTAGTAATTCATCAAAATACATTTTCCATCTTTCGACTATTTCTGCTTCCCCGCTTATATTATTTCCTGCTTTGTTTTTAACGAATATGGGTTTTTGTTGGAAACCTTTTTTTTTATTTCTAGCACCTTGATAAAGATTTTTTATTTTTTTATTTCTGCACCCTCTTTAATGTTTGTCTTTGCTCCTTATATCTATTCTTTGTCTCTGTTGTTTCTTTCGTGATCATTTCCATTCTTAATAATTTTCTTAGTTCTATTTCTTTTTGGCACTCTATGTCGAACCAGTCTTTCCTCTTTTTATTCTCTTGTTTATTACATTCTTTTGCTGCTTTGTTCATTATTTGCTTTATGTTTTCTCATTTGTTCTCAGTTTGCTCTTCTATTTGTATCTTTTTTAGTTCTCTTTCCATTGTTTCCTCGTATATTTCTTGCTCTTTCTTTGTTGCTAATCGAATTAGGTTATGTATACATTTCTTTTTTTTATTTTGTTTTTGTTTTCTGGTATCAGTTGCTTAATTTTGATGCCCACCATGTAAAGATCTGAGTCAGCGTCTGGTCCTCTGTATGTTCTTATCTTCTTTATATTGCTGTTCTTCTTTTTCGATGAGCACGTGGTCTATTTGGTTTTTAGTCTTTCTATCTGGCGATATCCATGTTTCCTTGTGTATTTCTTTTCTTTCGAAATATGTGCTCATTATGATCATATTTTTTTCTCTTGCGAAATCTATCAGGAATTGTCCGTCCCAGGAATTCTCATTAGTTTCATTGTGTTTACTATATTTTCCTATCGTCGGTCTAAATACTTCTTCCTTCCCTATTTTGGCATTTGCGTCGCCTAGAATAATTTTTATATCCTATCTGGGTATATTTTCGAGTGTTCTGTTTAATTCACTGTAGAAACATTCTTTGACATCATTATCTTTTTCTTCTGAAGGCGCGTGAATATTTATGAGGGTGATTTTTTGGTATTTGCCCTTGAACCTGATACTACATATGCGGTCTGATACTGGTTTAAACTCTACTATTGCTTCTTTTAGCTCTTTTCTTATCATAAAACCTGTGCCTAACGTTCGATTCTTTCCGCCGCTGTTAAAAAACATTGTATCTTCTATTTCTAATATATCATTTCCCAACTGTTTCGTCTCCTGTAAAGCTACTGTCAAAATAAAAATGTCATGTCAAAATGGAACTTTTCGATTTCTCTCGGTAAATGTTCATGTTCCTAAAAGTAAGTGTTTTTTTCGTAATGTTTTCTTGTGTTTTGGTCCGGTTTTCATTGTTTTCCTCATTTTTCCTTTTTTGTATTATCGCTAATCTTGTTCTGTGCTTGTTTCGTCAACGTTATTCCAGTAGTACATTTAGTTGCTAGTTGTTTGATGTTTTTTTACATATTGCGCCTTCTTTGTCATTCCACTTCCATTCGCTGTTATTTACTCATATTTTTTTACTCCAATCTTGACTTCATTTCCTTTAGTTCTTTCTTTTTGAGCAATGTTTCTAATTGTTTTCTGTATTTCTCGTTTTTTTATGGTTGCATCTTCGTTGATATATATTTTGTACTCTTTAATTTCTTTTAACTTGTGCTTTTTTCCTATTATTTTTCTTTTTTCTTCTTGGTTTTCTAATTCAATTGGGCATGTTTTTTTTTAGTAAATTTAAGATATGAAGATGATATTTTTTAGTTGTATTAAAATTCCTGTTGTTGCTCATTTTCTTATATTTTTATATCTGGTACTGATAATAAAATAATTGCTTGTTCTTTAATGGCAAATTCAAACCACTTACCGTATTAAAGTAGGTTAATGTTAAAGATACTGAAGATGTTGATAATTGTTTGGTGACTGCTGTGTTAGTTTCTAAGTTGCTATCCATTTTAGCTAGTTTTCGAGTAAGAACTGCTACTGATTTTTGGCAATTAATTTGGCTTATCAGCTTAAAAAAATGGATCTTATGTTGGTATTATTCAATGCTGTATATTTTAAATGGTTTTACTTCAATAGGAAAATACTTTAGTTCCACTTTTAGTAACAAACCTGTTTTTACTAACAGACACCAACAAAAAATACTTTTTATTAGAAACTGAAATCATTGTCACTTCTCTCAATAAATATTTTGACTGTTCCGTGGTAGTACTAATACTTATACATTAAATATTTGCTAAAAAAAAAATTATTTTTCCTCAAGAAAAGTACAATTTTTTGTACGTGTGGGAAAAATAATACACATGCCATTTTAATTGCCAGGTTTTCTAATTTGCAAAACTTGTATTTGTAGTTTTCAAGAACCATATACAGGGTAAAATTTTGTCTATGAAAAAAGCGAACAAATTTTTTAAAACCGGATCTGATTTTTTTTCTAGTTTAAATAAATCAGTTTATTAGGTGGTAGTAGCGTATCGTTTAAGAAAAATATAAGCTACATTGAACTTATCCTTCAACAGTTATGACTAGACTTCGGCAAATATGCATATTGCATATTTTGCATATTGTGCATATTTTATGCAAATATTTCATATTTTGGCATATTTGTATAAAAGTTTGCATAAAGTGCATAAAAGTTCAGATTTTTATACTGTATTTGAAAATTTTTAAACATACCAATTTATTTCAATTCTTGTATAAAATTTTGTAGTCATTTTAATCAAGAAATGATCTAAGTACGTAATCTCTACAGGTACAAAACATCTACAATTTCAAAGAAGATCAATTTAAGTAGCCCTCAACATTCTTAGAAAGTCTCGGTCACTGAGGCATTCAGTTATTGAATAATCGCTAAGGGTTCGCTCATTTGCATTTTATGATCTAATCCCCAAATCTATCTACAATTTATTGTATCTTAACAGCAGGTAAACGGCTAATAGTATTGTTCCTAATTTAGGGATTTTACAAAATCTCCCAGTTTATTGAATTAGGTACCTAAACATTTCTAATTTGATGCTCAGATTTGTAAATCATTTTTGTTTTGATATTCAAAGCGTAAACACTCGTTGTGCGTAACAAAAAGGAAGATTGTGATTTTATAATGCCTAAAACAACCAGTGCTTCAACTTGGATTAAACCTTATAAAGAGCTGTCTATGGATATGGGAAAAATCTACTGTTCAGTCTGTGGCAAAATTGTAAGTATCTAATATTTTCTATTAAATATCTAGTATTTCATACATACAGAGTGTTTCCAAATGACACTTACAACGTTTGACTGTAGATACTTCTCGAAAAATTGAACAAAACGATATAGTTAATGAGGGGTCAAACTTATTTACTTTTCGAGATACAGGGTGTTAAAATTAAAAAAAATTAAATTCTTTTAGTTAATAACAACAGTAACTTTAAAACCAATAAACGTATTTACTTGAAATTTAGTACTCGTAGGTTGTTTTTAAATGAAAAATAGCTTCCTTTAGTGAGAAAAAATTGTCCATAGTACAATACAATGGTGTGTATTTAGAAACATTTTTCACCTTTACTTTTTTTTATGAAGTCAGCTATTCTAAAACACAATTATTTTTATTGTAATTGAATTAACAAAAAAAAACTTTTGTTGAATTTTAAAATAAGTTATATGATGTACTAATGGTTAGTAACAAAAACTAATTTGTGGATTAATACTGCATTTAAAACACTTAGCGAGTGTTTTTTTCCAAACCAGTCATTTGATTAACCAAAAACACCTTGTATATTTTTATATTTTAAAGGTTGGGTTAAAATAAAGGTTTTTATTTTTATTTATAGACAGCATGTGAGAAGAAATTTCAGATAGACCAACATGTGAGAACTGCTTCACACATTGCAAAAAAAGGAAAAATAGGAGGAAACTTCAATGGCTAAATGTTTCCAATCTACTTCAAAAAAATTAGATGAGCAAGAAACTTTTAATGCAGACTTGTGTCGCGCATTAGTGTCTGCAAACATACCGCTTTCAAAATTAGCAAATGTTAATTTTAGTTCGTTTCTAAAAAAATATTGCAAACTTAATGTTCCAAGTGATTGGTCTCTAAGAAGAAATAATGTAAACGGGCTATACTCGTCGGTGTTAATTAATATTAAGGAAGAAATTGCAGATAATTATTTTTACATATCTGTAGACGAAACCACTGATTCCTCAGGAAAGTATATTGCTCATTTATTGATTGGTGTTCTTAAAGAAGATACCTTACCAAAATCTCATCTTATTTCATGCCAGCAACTTGAGAAAACAAATGCTTTGACAATTTCGCGTTTTATACAAGAAACATTAGCAACTTTTTTTCTTCCGACAACTATTTCTTGTAATAAATTACTGCTTATTTTATCGGATGCTGCTCCTACTATGGTGAAAGCAGGACAAAATTTAAAAATATTTTTCCCAAGTTTAATACATGTTACTTGTGTAGCGCATGGATTAAACAGAGTTTCAGAGGAAATACGAAAAAAGTTTCCTCTTGTAAATACCATGATATCCAGTGTTAAAAAAGTATTTCTTAAATCTCCTATAAGAATTCAACTTTATAAAGAAATGCTACTTAACATTCCTCTTCCACCACAACCTATTTTAACGCGATGGGGAACATAGTTAGAAGCAGCTAATTTTTATGCAGATCATTTTGTTAAAATAAAGAACATAACTGATACGTTAACAGATGAAAGTTCCCAATCTCTTTTGGATTCTAAACAAACTTTTCAGAGTAACTTGCTTCAACAAGAACTTTCATTTATAAAATCAAATTTTAGTTTTGTTCAAAAAACAATTACTCAGTTAGAATCACAAAAACTGTCATTTTTCGAAAGTACAGCATTAATAAAAGAATTTGCGTCATGTTGTCGGAACGTTAGAGGTAATATTGGAAAAGATATTTTAAAAAATATTTGAAGCTACTATGGAAAAAAATAAAGATTACCATATTCTTTCTGAAGTAGTCAGTGTTCTAGCTGGAAATATTTCGGAAACAATTAATTTAGAACCAAATATTTTGGTTAGTTTGAAAAATGCTCCCGTTACATCAGTTGATGTTAAACGAAGTATTTCCATATATAAATATATGTACTCAGACAGAAGCCACAAGTTTTTGTTAGAAAATTTTGAACACCACTTGGTCATTTATTGTTACCATAATTCTAAATAAGTTTATTCATACTTAAAAATGATAAAAATGATTTGTAAAATATTTGCATATTTTCGGGTAAACACGTGCATATTTATGCGCATATTTTCTACATTTTTATTTGCATATTTGCCGAAGTCTAGTTATGACGAATAAAGTTTCAGCAAAATTTACAACTCGTCTTGTATATTCTTAAACAATAGAAGCAGGCATTTTTTAATGGTTTTAATATGATACGAAATTGTATATAGAGAAAAATGTATAGAGAAAAAGAAGAAGATAAACAATTTGTAAAATTATATTATAGGTATATTCTAGATATACGGTTTTAATTTTGTAGTGTTGGCGAAGTGCCAAAACAGAGACTTTGTCAATTTTAGATTTATGTTTGAACTGGGACTTTCTAAATTATGGAAATCAATAGATTTAAGAATAGTTCGTAAATAATAGTTGCATTAAAATATAATATCTACCTGCCGTTTTCAGGGATTCATTTCTGTTATCTCAAAAGCAACCATTAACGGTAAAGGAGAAAGTAGAAAGTTATTGTCTTGTACGATTTGTACACAATTACGGAAATTTGAAATTAGTTGACTTTATAGAATTTGGAGAGTTTTGGCATTTGGTTGAATGCAAAGAAAGAATATTTTAATTGGTTACAAGAAATTATGGAAGAGATAGACAGACGGGAATGAGATTGAAGAACAAGGAGTATCCTCTACTGTTAGAGAGGAAGCGAGGAAAGACAAAATTGAAAGGAGTGTGCCGATAGTTGGTTTTTTAAAACCGATGAAAGAAAAATTATTGTGGCGAAAAGTTGTGCAAAGAAAGTATTGAAAGCTGTAGTTGCAGTATTTGTAAGTAAAATTAGTTACTATTCTTGGAGCGAAGCATAGCTAAGGAGAATTTCGGCCCTCCAATAAGAGCAATAAACATTGTTAAGAGTTTATCGACAGTTTTGTTTTTATAAGCAGAACCCGGTAAGGTGTTTGTTGGATAAGGAAGTAATTAAAGTAAATCCTAATAGAAAAATACAGAGGCAAATTGTGGAAACGAGACATTGATTGAACTGTATTAATTTGAATTGTTTTGTGGTTAATTGTTTATGCAACAGAGTAATTAAGGGAAACATTTATTTATGAGATATTTATATTGTATGAAAATATACAAAGGTATTTGGTCATTATATTTTGAATTTATTGCACCAATCGATTTCTTTTATTTATTTCCTTGTACTTCTCTTTTTTCTCAAGCATTATTAAAAGAAAAAGTAATGTTTTTAAACTTAATTAAGAACCCTGAGATGAAAAAAACATATATTTATTAATCTGATGACTACATTAAAATTCGTTAAATATTTTTTTTGTTTTAATTTGCTAATTAGATCATAATTATTTTGATTTTGTATATGGAAGTTCAAAATGAAGTATATATATATTTATATATATATATATATATATATATATATATATATGTATATATATACAAATATATATATATATATATAAATATATATATATATATATATATATATATATATATATATATATAATTTCACATCTTACTTATATCTTTATATTTTTCAAAATATCTTATAAACTTATGTTATCTATTTTATCTAACCCTTCTGCTGATTACTTCAAAATTCCATTTCAGAAGTTTTCAACTGAAACAGATCCTCTCGAATGCCAAAGTAATGAAAATTCTTTCGGAAAGTAAGCATCAGCATGAAACTTGAGATCCATATCGATCTCTGAACTCTAATGGAGATTAATGGTCAAAATGGAACTTTTCATTCATCCAGAAATACCGAAATCGCATAGCATTTCCTCCTACAATTTATCATCCTATAAATGGATATAAACTGACTGTACAAATCGATCACAAGCACAAACATGTCCTTCAATGTAATACAACTGTCCGTGATAAAATGGAAAGATGCGGGTAGATTCTATTGAAAAGCGCGAAATATGCTTTGCCTCTGGCATCTGAAAGCTTGAATAGGGATTTCAATTTAGAACATTTAAAATAGATTGTGTGTCGCGTCCTGTACTCAATATTATTTTATAGGTAAATCGGGGGAATATAATAGTTTAAAAGTCAGGTGAGTACAATACAGGCGCTTAATAGAATATAATAAAACATAATGTATATATATATATATATATATATATATATATATATATATATATATATATATATATATATATAAAGAATAAAATGGAGTTGCAAACACCAAAATAAAAAAACTTTCACAATTTTATTATTGAAGAAACTCAAAACCAAAACAAAAATAAATTTAAAATAATACCTCAAGGAGGTTTTCTGGTGGGCAATTCTTGGGTGTTAAACTCTATTGGGAGAATATGATGCCCCAGAAAAAGAATTATGATTTAATAGCTCGGTCAAGTTAGTTCAAATAATAGGCAAAAAGGCAAAGTTACAAAAATTCGAATTGAGCTAAAAATTGGTAAGGTAATTGGTAATCGATAATGTTTGAATTATCAATAGTAATACCACTAGTGATTCAATTTTCGCGATAAGTCTGTCGATTTACTTCTAAGCGAAACTGAGTTGCTTGAAAACACCACGAGTCCGTAGGACGAGTGGTGTTTTCTTTAAGAAACTCGGTTGAGTTTAGAAATAAGACAGACTTATAAGCTAAATTAATTCACGAGTGGTATTTTATTAGACTATTTCATGAACAAAGTGATAGGTCAAAAATTCAGTAGAATGAAAGGAAGGAATTTAATAATAATACATTTGATCTAGGTAACCCAAATCTACCCATTTTTTGAATAATTCACAATTAGTCATAATCATGAAATATTTATTATAACTATAAATAATTTGTTATAATTATTTTTTACCTATAACAATAAATAATTTGTACACGAAAAAAATACATTATTCTCGACTATAATTATTATAAACGGTGCAATTGTAAAAATTTTGAATAGTATGACCGTTATTAGGTGGATACAATGTATTGTTGCTATTATTACTTGATGTACTTGGAGTATTCCTAAAAGTATGTTCACTATGTTCTGATGATGTTTGGCACTAAGAAGTAAATACGGTTTCATCGAGTTCGAACTTCCATGTCCAGTAATTTTCATAGCTTGTTGTTCACTAACGCCAGATTGTAGTAACTGACTAACTGCAGTGGCACGATTAGAGTGATTCGTTATTTTCACTTTTTTAGTGTCTAATCCTATCTTTTCTGCAGACATTTTTGTCCATTTGGATATTGTATTAATAGCAATAGGACAATCCTTGTACCAATTACTATTATTATATTTATTTCACTTGCCATTCACAGTCAAAAAAGTCTATTATTGGTAATAGTTTCCCTTTTCGATATAAGTTTCCGGTATAATCTCACAGGACACATTTCAGGATTCTTCAAATTTTGAGTAAGCCATTTATTATCTGCACAGTTTTTATCACCACCTTGGCGGGTTTTGGAGAATATCGGGTTATATGCAATTCTGTTTGTTAAACAGCCTTTGTTGTTAGTCTCTTCCTTAAAAAAATGTAACATGAAAAAACTTGCTTCGTTACCTCTCCAAGCTAATTCTACGGCAGCTATATTAAAAAACTTCTTTTGGAGTCCCTCTAGCGTGTCTTCATCCCATTGTAAGCACATATTTTTATATTTATCCGAATTCATACCGACAGAACTCATTTTCCTTTTATCGGGTACAGTTTGCAACAATTTTCTCTTACCATCACGAGCCGCTCTCGCTTCCTTGAAGGTTATAATCTTTGAAGGGATCAATATGTCTTTGATACTCACAGAAATATTTTTCTTGTACCAATTTTGCAGTAGTGTTCCATATGGTTTTAATAACACTCTCCTTGTAATCACTACCATCAATTTTTCGCATGTTGAAGGCCCACTCTTTTAGAATAAATGCTAGTCTTTCGTTGTTATTTTCTGCATCTAATTTGTAGTTGCGATCCACACAGAACATCATAAATTGTCTCCATATATAAGATTTAGATTTTCTTGTGTTACTCGGTATATTTTCTTCAATGTTTTGGTTTATAACTTCGTTTGAAGTACCACCGAAACGACTCATTTTGACGTATATAGCTACAATAATTTTTTTGGCAAACGTCAAACTTTGCTTTGCGATCGGTATCCATGGTTACGTCGTTGAAAACACGAAGCTGATAGACCAATCAGAATTGAAAGAAAGTTGGTGTTTTCGCGATAACACAAGCTGTCTTTGGTTTCTGATTGGTCAGATTATGTGAAAATTTTAAGATGAGTGAAATAGTCATTCTAAATAAAATTCAAAGAAGTGGTATAGTAGGTGGTACTGTAGACAAGCACGAAGCTTCATACTATGACCTTTTAAAATACTATACTCAAATTTTCCTCTTAAAATACTAGTAGACAACAAAAAAACTCAATTTTACCAGTTTCTCTCCTACACAGTTATGTAGTGCCAATAAGCCCCCTTTTTTAAAAGTTTTATATCTGTTTTGTCCTTTTAATTGTATTCTGTTTGTCCCTAATTGTCCTTAATTGTCTTTGGTTTTATAATTTTAACATTTGACATCACAATTTCTGCCAAAACAGAAATCAAATGCTTTTTTATCAAAAATCTGATAATTACAAGCCAAAGAAATTGCACACCCACAAAATTAGTACATCTAATTTAATTCATTGTCACACATCTGTCCCCTTACTGTAAAAATTTCAATAAATTAACACACATTTCTAATATATATCTCTTAAATAAATATAAATAACTTTTTTTTTACACCATGTATTTTTTAATTTTTACAGTTTTTAATAAACAGCTTTTAGAACATTCAAGAACTTAGGCAAATATATTAAGAATGTCAAGAGCCAAAACAAAAAGCACTTACACAGTGGTGTATACAAACTTAAATGCAGCGTCGGCCCAAAAACTTACATCGGTCAAGCTGGTAAAACTTTTAACAAACGTATATCATAACATAAAAGGTCTTTAAATAATAGAAAATCATATACATACGCACAATCAAAATAAAGGCCTTATGCTGCATTTATTAGAATCTATGAAAATTAAGAAATTAAAAAATACATACAGACATAATTTTAAATGACCAACTTGAGACGAAAAAAAATTACATGACAAAAACAGTTTTCTGTCGGAACAGCTTTAGTGATAATAAATTTTGTGGAAGTGTTAAAAATAAAAGTTTTCAGTGTTTTATTGTTAGATAAAATAAATTTCTATCAAGTAACGGTCGAATCCATTACTTACAAAACTTACCGTTTCACTTAAAAACAGAGTATCTGTCAAGAAAATATGTAGTAAAGACATCAGAAGTTACAAACCAAAAAATAAAAGATCGATACTAGAATTCGATTCTTAATTACTCTGCTACAGTCGAAATTTAAAAGTTATCATAAATGTAAATTAATAGCAGTATTGAATTACCTGTTTAAATTTTTAATCTGGACACTTTTCGTTTCAAAGTAATTTCATCTAAATACAATGTCATATTCTTCCAATTATTAGTTCGCCTGTGTATTAAAGTGAGACAAAAAGAGTTATTAGTAAAACATTTTAAGTTAAATTTTTACATTTATACTTTGAATACAAGTGTTGAAAACAAAGGTTTTCAGTGTTTTATTGTTAGGTAAGTATCATAAAAATAATCAGATAAAAATCGTAGTACACGCAATTATCTATAAAAATTTTCTTTATACTTTTCTTCTAAGAGCCATTTGGAGTTATTCGGAGATATATTAATTAAAAAAAAATGAAAAATCTGAGTTCTTCATAATATACGTAAGTGTGTCAGGTATATACATCCCTAGAATAATATAAATAAAAATATTTTTTAAGGGGACTTCATTTTATACTCCAGTGTAACCTTGAGCCACATCTGGCTACCCGTGGTATACCTGCTCTTTTTTCCAAGATTGCATAAACGAAATGCTATTATAGTCTCGGACGTTACTTCGTAGTGAAGACACGTGTTTGTTAAAAATATTTTCAAAGCTATTTTGTGCTAGTTCTGGTTTTAAAAAATGTCGCAATTTTATTTCATTTGTAGCAAACATTTAACTGTAGGTGAAATGGGTACTGTTAATCGATGAATAGATGAATTTTCGGAATATCTGGAAAACCAAAAATCTGTGACAATTTATGTGCAGTGCAGTAAAAAGTACACTCAAAAGAATTCTATTGGACCCGCTAAAAGACAACACGAAAAAGAAGAAGCCAGTATAATGAGTCCTCCTCGCACTAAAGCACGTGTATGTGAATTAGCTTATTGTGTTAAAAGATGTTGCTTATTTTCCAGCAAATCAAAATCACAATTATAAAGTTCAAGTGTGGCTTGCCTCCAGTAAGTTTTTGTTTCATCGTTTTCGTGGTCTTTCTACTGATCGTCTTCCTATTGGAAAACCATCTCCTGTCGTCTTTACTACTCTATTTGCTGTCATTGCCTATATGATCATTTCATTCTACTCTTCTATTTATTAGACGGTTCTTGATGTTCTCCACCTTGCATATACTTCCTATATCTGTACTTTTAGCTCTGTCCCGTAGTCCCGTCATGTTATCAATTTTTCATCTCTGCTATTTCTAACATCCTTTTTGTCCTATCTATGTCAGGTCATGTTTCTGCCGCGTAAGTCATTATTGGTCTGATGAGTGTTTTGTAAATTTAGCTTTTCATTTCCTTCCCGATATTTTTATTTCTCCATATTGTTATATTTAGGCAGTTTGCTTAAAGTGTGGCTTGGTAATAAACTAGACCGAAAAGACTGGTCTTTAAAGTAAATCAACAACACATTGGAACCAATCCAGACTTTACTCCCACCTGCACTGGAAAAACTCATTTTTTTACAATTGTAAAAAGGGATGTAATGTAAAATGCAGCTGCAAAAAAGTTGCATGTACCAGTTATCAAGATTAGTCGTACCCTAATGTTAAATCGCCATCAGATGAGGGTTCGTGCAATATCAGCGAAAATACATCTGATGCATTGCTACTAGGACAATTTACTTGCAAATAGCAGGAAGAAAAAGAAGAATCAAAAGTACTATATGAGTACGAATCAGATGAATATTTTTTTAATTTTCCAAATTTCTTAGATTCTACACTGCTTTCGTTATTTTAAATAGTATCTTTTTTTTAATGCATAGAATTGATTTAAACAGGATCACAATAGATCGTGGAATAGGCCAACAGAGAAAAACGCAGTATAAAAAACATGTCAAGTTCACTACCTCACAGGTGGTGTGAAAACGTACACATATTATGAAGAACACATATTTTTTTAGCTTTTTTAATCGTAATATCTTCGAACCGGTAAAACCTACCATTTGGCTAAAAAACCCTTTGACCTTGAATAATTTTTTTAACGCATAAGATGTGTAATTAATGGGACTTTTCACATTTCATTTATAATGGTTGTCTTGATCCACTATAAAGGCGCGTTTTCACGGGTCGATTTGGGTTGAACGATTTGGATCGATCGACCATAATGCGATCTGTGCCGAAAGCAAAAAGGTTTACACGACAGTCGATGAATGTTGAATTATTTGTAGTACAAAATGGCTACACGTGAAATTCTTAATGTAGGTGTGGAATTAATTTGTTATGCAATTCGAGAAGAAATCGCCAAATCAAACAAAAAGAAAAATAAACGAAGGTGGTGGACCCGACCGTGGATTTTAAGACGAAATACTCATGGTGCATCACAAAGCCTGCTCCAAGAAATGGTTGGGGGAGATCCAGAGGCTTATAGAAATCATTTAAGAATGGATAATGCACATTTTAAAGAACTTTTAGAAAAAACTGCTGGGAAAATTTAAAAAAACGATACAAATATGCGTTAAGCATTACCGGCAACATTTTTTTTATAAATTAATAATATAATTACTTCAATCCATCTATTTAACCGGTTTGATAAATTTAATAATGTTTAAATTATAAGAATAACTCTAAAATTAGTAGTAAATAATAGCAAATCAAAATTAAAGGTCTTTTAAAATACTTTTAAAAATTATTTAAAAAAATATTTTTCAGCATTTTTTCCAATAAAAATTTGGTATTTTATATACAGGAGGTTGACTGATGTTATATATTAATTAGGCATGAATGAATTAAGTATGTAGCACCTTTTTTATGTATTATTATTGTGTATGATGTATTATTAAAAAAAAAACTGAAAAGTTATTATTATAAAGAGGGATCTGTATAGCTCTAGCTATGCTTGACTTAAATAAAACAAAATTAGATAGAGAAAAAAATAACAAATTTTATTAAAATTATCTATATTTTTAAATGTTAATATAATTTGGTACATTGATTTGTATATGTAATATTTTCTAAGTAAGGTTTTACATAAATAGTCTATTTATAAATGCACCATTAAGATGGTATTTTCTTAGATAAAACTTTGAAAACAATTAGAACCAAATTACAAAATGATAGATTAACAACTAGAACCAAATTAAATGTATCAGCTATAATGGAACTGTTGACACGATCTACTGACAACACTTATTTTTATCTAAACAATGATTTTTATAAACAAAATTTTTGGGCTGTGCTTTAAATTCATTATTAGCTAATATATTGATGGAAGACTTCAAAACAAACATTCAAATCCTAATCAAAATTTAAAGCCCACAAAATGTTGGAAATATGTAGATGTTGTATTGGATACATTTCTGATTAATATAAATAAAAGGTAAAAGGAGGAGTCAATAAAATTTACAATGGAAAAGAAATAAAATAACTCGTTACCTTTTCTGGATGTTTTAATCTCAAAGGAAAATAGTGGATATGGGACTAATGTATACAAAAAACCAAACCAAAAACCAAAACAAAAAAAATGAAAATTGCCTGTTCTAATGACAATTTGTTTTTGGAAGAAAAATAATTATTATCTAACATCTATTTTAGTAAAAAATGATTATTCCAGTCGTTCGACATCGATTCGGCGGCAATCGCCTATCAAAAATAGACAGTCTTTCTACTTCCGTCGAATCGCCTCACTCCGCGGAACGGCCAAGTCGATTTGCGGTTTACATATTCAATTTGCTTTCAATTTAATAATCGATCTAAATCGTTCAATCCAGATCGACCCGTGAAAACGCGCCTTTAGTTTACCGTGAGATATATTTGCTATAAAATATTATTTTATTAAATTAAAATAATATACGACGACAATGTTTATAGAACTATTTATTGCTTATATACTACACATGTTTACAGAACTGAGTTTCGTTCGATTCCACTAAAAATACATTACAAATGCCTAGCAGAAATCTCTGGTAGAGAGGAGGGCGTTACTAAGAACAATATAATATACAATATAATATATAATTTACTTGGGGTAAAAACGTAAATTACAAAATCATTCATATTGTCCTTATCAGAACCATATACTGACGCAGCGGATGCGACAACAATAGCCGACGGATTTGCCAGGTAGATACATTCTAAAGGGAAGGATTATCATAGATACATTTTTCCCAGAAATGTATAAAACTAATAAATATTTTAATCTTTTAATAGGTTCTGGAAAATAAAATTTATCCAAAACTTTAAAAATTACAACTACGAATCTAAATATAATAAAATCGAAAAATAATTATAATGAGATGAAACAATGGTGTCTCAAATATTTGTACCAATTTTGAGCTCTAAGCGAATTTTTGTAAACGTGAATATCTATGTTGACCAGGCTTTAATGAGGGTGTGTACTTCGCAGGGGTCTATTTGTAGACTGCTTTAGAGAAAATGGGTTAGAAAACCTGAGGAGGGTTGCATATTTTGGGTGCATTTTTATTAGAGAATTTTCGGTGTTAATGTTTTGAGCAGATTGATAAAAATTTTGGGGGGTCCAACACAGGACATATTATAATCAGACTGTTATGGTCAGTGGTATATCTCTTTTTAACCTCACAATCCCCACTATCTCATTCTCTCATCCTCATAATAACTATGTATGGAAAAGGGAGATTCAGTATGACCTCCATAGATGCCGTTGGTATGCCCCTCAGCTCCTATGATATTTTGAGGATGGCAGTTTTTTGCTGCACCTATTCCCATAATACCACTAATGCATGTTGGTTGGTTGTTGGTTTTACCACCATTTTATAAATTTAATATAACATATCTTTAAAAACAAAATAAGAGCAACAGAGATGGAATTCCTAAGGAGAAGCTGCAGAGTAACAAGAAGAGACAGAATAAATAACATGGAGATTAAGAGGAGAATGGGAATGAACTCCGACATAATAGACTACATCGAACAGAAGAGATTAACATGGTACGGACATGTCAGAAGAGCAGACCAAAATCGGTGGATAAATAGAATAACAGAGTGGAGCCCGATAGGAAGAAGAAAGAGAGGCAGACCCCGAAGATCTTTCAGAGATGAGGTGGACGAAGCAATGAGTAGAAGAAACCTACAGGAAGGGGACTGGCTAAACAGGAAAAATTGGAGAAAACGGATGAGTGAAGGAATACAGTGAAAACTGTGGAAATCCTTGTATATATATATATATATATATATATAACATATCTCTGATACTAAAACCCCCATTTTTCCACATTTAGTAAGTATGAGCCTCATTAACGTAGTTATCGCTCTCTTGGTTATTCGTTCTGTCTACTGATTCCAAGTATGTCTCGAACCCCAAGATACTTTGCTTCACTTACCATATGTAGATATGTACCATTTAAGCTTAGAGAACCCAATCTCTCTAAATAACTTTATCTTGTAAATTTCATGATTTTGGGCTTCTGGGGCCTTAGGTTAAACCCTGTATTTAAAGTCCATTCTGTAACTAGAGTTAGAGCTTATTGAATTATATCTCTAAATGTGCCATTAAATTTACCGTGGACTAAGATGGCAGGTTATTTGCATAGCCCAGAACATGATGCCTGTTGTTGTTGAATCTAGCTATCAGAGCATCCATGCCCAGATTTCACAAAATAGGAGATAATATATCCCTAAGGATAGCCCCTGGCTATTTGTGCTGACACTGCATCCCAAAGTAACATTGCATCCATCACTTGGCTCTTTAGCATGCAGTCTATCCATCTGCAGCTTGTTTTTTCTAATCATTTTAAAAGAATCGCCCTTATGATTGCTTGTATGAAGTATTGTCAAATGCTCCCTCTATATTGAGAAATGCTCTTAACATCACCTCTTTGTTTTCCAGAACAATGTCTACACTCTGCATGAAATAGTGCAGCCTTGGGAAGTTTGTAGAGTCTATTCGTCAAATTTTTTCTGTGTATTTGATATATTATTATAAACTACTATTATACTATTATAAGATATATTATATATAACTATTATGAGATATATTATATATAACTATTATAAGATATATTATTATAAACTACTTTAGATTAAATTTAAATCTGGCAAAGTTCATTTTAATTGTTTTTAACTGCCAAAAAAAAGCTTCTATACGTTTTAATGATCTTCAAATTTGACGTTAATGTTTTTGCTGAATAACACTAAACCCTATTAAAGTGTTGAAACGTCCATATTCGGGATAATCTTCAGCATCATTATCTTCTTTGCATATGAGTCCAAAGTCTGCTGATCAGATATACCGTTATGATCTGCGATATCTTCGTTATCAATAAAACCAAACATGTTATCAGGAGATATGCTTTCTAAATCGCGGAGAATATAGCTGTCCGTTTGCTGCAACAAAATACGTTAAAAATATGTACAGAATTATACATTATGCGTTGCATTCACAATATTTTTTGCTAAAACGTATCAACTTTCGACAAACTATTGCAAAGAAAAATTAATTTAAGATTATGATTTAGAACCATAAATAATGTCCAGTTAATCTATTTAGCAGAAATAAATTTCAACAATCTGATATTTTTGAATACTACTGTATACTACACTAAAAAAAATCACAAATCACAATTTAAAACACACTTTATACGTAACTGTCACATACGTAAATCATAACCCACTGCGATTTCTAACGGTTAGTGGCTACAGCAAAATCCACTTATCATGTTACATTCTTGTCATCGATAAGTGGCTAGCCTCGGAGACGGCGAAAGTTTCGATAGTTGATTTTAAATCAATAAGTTTTATACAAATAAGTAGCCATAGCGACCTACAAGTAAGTTAAGGATGTGAAGTTTCTCTGCTCAGAATTCTTTTTATATGTATGGATTTGCTTAAAATTTTGCCATATAGTTATAAAATAGCTTAAAGATCACAATATAAGATATGGCTACGTGCTTTTTCTCTGTGGTGCCTACCACCTCAACTCGGAAAAAATGTTAATAAAAAACACCATAGTAATCACTAGAATAGTGAATTTTAAGACAAAATGTTAGTTTTTTAAAATGACAATTTTTTAGAGTTATTCGTGACTGAAAGTTCACAAATAACCTGGCAAAAAAAACATGTTTTAGAACCGTTTCCCGCAAGTAGTTCTAAAAATTTACCCTTTGTCGGAAAAACTATTAGGATATACCTAAAAAAAGAGATATGTTTTTTTATTATTACAGTAAACTTAATATTAACAAAGTTACGGCTGTTCGAAAGTAGACTTTTATTCATTCAATAAAAAAAAAGTTTTTTAAAGAAATATTATAGGAACATATTATTTCTTAAAAAACCTTTAAAACAAAAAATGCTAATTTACATATTTTTCTTATTACAGTGTCTTGAAAA
Source organism: Diabrotica undecimpunctata (assembly GCF_040954645.1). Lineage (NCBI taxonomy): Eukaryota > Metazoa > Arthropoda > Insecta > Coleoptera > Chrysomelidae > Diabrotica > Diabrotica undecimpunctata. Next base: position 93,257,290 of record NC_092808.1, on the reverse strand, counting down.
AGGAATTAAAACATTCCAAAAAATTTTTAAAACTTTTCAATTGTAATTTGCAACCTCCAATTTGTTGGCCCTAATTCTGAAAAGCCATTATAGAAAATTTTACAGAAATGGTACAATTGAAAACAATAAAATGATTTAACCTTTGGGTATAAAACCGTCTATAAAATATTTTAAGTGATAGTTACAACAATACGAGTAGATAACCATACATGTTGTGAACTTGCGACTCTTAATTTGGGATTTCCTAAGGCTCACCGCTGCTCGTTGGATTAATGGAGATTAGCCGGTAACAGGTAAGCTGTCAGGAACAATTATTCATTAGTCTTGATGACCCACATATATATCACTTACGTTGATTCAAGTTTTTTTTATAACAAAAAGCTCTGAAACTATCTATTTAGCGCGGCTGTAAATAACTTTGATCAGTATACGGATTATATTTTAAGTTACTGGACTTAAATTTTATTTTCAGCGAAAGTTTTTCAATAGAAACGTAACTTTCTTTTTGTAGAAAAACGGTTCAAAAATCCGATTTAAAGATCATCCATAAAAATGTAGGAAGATAAACAATAAATTAAGGTGGCAATCTTACTACCATTTAGAACGTACAAAATACTATAGCACTGATACAGTTTTATGGTTACTAACTAGATTATGAAATAAGGATGTTTTATTTATTTTTAATAAACCTAATTAACAATACGTATTTGTAAACCATGTAGCTTTTAAAATATAAGCGAGACACACAATAACTATATAAAAATAAGAGTTTTACTCTAAACTAAAAGCATCCAGACCTCGCGGGATTCAAGTTGGTACTAATAAATTCAACCTTGGTGGATTTTTACTTTCTACTGACTATATTAAAATTATAATTGCAAGGCCTACTAGGGAGTTGGTGCAAGTTTTCGATAAGTGAAAACATCTTTTGAAGGTAAAAATTATTTTACTACCAAAGGCGTAACAACACCTGGATGCAGTACCGCCTTTATCTTAAGTTTGGCGTAATTGTAATGCTTTTTGTGAATTTGAACACCAAGAAAGGACTGTGTAATAGGATACGTATCATTGTAAATGGTTTGGTGAATAATGTTATTAAAGCTAAGGCTTTCTCTGGATCAACAGAGGGAGAAGATGTGTTTGTTCCCAGGATTGACCTTTGCTTCTCTAAAATTGGACTTTTATGTAAGCTTTGTAGGCATCAGTTTCAGATTATTGTCATCTTTGCCATGACAATCTTAAGGTCAAACATTGAAAGGGGTTGAAATATTCTTGCCTGGACCCGTTTTTGGTTATGGACAGTTGTTCGTCGCATTTTTAAGAATGAGAAAGTCATACGTAAGCGTGAAAGTTGTGAATACACCATTGCAAGGAAAATGAATCCAAGGAAGCGATAGAGTTTCCACTAAAAATATAGTTTTTAAAAATGTTTTGTAAAATTCTTTTTCTTCTTATTGTTCTTTTTATGAAGACATGACTGTCTATTTTCCAATGTGCCTCCAGTAGTTTGTCGTTTCATCATTTTCGTGGTTTTTCTACCGATTATCTTTCTATTGGGGAACCCTCTCTTACTGTCTATTACTCTATGTGTTGTCATTAGGCTTATATTATCCTTCCCTTCTACTCTTATATACCCAGTCCTTGATGTTCCTTGCATCTAAGTCATATATCTGTACATTTAGATCATCGAGTTAGAATCTATGGAGATGCTATTAGCATATAAACGTGTATATTAAAAACGGCGTCAGAAGGTGGTTAGCGATCATACCAATATGGCGGTGGGATCAGGGCCAGATTCAATATTAATAAAACTACTACACAATTATGACTACTTATTCCGAAGATTTAAACATAATCTAAAAAATTGCAATACATGTTCAATAAACTATGATTTATTCAATCAAAATTAAAAGGGTTGCCATTGGGTAAATATTAAAAAATCATGATGTACGCTAAATTTACTAACTGCGCGAGTATAAAAAATGTAGGGAACAAATTGATTAAGACGTAGGAATACAAGATGTACATTGATTAAAAGTGTAGCGTGATAAATGCCAGTATTAGGCTGTGGAAAAGTGTGCTTAATGGAAGATGGAAAATGCTCTGATCATTGGCAACACGGTTACACAAATAAGGGTAGTACGGTATGGGCTTTAGTCTGATAGCGGCGTCTTGGTCCGGGTTCGACAGAGCTAAACTACAAGAGATTTACGAGTGAGGTAAATACACTTAAGAGAAGAAACCTTTGGGCACTACCCTATTTTTGAACGAACATGGAAACCTAGTAAATACGAGAATGGATAGAAAATTTAATAAGAACGATAACGTGAGGATATAAAGTGACGAGAACTGAAAGAAAATAAGACAAAAACAATACGAGAAATCTACAGATGGTTCCTAGACGTAAACAAAAAGAGTAGGGAGAGTAATTATATCCAATCTTCAAAAGTAGTCGTCTGAATAAAGCTGCTCTGTTTTAGAATATTTAAAATTCTTGTAACCGTGCCTTATCCATACTACAGTAATATTGCTAACATCTATCAACACTTCTACTTAAACGTGTTGAATCTACCTCGATTGTTGCACAAATTTGTGTCTCCCGGTATTTTCTTTCCTCAACTTTTTCTGGTGACACTTCTCGAACGTGAGAGTTTCTGCAATTTTTGAGGCAATACAAACTCTCAAAAATTTTAACAACATTATGAACTGATTGTTCATAGCACTAAAATCATAATGTTTACATAATATCTAAAGAATAATATTAATACAATCAAATAACAAGTTGTACCTGAAAGAGATAATAACACAAATAATATTTTAAAGGGTAAACTAAATATACGTTCGCTTGATCAAAAATAAGTTCAATTGACAAAGTTATAAAAGTTATTATTTAACAAACAAAAATAAATATCTGCCGAGTATCACAATCGAAATACTGTCTAGAAATAAAAAAATATGTTATGGTATTTAATATTGAAATTTTAAAATCTTTAGTTAAGATATTTCAGTACTCTCAAGAATAGCACGCAAAACATATCTCGGAATTTGATTCTGTTAAGGTTTAATTACATACAATTACTAATAAATAAGACAAACATACAAATTCAAAAATGAAATCAACGGAGACATAAAAAAATTGGAAGAGAATTCAAAAGAAGTCAAAGAAGTCATGAAAAAATTGGAACAGAAATTAGAAGCGAATTATAGAAAATTAGAAAAGAAAATAGAAGATAATAATAATAAAATTGTAAAACAAATAGAAAAACAAATGGATAAAAAACTTGAAACTGCAGAGAAAAAAGTAGCAAATGAAATAAAAAATATACGGAATGACTACAAGAAAAAGATAGACAATGAGAGGACAGAAGTAAAGAGGATTATTCAAGATAATAAGATAGATATAGAACAGAAAATAGAGTTGCAGAAATGTAACTTAGAAGTAAAAATTAACGAAGACAGGAGAAACACAGAAGAAAAATTAGAGGATATACAACAAAATATCCAAATAAATAGTAATCAAATAAGAAATGTGGAACAGAGAATAGATGATATTTCACAAATGAGAGACATAGGGAGACCTTACTTAAATTTAACAAATGAGACTGGGATTAAATTCTCTGGTAATATAAAAAATTTGCATCCTACAGTATACATAAATAGTTTAAAACATAGATTAAGATTCGTGAATAATATTAATGATATTAAAGATTATATTAGAATGACACTAAGTGATAATGCTGCAATTTGGTTTGCCAGTATTGAAAATGATTTAGATAATCTTCAAACATTTAAAAATCAATTTTTAAATTATTATTGGGGTGAACTAGAGCAAGCCAAGTTTAGAGAAATTCTATATTTTGGAAAGTATAATCACAATTTAAAATCAAATATGGTAGATTATGCATTGAAACTGATAACGGTTACAAAATATTTAGAACCACCACTTAGGGAGGATGAAACAGTCTTAAATGTATCTAGACATTGTGATGCTGATGTTGTGCAAACAGTAACTGTACAAAATATTCAAACAATAGAGAGTTTTATTAATTTTATTCAAAAAATACAAAGAGGTAATATGACAAGTAATAATAACAACAACAGAAAAAACAATAATAACTTTCAATATAATAAAAATAATTATCAACAATATAGTCAATCATACAATAATACTAGATATGGTAATAATTTACAAAATTTTAATAATAATAACAGTAATCAAAATAGACAGAATTTAAATAACAATACTAGTTATAATAGGCAACATTTTAATAACAGTACTAATAATAATAGACAAGATTTTAACAATAGAAGAAATACAGAGCGACCTAACTATAACAGACAGGTAAATTGTGTACGAAGGAATAGAAACTGCGAAGACAGGGAACGAAATAGTACAAGGCAAGAAAATGTGAGTAGAAGTCATAGTAGGGAAAGACATAGGACATCAGATCCAAGTGGTCAGATACAATCTGACAATTCTAATAATCAAAATTTTGTTCAGTAAACTTTCTGAATTACAAGTTAGGCCATTGCTTTTATGAAAAACCTTCTGAATTTATTTCTTTAGATGAAGATAAAATTATTGAATCTATTAATTTAATTTATATAAATGCTTTGGCCAAAAATAAAATGATTAAAGTTATGATAGATACTGGTTCAGAAAGTACTTTAGTCTCGGAGAATTTTATTTTTAATACATTAAAACTATCAGATATATGATAAAGATTCCAAAAATTAAAATTGTTGGTGCAAATAATAAGAAGTTGGGTGAAATTGATAAAATAGCCAATTTTAAAATTAATATTCTTAATAAAGAAATTAATATGCAAGGATTTATTGTCAAGGATTTATGTGTTGATATATTAATGGGAAATGATGAATTGGAAAAGAAGAAAGTAAAGATAGATTTTGAAGAAAAAATGGTAACTTTGAAAGGGCAAATAATTAAATTTATGCAGAAAGATGAGGTGGAAGAATGAATAAGAGTTGATAGGATATTATTAAAAGAAAATAATGATGTCTATGAAGAAGAAATGTATTTTGATGATAGGGAAATGTTTCAAAAGAATGTAAAGAATAATTATTGTAGTGAATATTTAAGGAATGGAAATTTTAAGCAGATGGATGCCTACGAGGTGGAATGCGTAAAATTGGAAGCAAGGAATAATGAGTACATAATGAAGAATAATTTTATTTGTAAAGAAGAAGATATGATAAAAGTTTTAAATTGTCCTGAATAATATAAATCAATAGTCGTTTCCATATTGCAGCAACACAAGGGACTTGTCAATAAAGAAAATAGAATTGCACAAAATTATATCCATAGTATAAAAGTTAAAGAAGAAAAATATTTTAAAACAAAATCATACCCAATACCATATAAATACAGAAAAGAAGTAAACAGAACGAATAATAATATGTTAGAAGATGGAATCATTGAGAAGGCAGATACACGTTTCATAAACCCTATAGTAGTAGTACGTAAAAGATCAGGTGAAATCAGGTTATGTTTGGATGCAAGGAATATTAACAAGATTACTGAAAAGCAATTTGAAGCACCAATGAGTATAGATCGAATACTAGGAAGAATTACAGGAATGTCATTTTTCACTAAAATCGATTTACAACATAGTTTCTGGTTGATACCTCTAGAAAGAAAAAGTAGACAGTATACGGGATTTCAGATAGATGGAGTAGTATATCAATTCAAAGTAGTACCATTTGGACTTCAATCATCTTGTAGTGCTCTATGTAGATGTCTTCATGATATTTTGGATCAATATGAACATTTTGTAATTCACTACATTGATGATATATTAATTTTTTCTAAAACGGCTGAAGATCATGAGAAACACCTAAAAATTATAATCAACAGATTAGACAAAGTTGGACTAAAAATAAATCAAGAAAAATGTACATTTTTTCAAAAAGAAGTAATATATCTAGGTTATAAACTTAACACTAAGGGAATCGAAATGGATCCAGAACGGACACAAGTCATTCAGGAATATAAAACACCACACAATTTAAGAACTTTAAGAGGATTTATTGGAATAATTAATTATTATAAAAGGATGATACCAGATCTAAGTATAAAAGAAATTCCATTACTTGAACTACTGAGAAAAGGTGTAAAATGGAGATGGGATCAGAGAAGAGAACTAGCATTTCAAGAAATCAAAAACATTTTTCTGTCAAATTTGAAAATATACTATCCTGACTACACACAGCCATTCATATTAAGAACAGATGCATCAATAGAGAGATTATCAGGGGTATTATTACAAATACATGATGGGGTCGAATACCCAATACAATTCATTTCAAGAATTACAAAGCCACATGAAAAGGGTTACTCAGTTTCAGAATTAGAACTAGCAGGTATCATACACTGTGTTACAAAATTAAGATTTTATTTGTTGGGAAATGAATTTGCTATAGAAACGGATCACCAAGCTTTAACATTTATATTAAATAACAAATATGGAAACAGTAGAATACATCGGTGGAGTCTAATATTGAGTGAATACTCCTTTAAAATCAAATACATTTCTGGAAAATCCAATATAGTGGCAGATGCTTTATCAAGGTTAGAAAACACATCACAAAAAGGGCAGCGAACAATAAAAATTGGAATAAATCAATTAGTAGAAAGTACTGGATTATATTCTAAAGAAGAAATTATAAGAGATCAGATCAATTTGAGTGAAAAACAAAAAGTCCTTAGGAAAGATGGAGTTTATTATAAAATAATAAATGGCATAGAAGTATATGTAATAACTAGAACTTTAGAAAAGAAAATATTGAAAAATTTACATAACAATTACATGCATATTGGTTCAAGAAAGCTATGGATGCTATTTAGGGACAATTATTTTGCAAAGAATGACATAAGTATAGCAAAAGAAATTACTACCCAATGCCAAATATGTCAGATAAACAAAGAAAAGAATTTCAAAAACCAGAACACATATAGATCTAATGTTGTATATGAAAAACTAAATACAGTGTCCATGGATTTTATCTCAAATTTAGTTCCAAGTCCAACAGGAAAAAAGCACATACTAGTGATAGTTGATTTATATACACAATTTATTAAACTATATCCCTGCTCAAGAACAAATGTTAAAACATTGAAATTATATATTAATCAATTTTTCGAAGAAATAGGACCATTTAGAAATTGCATAATAGATAATGCTACATATTTTAACAACCAAAAATTTCGGGCATTTTGTGAGAAAAAGGGAATCAACATTCATTTTACAAGTATCAGACATCCTCAGGCAAATCCTGCAGAAAGATATATTAAAGAAGTTATAAAATATTTAAGAATAGTATGCCAGAATCAACATGAAACGTGGCAGCAACATATACCACAAGTAGAATAATTTTTAAATAATACACATAATTTAAATACAGAGGAAGTACCAGAATATTTAATGTTTGGACATATAGGAAACAGAAAATGGATTAGTGAATATACAAAGGATATGTTAGAACAAGTAATGCAGAAAGTGAATAACCGAATTAGGAGGAAAGCTGAAAAATATATCAGAAGACAAAATCGAAATATAAAAAAACCAATCACATTTCAAAAAGGAGACCAAGTGTTAATTCGTTCACTTAGAAAAAGTAATGTTAAAGAAAACCGTTGTAAGAAATTACAACCAATGTTTGAAGGTCCATACAGAATTGAAAATTAGAATGGACTAAATAGTTATGTGTTAATAGATGCAGATAATAGACCTAGAGGAATTTTTCATATCAATGACATTTTTAAATATTATGAAGAGATTGAATAATGTTTTCTATACCTTTTAACACTAATATAAAAACACTAACAGTTCACTGATATATCCATTTTATTCAATAAACTTGATTTGTTAGATAGATGGTAGATTTCTTTGTTATGAATCAATTTGACATCATACTTGATGATTTTGTACATATGGAAATTATTTGTGCCCTAAAAATCATAATTTGGGGTTAGATACTAAATAGATTCTATAAATGATTTGCTAAAAATGTCTTTCTAATATAATAAAGTGTAAAACTTACCAATTCATATGGATGAAAGCTTTTGAATGGAAATAATTCCTAGATTTTGTCTATAAAATGTAAACACAAAAACTTCCATTGGACATGACAGTTTGACGTAGACATGGAAACATAGGCGTACTTAATAGAACAATTTTTAAATAAGAAATTAAATTAGTTAATTTATTATATTTACTAAGGTATGTGGATAAGAAAATTAATATTTAAAAAAATAATAAGTAAATTATTTATTTTAAATTTAATTTTGGGGTATTGAGATGATTGGTGTTTAAAGAAAATAATTTATAAATTATATACTAGATAATATTAGATATAAAAAGTATTTGGTTATTTTAAGAAGTTATATTTTAAGAATTTAATAAAAATTATTTATGTGAGGGCATTTTTAAGAAATTAGCATGTAATAAGTGAAAAAAAAGTTTTATTTTAGTAATTATAATGTTGTAGATATATTTAAGTGAGCCATGTGACTAGGCAACCAAAAATACTCTTTAAAGTGACGTTTAAGTAATGATTACGAATATAAAGTGGGGTTATAATAATATGTTGTTTAAAATGTGTAGTTTATTAAATTATTATTAATTAATTATTAAAACAAAAATAAATATCTGCCGAGTATCACAATCGAAATACTGTCTAGAAATAAAAAAATATGTTATGGTATTTAATATTGAAATTTTAAAATCTTTAGATTTAAGATATTTCAGTACTCTCAAGAATAGCACGCAAAAAATATCTCGGAATTTGATTCTGTTAAGGTTTAATTACATACAATTACTAATAAATAAGACAAAAATACATATTTATTATATACTTGTACAGTAAATATTATTAACAATTATTTTTCGGCTTTTTATCACCGTATTTATATTATCACATTTCGCACATGCTACATCCAAAGTACAACGAACTTTTTTTGACAAAATTAAAGGGAGACAGGAATAATTAGATGGAGACACGGTAAAGTTGAAGGGAGTCAGAAAAAATTTGAGTGAGATACGGAGGCTTTTAAGGGTTGCAGTATTAAAACTAATGGTTAAAAATTTACAATACAAAATTAATTACGTTTCAATATTGATAATTATATCAATTATATTGCATTGTAATATCAGATTAATTAAAAATGTCAGTAAAATAATGTTTTTTTTTTACTTTAGTCAGAATAAAGGGTGGTTTGGGAGGGTTGGCACATTATAAAATTAGTGAATATTATTTCAGAGTATCAAACAATCTTTGTTCGACATATGTATTTTAGCGTTATTCCTATCTCTTATAAGCTTTACTTTTAGTTTATATAATTTTTTACAATAAGAGGTAGTTTCCCCCTAAAAAATAATTACCACATATTGGAATAAGGTAGATTGAACTTAACAAAAAATTTTCATGCAAATCAATGCAAATAAAAAAATTCTTAGATTTTCTATTATTTTTACCGTCATAGCCTGAACTATAATTATAGTACACAGTTATAGTAATTTAGCTAACTTAAAAATATCAACCATAAGGATATACTGGAACCAATTTACTTTTTATTGGCCTTCTATTATTTTCCTTTTTTATACGCCTCGCTAAATATCACACACGTTTAGGGTTACATGAATTGACCAAAACTCGATCAAAAGTAAAAGCATAGCTTTTAATACATGTCAACCGTGAAAATTAAATTCTAAGTGACCTCTGGTAGATTTGGTAATAAAGGAGAAAGTTTGGAGTTTTCGAAATAAAAGTTTCAGCATGTGTGGGATATTAAATTGAATGGGCAGTTAATCAAAGTTTTAAATGTCACGTATAATATAATGGCGTTTGAGTTTGATTAAAGTGTTCGCTTAATTAAACATCATTTAATTAGGCCACGTAGAGCTAATGCGTTAACATAATGGAACTAAATTGTGTAAGGCATTTTTGGATATATTTCTAAAAATGGTAGACGTGTCAATAACTATTATTGACATTGACGACAAGAAATAACGAAGCATGAATATAACTGAAAAATAATTGATATACCGAAAAGTACCGACAGGTTTTAAATATAGGTAAGAAATAGTTAAAATATAAATGTATATATAAAATATATATATATATATATATATATATATATATATATATTGATACGATTAGGGTTTATAGAAAATAATTTATAAGTTATATACTACATAATATTAGATATTTGGTTGTTTTAAATAAGTTATATACTAGAGAATTTAATAAAAATTATTTATGTGAGGGTATTTTTAAGAAATTATCATATAATAATTGTAAAAAGTTGTATTTTAATGTTGTAAATATATTTAAGTGAGCCATGTGCATAGGCAACCAAAAATACTCTCGAAGTGACAGATAGAAATTAAGAATATTTACGAATATAAAGTGGGGTTATAATAATATATTGTTTGAAATGTGTATTTTATTAAATTAGAGTGTTAGTTACTAATTTGAATGTTTATTCTGATCTGAAAAGCCTAAATGTCAACAAAATTATCAATGGAACATTAACGAATTCTCCAGAGTGCAGAGTGTGACCATTGTTTACGGTCGAACATTCTGGAATAATGATTATGTCGGTGGACGGAACAGATATTTTTTCGAGAACATCTATATAGAAGTAATGGAACAAATTGGAACATGATCTCTTGCCAGATGATTCTGGAATATCCAAAAAGATATAAATACCCGTGATTTGGATTCAAGATGGCAGTTTTTAGTCAGAAGTCAGGCCAGTTTATTATGAAAGTTAGTAGAAGATAGACACAATTAATTAATGAAGTCAATTGTTCACAGTTTTAGTAAGTCAGTCAAGCAGTTTAATAAGAAATATGAAAGTTAGTTGGAGATAGTCCAATTGTTTAATATAGTGAGTTAAATGAAGATTAAAAATTATGCATATATTTAATGCACATTTATAATTATACACAAATAATTATTGAAGATTATAAAAGTATATTAGAAGAATATTGGATGGACATTGGAAGGAATTAAAATTATATTATGATTGGAGATTAGTATAAATCAACTTATAATAATTGGATATTGGTATATTGAAAAGAAGAATAAATATAAATGGTGTTTGCTGGTTTGCTTGGTGGTATATAAATCCTGGTGAAGAAAAATATATCTTAAATTGGTAGAAGCTGATAATTGGAAAAAGAAATTTCACAAAAACAAGGATAACCGAAGTACGAAGACATTCAGTGGTGATTAGAATATATATAGTGGAAAATAGTTTATTTAGGCATTCAGTGAAAGAAAGGTACAAAATTTTGTTAATATAATTTAGTTAGTGTTATAACAATTTCAATTTTGAAGATAGTTTGTTTAAATTTAACATTGTCTATAGAATTTAATTAGTTTTATAAGAGTATCAATTTAAAGATAGTTTATTTTAAATTTACATTGGCTAGGTTAGATATATATGTGTGTTCCATAATAGTTATAATAAAGATAATTTAAAAAAGTACTTACAAACTAATTCTTTGAGAACCGCGATAAAAACCCTATATTATTAAAAATACTCATTGCTCATCATTCAAACAAAAAACACATCATAACAATATATATATATATATATATATATATATATAATAATATATATAATATAATATATATAAATATATATATATATATATATATATATATATATATATATATATATATATATATATATATATATATATATATATATATATCATCATCATCATCATGTGCAGCTTTATCAACCGTTTCCAATTACGGTGCAGCCTCCCTTATTTCAATGTTATATGTTCTTATTATTATTCGACGATGTCTTAGTTATACGTTGTTCTAATAATTTGCGCTCATTTGCGCCCATATTTTTCTATCTTGTGCTATTCGAGACCACGTTGTTCCTGTTAATTTTCTAATATCATAATCCCATCTGAGATTCGGGCGCCTCTTTGGTCTCTTAGCGTTCCTGGGGTACCACATAGTTGTTCTAGTGGTCCATCTGTTATCTGTTCTTCTTGCCATATGTCCTGCCCATTGCCATTTCAGGGATTTTATTCTTTGGATTACATCAGTCACCTGGGTTTGCCTCCGTATCCATTCAATTCTTTTACGATCCCTCTTTGTTATCCCTAGCATACATCTTTCCATTGCTCTTTGAGTTACTTGGAGTTTCGACGTTATTTCTCTCTTTAATATCCAAGTTTCACATCCATATGTCAAGACGGGTAATATGCATTGATCAAATACTCTCTTCTTGAGGTATAGTGGCATTTTGGACTTGAAGACTATGGAATTTCGTCCGAATGCTGACCACGCTTGTTTTATTCGTCTGTTGATTTCCGGAAGTAGTGATCCCGATTTATGTATGAGCTGTCCCAGGTATATGTATTCATCTACTACTTCTAGCGAGGTTTCATTAATTTTTATTTCCACGTTGGCGATCAGATCATTGCACATTATTTTAGTCTTTGCTAGGTTCATTTTTAGGCCTACCTCATTGCTGGCTGTATTAAGGTCATTAATTTGCAGTTGTAATTCTTCAGGACTTCTAGCAATTAGAATGATGTCATCAGCGAATCTAAGATGGTTTAGGTATTCTCCATCTATACATAGACCTTGGTTGTTCCAGTGTAATTTCCGGAAGATATTTTCTAAGGTTGCATTGAAGAGCTTAGGGGATATGGTGTCTCCTTGTCGGACTCCTTTCTGAGTGGGAAATTCTGGGGTATTTTCATATATGCTTACTCTAGCTGTGGCCTCTTTGTATATATTTGCTAGCGTTTCGACATATGGTTTATCTACTCCTTGGTCGACAAGAGCTTCTATGACTGCTCTTGGGTATACGGAGTCAAATGCCTTCTCGAAGTCTATGAATGCTAGCGCCAGTGGTAGATCATATTCCTTTGTTCTGCTCATTACTTCCCTTAATGTTTGAATATGATCCATTGTGCTGAAGCCACTTCTAAAGCCTGCTTGCTCTCGGGGTTGTGCAGCGTCAAGTGTGTTCTGTATTCTGTTGTTAATGATTTTGGTGAATACCTTGTATATCACAGGTAGCAAGCTGATCGGTCTATAATTTCTAATGTCTTCCTTGCTACCTTTCTTGTGAATAAGGATTATGTTGGCTGAATTCCACTTTTTTGGAATATGTCTCGATTTTAGGCAGTCTGTGTATATTTTTGCTAGGATTTTCCAAGTTGTTTTACCAGAAATCTTTAGAAGTTCGGCTGTAACACCGTCATTACCGGCTGCCTTGCCGTTCTTCATGCTTTTAAGAGCTGCCTCTACCTCATCCACGAGAACATCTGGTACATCTTCTTGAACCGCAATTTCTTCTTCGCCTATTTCTTGTGCTTCCGGAGCTTTATATAGACCCTCGTAGAATTAGGTTACATGTTTTATTATTTCATCCCTATTTGTGATCCTTCCGTTGTTGTTTCCCAATGCTATTATTTGCTTTCTACCGATTGTCAACTTATTCTTGGTTTTCCTATAGCTTTTACGGTTTTCGATTGTATTTTGTACAAGTCGTTCATTGTAGGTTTTTATATCTTCTGCGATCTTTTTCCGTATTACTTTGCACAGTTCGGTATATTCAATTCTATTAATATTGGAGTTAATTTTCATTTCTCTTCGTTGTTTCAGGAGAGCTGTTGTTTCATCTGAAAGTTTTCTATTGCTGTTGTGTGCTTGTGATCCTCCAACTTCTTTGGCGCAATTTAAGATTGTTTCCATTAAGTGTGTGCTATTCGTTGGGTCTTGTAATTTTTCTTGAATTAAATTTTGATAGCGTTCCGAGTTGTTGCTTAGGTTAGTGATATTTACCCCTGCAGTTGGTTTCTGGAGTAATTTCATTCTTTCTAGTTGAGTGTTTAGAACGTCCCGAGATCTAATTAGTCTGTGATCGCTACCTGTTCGGAATTTGTTGAGCACACTTACATCCTTTATGGTTTTCAGCTTATTAGTTAGGATGAAATCTATTTCGTTCTTGGTAGTTGCATTGGGAGCTAACCATGTCCATTTCCTGTTGAGGTTCTTCTTATATATATATTTATATATATATATATATATATATATATATATATATATATATATATATATATAAATATATATAATTTTCGGAAAGATTTCCTCAGTTAGTACAATTAAACCTAGAGCTAAGATTAATACTATTATGAAAATTAATATTAAACTCACCAGTCTTCCGGGGGTTAAACCGCGCCGATATCCATTGAGCCGAGCTTTCGACATCCTCTCTGATGTCTTCTTCAGGGTTTCCGAGGTCTTAGGAAGTCTTCCACTAGTCACTTCTAGTTCACTCACTCAGATTATAAGGAACTCACTCAGATGTAGTAGTGAACTAGTGAGTGAACTAGAAGTGACTAGTGACTAGAGTGTAGTAGTGTCTGGGGGCTCGGGAGACTGAGACCTCAAAAGCCCTGAAGAAGACATCAGAGAGGATCTCGAAAGCTCGGCCCAACGGATATCGACGCGGTTTAACCCGGAAGACTGGTGAGTTTAATATTAATTTTAACATTTTTAATTAATTTTAAACAAACGATATGGATGATCTAAAATATATAGCAAGAATTCTAGTAGAAAAAGAAAAAAATTCCTTTTAATTGGAACCGTAATAACGAACATCACATGACAAAGTATATAATAATAGCAATATCGTATAGCATTTATTCTGGGGAGATCCTTTTGAATTGTTGCGGCACAAATTGCATCTTTAACCTTGTTTAAGGTAGCTAGTGCCGATGTACATTAGCTAAGGGGGAGCGACGGCTTTACTTGCACTTCAAAGTATCATCATGATCATCATCTTTGGCTCGACAATCCCTTGTGGATGCTGGCCTGCTCTAAGATTAGTCGCCATTCTGTTCGGTTTCTGTTCTGATCTCTAGTATCCATAAGTCGGTCTCAACTTAATTTAACAACCTAATTCGCGGTCGGTCGCTTCTTCTTCTTTCTATACGTGTTCCTGTCGTTAGCTTTTTAGCAATCATGTTGTCACGTATTCGTATTATGTGTCCGGCTCATCTAAGTTGCTGTGTTGGTATAATTTAAAATTAAATCTTTTGCGCCACTGCCCTTGATCGTTTATAGGTCGAATATTCCCAGTCTTTCATTCATCTGCGTTAGAGTCAATGTTTCCGCCCCGTATGTGAGGACTAGCCTATGTGAGCAGTGTTTTGTATATAATGATTGTAGTTTTTCTTTGGATATTTCTTAAGTGAAATTGTTTTTGGAGTCCATAGTATGCCCTATTTGTAAGGTTTATTCGTCTTTTAATTTCTTCGCTTGTTTTATTGGTAGTAGTCACTAGGGCCGAGGTATGTGAAGCTGTCAAACGTTCAAAGATATGACTTCCAAATGCTGTTTCCCATTCCTCATGTGCTGTAGGATCCCTAGTAACCAACATGTACATGGTTTTGTCTTCGTTGATGACTAAAGCGACCTCTTTCGCCTCCGTTTCCAATTCTAGGAAATATTGCTCAATATCTCGCTTGCTACGCCCTATTCTGTCAATGCCATCAGCGTATGCTAAGATTTGTATCGATCTATTATAAATAGTACCGCGTGTGTTTCGGACTGCTATGTTAAATAGGAGGCAAGCTAGGGTATTCCTTTGTTCGAGTCCATCCTTTATCTCAAAGGTTCGAGAATTTTCTCTCTGCATCCTTTTTTTTTAATTGCCGTATTGCCAGATTCCAGTAAGGACCTAAGAATCTATTGAATTCTGACAGGCAAAGGTATGGGAAATCATTTTTGGACATCTACGTCACGGAACAAGACACCCTGGCATCTTTCGGCCGATACTAGGCTAGAAGACCCCAGGGTAGTGCCGGATTAACCGTGTTCCGGCTAAAACCCTAACCAGCGTCCAAAGAGGTGGTCTTGCCATTCAATAAACAACTTAAATAAAACACTAAAACTTTATAAATAACCATACCTATTACCGTATCAGAAAATGTTTCAGACGTTAGGCCATAAACTAATAAATAATATTAACCATAAACTTCAGATCCCTGGCTCAATTTTTTCATCTGTCCTCCTGTTGCTTCTTTTTCTTCATCACCCCAGAAATCAGACAGTGTACGTCTCTCCATTCTTTCTTTCCTTTCAACATTCAATGTTTACAACGTTTCTTTTATCCAGACCGAAACCCATTCGCCTCTCAAAATCCCCCTTCTCCTTTGCCCATCTCCGGTAGTTAAAAATATGGGCGGGATCGTCTGGTACCCCATAAACAGCAGAGTCTGCCGAGACAGATTTGCCTATTCTATTTATGAAGGTGCCAAAACTACCATGTCCGGTCAGAAACTGCGTCAGGAAGTAGTCTCTAGTTTCTTGAACTTACATTCCTACCACGGCCTCAGATCGGGAATAAGCTCCTTCGTCCACCTTGCCTTTACGCTATCATTAGCTTATTCTCTCTGCCACTCTTCTATCGTTTTTTCTCTCTGATTCTCATCTATATTTACATCCATCCTCCTTGCATACGCCCTCGCTCGCTCTTTGCACACAAAACGATCGGTATAACCGCTCTAATGACATATATAGCCTTATTTGAAACTGTCCTATATGCGCTAGATACCCTGAGGAGCATTCGTCTTTGCGAAGTCTCCATCTGTTTAGCGTATTTCTCAGTGTTTAGTACGCTACACCATACGGGGGCAGCGTAGGTTACCACCGACTGGAAAACTCCATTTAACACCTTCCTTTTGGTGCTACCTGGGCCCTTGAAGTACGTATTGCTTAGATTGATTATGCAGGGGAAGATACAAGGGAAGAGAAGCCCAGGACGACGCAAAATATCCTGGCTAAGAAATTTGAGAGAGTGGTTCGGTTGCAGCTCATTAGAATTATTCAGAAGCGCGGCCAATAAAATTAAAATAGCGATGATGATTTCCAACCTCCGATAGGAGAAGGAACCTGAAAAGGAAAGGCCTCCAATGTTTGGTATCAGCGGTATCAACGCCTTTAGATTTCTTTCGGTTTGCCTTCTCTACCGTCTTTTGGATGTGTACTCCGAACCTTAGTCCTTCCGACAACCAGACTCCCAGATACTTAATCGATTTAACCGGTGCAACCTTCACACCTTCCACTATAAAGCAAAGAGAGGATTTTTTCCGACTCCCTTTGAGAACAAACACCTCAGTTTTCTAAGGCGCTAGCTGTAGATCATTCTCTCTGATCCACCTACTAATGCAATGCAGGGCTGTGTTAGCCGCATTAGCCATGTCCGTTTTCTGACTCGCCTTCACAACCAGTGCGAGATCATCGACATAAGCTACAAGAGTGCATCCACTTGGTATCTGTAGTCTCAACACCCCGTCATACAGGACATTCCAGAGGATGGGACCTAGTACTGAACCCTGTGGAAAACCCCGCGACAAACTGATGCTGGTATATTTTATCTCTTATGGACCTGTCAGTAAAGTATCTGTCAATTACATTAACCAGGTACTCACTAACGCCCAATTCTCTCATCCTGGACATAATTTTTCCCCATGATGCCATATTAAAGGCATTCTTGACGTCAAGCAGGATAAGAGCCACCCATTTCTTTGTATCCTGCGTAACTAAAGAGGTTACTTCTGTAACCGCATGGTTAGACTATGGTAGACCTTTTGGCCCTAAAACCATATTAGCAGTCGCTCAGCGCATACTTTTCTTCTTGCTCTCGCTCAAGGCTGCCTTTTACAAGCTGCTCGTACAATTTAGCTATCTAACTAGGAAGAAAAATTGGCCGAAATCGTACTTCTTCCTCTTCACCTCTACCTTTCGAGATAAGGACAACCTTAGCTTCTACATTGTTGGAAACTGCTGTTGTTCAAGCAGTTTGTTTAGCAATCTCAGAAAAACCTGCGGGTATCTTAGTGCGGCGAGTCTTACTGTCTCCGGCATAACTCTATATATGCCAGGTGCCTTTCAGATCTTCATCCGTCCAACAGCCTTGGCGAGTTCCAACTCAATGAAAGGTTCCGCGTCTACGAAACCAATAACCCTTTCACGCCTATCCTCCACCTGAGGAAAGAGTTCCCGTATTAAACAAAGTTTCTCCTCCTCAGGCAGGGGATAGGGTGTCTTTTTCCCCTTCAATTCGGTACAAACAATCTTGAAACCCTGCCCCCAGATATCCCTTTCAAGATCCTGAAGCAAATTACTCCACCTTTCTTTTTTTAGATATTTTTATCTCATTCCTGTATTCATTCTGAATTGGCTTTAATTCATTTATTCTCTCTTCTAAATATACTGCTTGTACTCTTCTTAACCTCTTACACTTCCTAACGCTGCCTATTGACACTGTTGTATGCGGCCTTGAAGTCGATGAATAGGTGATAGGTTTCAATGTTAAATTCTAATGTTTTCTCAAGGATCTGTCTTATTGAATAAATCTGGCCAATTGTTGATTTTTCTGGAGTCAATCCGGCCTCGTATTTTCCAACTATACCAACTGTGTAAACTTGTAGTCTTTCGTAGAGAATATTTGTTTTTTGTAAACAGTTAGTAACAGGGTTATACCTCTGTAGTTGTCACACTGGAGCTGATCGCCTTTTTTTATGTAACGGGCATATCACGCCTTAAGGCCATTCATAGGGCATGGTCTCATTTTGCCAGACAAGCAGTAAAAGTTTATGTAGTGCTTGTAGCAGAGCGTCGCAATCATTCTTGAAGAGCTCACTATAAATTTGATCAGTTCCTGGTGCTTTATTATTTTTAAGCTTTTTAATTGGGCTTGGACAACCTCTTCAGTGTAGGTGGTCTTTAGTTTGGGTTAAATAGATTCAAAACATTTCGATCTGTTACGGTGTTATCTGCTCCTTCGATATAATGGCTGTTAAATTTTGCATTAAAAAGTTCAACCCATCGGTTCTAGATTAAGGCCGTATTACTGAGAAGGATATTTCCTTCTCCTTACTTACAGCTTCCTATTCTTGGCTTAAACTCTTTACTTATTTTGTTTACATTTCTGTAGAACTTTCGAGTTTCGTTTTGATTTCTTAGCCATTTTATATTTTCTAACTGCTTTTCTTCAAATTGCCTTCTATTTCTTCTATGTAATCTTTTTTCTTCCCTTCTTAGAATCCGGTATTCCCCTTTGCTCTTCTTTTGCATCTAGCTTGATTTGTCTTTAGGTATACTCTATTTTTATTATTTGTTTCTTCTTAGCACTCCTCGTCAAACCATTCATTTTGTCTAATTGGTTTGGTTTTCCCCAATATTTCCGATGCCTTTTCAGTTGTTGTTTTACATTTTGTCAACAATTCGTCCACATTTTCCCCTGCTTCCAGGCTTTCTATTTTTTCATCCATTTGTCGCATATACTCTTTCACAACGGTTTTAATGCGGAGATTATTAACATTAATTCTCTCTTATTTTATATGTTTACACTTGTTTAGGTTTAAAATTCTTACTCTGATTTTTGCCATTACAAGAAAGTGGTCACTTTCTATGTTTGGACCTCGGTAGCTTCTGACATACATGAGGTTGGAAGAATGCCTTGCATCTATTCGGATTTAATCTATCTGGTTAACGGTTTCGTTGTCAGGTAATTTCCATGCTCCTTTTGAGTAGTATTTTATGGGGAAATATTGTTCCTCTTACTATTATGTTTTTGGTGCTTGAAAAGTTTATTAGTCTCAATCCGTTATCATTTGACTCTTATCGGTATGAGTTTTTTGCATTAACGTCCCTAGAAATTATTTTCACGTCATGACGTGGACATCGATCATATTTTTCGTCTAAATTATCGTAGAATTCATTTTTTTTTGTCTTCTTTCTTTTCTTCCGTGGGCGCGTGTACACTAAGTAATCTATAGTTAAAGAATTTTTATTTAAAATATAAATAACATATTCTGTTGTTAATGGTTTTAAAGTTAAGGACTAATTGTTTTGCTTTTTTACTGACTAGAAAACCACTGCTAAACTCATGTCGGGTGCTATGTCCGCTATAGTATATATTGTAGTCTTTTCTCTCGATAATTCCTGAACCAGGCCATCTCATAACTTGAATTGCTATTACATCGACTTCGAAGCATCAGATAAATAAAATAAAGCAATTTATTATTTTTAAAAATGAAACCATCATTATTGGCGTTAAACATTAGAAAATAATATCATTATATCCTTTGACAAGTACACGTAATTAAGTCTGAAGAACAATAATCTGCCTGAACATTATACTATTCAGCCACAACCTAGAAAGAACAATAAAATTTATTATCTGCGAAAATTCTATCAAAAGTACTTGATTCTAGATAGCGAACTAACAATTGTGGTATATAGGGAAAGTAATACTGTAACAAAAATGTGCTAAGGAGTCTGGGTGACTCTATCCAGTGTAGCAAAAGGGTGGACTCTAAAATGCACCTTGATACACCAACGAACTAATATGTGAAATAACGGAAGATGGAAGGGATTAAAAAGAAATAAATTATGTAAAAGAAATAAATAAAGGGTAAATATGAATTTTAAAATATAGCAGAATTAAGTGTTGGCTAGCGACTATGCAGGAGAATGATCACTTGACACTCAAAGAAGGATTCGGCCAATTAGTCGAATTCATTAATAGTCAGAATTAGAATCATTAATAGTCAGCCAATTAGTCAGAAAATAGTCTGATTTATTGTATGAAAGTTGTGCATATCAATAAAAAAGGCAGTAATAGTCCAGTTACTGTGGCATTTTCCCTTTAAATTTTTTATAACTGCACCGATTTATCTGAAATTTTTACAGTGGGTAGTAAATTACTCAAAAAACATAAGTTATATGGTGCCAATGTGTGCTTCTACCCCTGGGGTGGTTGGCACCCCATCTAGGATGTTGAACTTTTTACACTCAAAATAACCCCGGGAATTGATATAGAATCAAATTTTAAACAAAAAATGTCATATAATTTTTTTTCGCTAAATTAATACTTTTTGAGTTATACGCACTTGAAAAAGTAAACTTTTCGCAAAAAAGAACATGTTTTCCAATGATTTTGTACGAATAACTCAAAAACAAAGCGTTTTATTGAAAAATCTATAATGAGCAAAAATAAAGCTTATAAAAAAACAAGGAGACTGTTTTTTTATTAAGTTTTATAAGTACAATACTAAGCGATTTATAATTGTTTGAAGATGACTTTTTATTTTTGGGATACTATACTCGATGCATTTAACATCAAATATCGGAAAATGGACATCTGTTTTGATAAAAACTTATACAACACTTTTTAAAGAGCTAGAAAAGACCTTTAAAATGAGCTATGTTAAAAGCTATTTCGATTAAAATAAAGTAAAATACGAAGGAAAGAATTTGAATTACTCTAGCCTTAAAAAAAAAAACGAGCAGTATAAGTAACACTATTTCGATCAGAATTGAAATTAAACATATATCTTCTACAATTCATTTTATTTTAGTGTTATTTCTAAGTTTTAAAAGTTTAGCCTGTTTAAAATGCGTATTTTTTTAAAAAATCATGTTTAAATTAAAAAATCTTTTTTTTAATTATCTAAAAATTTACATTTTTATAAAATAAATCTAAAACTATAAGAGATACGTGAAAAATGGTACTTTACCAAAATGTAGTTTTTTTCTTAACAAAAATTTTACTTTTTTTATTTTTGTTGTAGCTCGAAAAATAATAGAGATATAGCCAATTGAAGTTTGAGATACAGCGGCTGACACACCTGTAATCAGCACTTTGGCCATTTACTATTTAAAAATAAAGAATTTTAACATATTTTAATCTACTTAGTCTTGTAGCCTTTGAAATTACCTTCAAAATATTTTTTTAATGGACACTGTAGCTTAAAAATTAACGGAGTTATTCTAAAAAGAATTTGGAGCATGTTATTTATATTTTGGAGCCTCAACTTATTTTCTGTATATATAAATGCTTTATTCAAGTATATTTGAAAAACTGGTAACAGACACACTAACACTCACACAAATATGTATATAATACATACATACATATATATATATATATATATATATATATATATATATATATATATATATATATATATATATATATATATATGTTATGTATATAATATAGGCACCTCTAAACTGAACATTTGCTTCAGAGAACTAACGAACACACAGAAGCGACACTCCTTTGAAGTTGCGTGGGCAAGCCGCCAATGAGTGCCAATGACAGGAGTACTTCAGATCTCGAAGACATTTTAGAAGCTGGGAGATACTGTACAATTTTGCTGTATGGCCTTGCCAAAGACACCCACATGAACAAAACGAATAAGGTCGAAGATTATTCATCATTACTTGAACAAATGCGATACGAATCGTTTATTAAAGCCACAACTAAAAATAGTGCAGTTAAATTATCATCTCTTGTACCAACTGTAAGTGCCCTGAATGAGCATATCAAAAGAGTTTATTTACAAACTCAGATATGGCTTGGAAACAAAGAGATTGATATAACGGATTGGGGATGGTTCAAGAGTGATGATATTTTACAACCAATAATAATGAAAAGTTCGGCTGCACCAGAAGAACTATTGAAACTGATTTTTTGCAATTGCAAAAAGGGTTGCGGCTCAGCGTGTGGCTGTCGTAGACTAGGTCTGTTTTGCAATGCTACGTGTGGAACATGCTCTGGCGACAATTGTCAAAACTGTCCTGCAATAGACGAAGAGGTGGAGTTATTTATAGAACACGACGAGAATGACGCTTCAGACAATGAATAATTTGATAAATTGTAAATAATTTTTATTTTTGTAAATATATTTTGTATACTTTCTAATGTAAAGTATTTTCATGCATAATTTTTTACAATAAAAACATCATCAGTATACTTAATTTTTTTATTTAGACATTTACCAAAGGGGAATTTGTTTCGTGAGCATAGAGGTGGTTTTTAAGGGTTGAAAATAAGCAACCAATCAAAAAATATTTTATTGATAAGAAAGGAATTTTTGAATATAAATGTACATTAAAAACGTTTGAAGTTGTTTAAAAAGATTTTTTTATATACTTTGACATAAGGGGTAGTTTTTAAGGGTTGAAGTGTTGCAATCAACCAAAATTATTTTATATAAGCAGAGAATTACATTGTAGATGATATAAATGCACTACAAAAGCGTTTGAACCTGTTAAACAATTTTTTACAATTATTTTTATTAAAAGGGGTGGTTTTTAAGATTATTTAAGGGTTGAGAATGTACACAATATCCATTAATATAATTGACAATATTTCAATTACCTAATTTAATACGATTTAAATCCATAAAATGCTTTAATATAAATTTTTTTCATTATTTTCAATAAGTGGTGATTTCACCCCTTAAAAATAAAAAGTTCACCTATCGCATATATAACTTTTAAAGAGGGAGGTAAGATAAGCCTAATTCCAAATTATTAGCAAAATCGATTCAGTTATAAAAAATTTAGAGGTATTGACCTCTTTTCCTCCACAGTGACTGGAGTATAAGTGACCAACGAGATATATTATGTTTTACTTAATTATTCCAAACTAACATTTTATTGTATATATCAATAATATAACATTAACCAAGAAATTTTTAATTGAGGGTTAAATTGATAAGAACTGGTTCGGGTTCCCATCAGGGGACAAGGCCGCACTCACTCTTGCGGATAATACCTGTTATTTTAAAATAATTTTATCGAAGTAAACATGGGATATAAGTAATGCACAACTTGATTCCGAACAATCTCAACATAAAAGAAATTTACCAAAAAGCTACTCAGCAGTAATCAGTCAATTTATATTTCCTTTCAAAGAACAAGCACTAGTGTTTAGTGCAATTAAAAATACTCCACTTCAAGACTACCTTATTCGTCTTGGAAATATAATTCAACCAAAAAATATCATTTTTGGCTTCCGTCTTTTTAACAACCGAATTTGTATGTACTTTGTCAACAAAAATATCCTAGATGAGTTTTTAGATAACCATGGTCAAATCTCTATACGAGGAGAAGTTTATTATTTAAAATCGGTCTAAATCTTGTATCTCCCATAAAATGTCTAAAAATCGGTGCAAATATGCGATTATAGCCATATCCTAAGCTTTAGACGGCAAGTATATGTTAAACCTCATAATTTAACCATCCCAAGCGCCATAACAATAACATTCTAAAACACAAACTACACAGTCTTCTTTTCACAAAATGAAAACGTCTGCTTTAAATGTGAGAAACCAGGACACGTGAGAGCAGCCTGCACCGAACCTACAAATATATCTGCAATACAACAAACTTCACTAAGTTCTACAATTTTTAATATTACAACTATAGCTGATTTGACTGAACAAACTGTAACAGAAAGTCTTCAATGTCGCTATCTAACCAAGCTCTACCTCCATTATCACACCAAAGCATCCTTTTACAACATACTGAGTCAGAATTACCCAATGTATATACAGAAAAAACCGGAAATAAAGAAACGCATTCAAAACGCTCTATAAATGAAGTAATCTCGGAAAGTCAGGGACTCGAAAAAAAGCCAAAGAAAACTAAATTTGGAGAAATGCATTCGGGTCTATCCTTTTCATCCATAATAGAATCAGACAAAACCTTCATTAATAATCACGAACCACCATTTCTACTGAACAGTGAACAATTAGCCCTCCTACTAGACAATATTGCCGGCTTATCTAGTCCCATAATCTCGATCAAGGATTTCACTTCTGATTTGCTAGGTCTCTCTCACATGTCAATGTGCCAAAAGAAAGGTCAATGAAAGCAAGAATAACTAACTTAAACAAAAAAATATTTGCTTATCTTGGAGAGTTGGGCTCTGAATTAGAAAGTGATGCATCACAAACCAGCTTTTATTAGCATCTATCGTTTAGTTTTTATTTTTTTTTTTATTTAAATTTTTTATTTCTTACATTCAACTCGATAATACAATGGACTATCGATGGATTCTTCCATCGCTTGGCTATGCTACAGATTATCATTGCCGAAAACTGTTATAATCTGTCTACAAGAGACCAATTTAAAATCTCAACAGAAATACAGTCCTAAACAATACATATGCCTCCGTAAAGGCAGGATGCTTGTTAACCCTGCTAGTGGTGTTATGTCATTAGTAAAAAAATCTTTTGATGCAAATTTATTTCCCGTAGTACGCAATTCAGAAGCTATAGTCATCAAAATTGATTCCTGAATCTCAATTTATCTATGAAATATCTACATTCCTCCCAACTCACACGTAAATTATGCAGATATACTGCAACTTATACACCAAATTCCAACACCACGTATAGTCGTAGGTGACTTTAATAAACACAATATAATATGGGGATCTTCTAACACAAATACGATGGAAAGAATAATAGAAAACCTACTGCATAACGTTAATTTAAATTTATTTAAATTTTCTCAATGATGGAACCCCCACGAGGACCAACTCAGTATCAAGAGAATCCTCAGCAATTGACCTAAGTCTCTGTGATCCAATTTTAACTCATTGCTTATCCTGGGAAGTGTTGTCGTTCACCTAAGGCAGCGACCATTACCTCATAAAAATCTGAAATGCTAACACCCTACCGGAACCAAAAGACGCCTTTGCCTTAAAATAAATGGAAAACCGAAAAGGCTGATTGAGTGAGCTTTTCAACATATATTGATAATTCCGTAGAAAGCTGTGAAATAAATTACTGTGATATCGATAGCACAATCACCAATTTATATGACTTAATACTAAAAAGTGCAGAACTCTACATTCGAAAAATAAAAATAAATCACAATCATCATCCAGTACCATGGTAGAATCAGGATTGCGAAGAAGCAATACGGCAAAGTAAAAAAGCTCTAAATAGGTTTAAATGGCACAAAACCCAAGAAAGCAAAATATAATTCAAACGGTTAAAAGCTATAGCCCAATTAATCACAAAAAAATTCAAAAAAAGCCATATGGTCAAAATACATCTCTAAAATAAACAGTTCTACTTCAATGAGCGAAGTTTGGAAAAGGGTAAAGAAAATTTCAGGTTTAAAGTATTCTTTATCAATTAAAACTCTTAAAATAAATAATACCACAGTCTCTTCTTTACAAGACATTGCTTAAACTCTTGCTTCGAACTTTGAATAACATTCTTATAGCGAAAACTACGACATTAATTTTAGGGACTACAAACTGGAGAAAGAACGCACCATCTTGTCTCTAGAAGAATCCCACCAAAAACCCCTTATCTTAACCCTAATCCCCCCTTTTACTATTATAGAACTAAATGACTGCTTACAGGATATAAAGAACTCAAGTACAGTACCAATCTTAGCAAAACAACATCTACTGCAAATTTTTAATCAAATTTGGCAACAACGACAATATCCGTCTATATAGGCAAAAGCCACAATTTTGCCGTTTTTAAAATCCAGAAATCCTTGACTTGATCCAGAATCATACAGACCCATCTCTCTTACATGTGCCATGGCTAAATTAATGGAGAAAATAGTCAATGCCGGCTTATGTGGACACCGGAAAAATCTCATTTCTTCTTACTAGAACAAAACGGCTTCAGACGTAACCGGTCAGCAATTAACAATATCGTAGACTAACAAAGTGATGTCCAAGAAGCGTTAGCACTGAATCAAATGTGCATAGCTATTTTCTTCGATTTAAAGGAAGCCTTTAATATAGGTTGGAGATTCAACATCATTAAAAAATTGCACGCATCCAATATTAGAGGACACTGCTTAGCCTATATCGAAAAGTTCTTAAAATACTTTTCTTTCCAAGTAAGAGTTAATAACGTTTATTCCAATTTTTATACTGCAGAAAACGGTACCCCACATGGCTCAGTACTTAGTCCTACTCTATTATATGCGGGCATTTTTAACACTTTCACACACTTCTTCTGTAGCTGCTAATAAATATCATCCATTCTTCAAAAATACTTTTTTTAAAAATAATCTTGACTTTCTCGTTAATAAACCTCGTACTGAAAAACCTTATTAAACACAAGTAAGATCAATTCTGAATAATTTTGACACAACAATCCCAGATGTATTTTACTGTAACATCCAACATTCAACTCCATGGTTAATAAGCATCCCAAATTGCAACACCTCTCTAATGGAGTTCTCCAAAAAATGCAATAATACATACTAATCAAAAACAAACTAAACAATATTTGTAACTCCAACGTCTACTTTCAAATTTAAGCTACCGCCTAGCTTAAGTGTTTTCACCGCTGAACTGATTGCTTTGTATCGTGCCCTAAACATGCAAACCTCTCAAGAATTTCAAAACCTCTGTTTCTCACCGACTTGCTCAGCTCTCTTCTTGCAATACAGCATCTATAGCCTAAACAGCCCTTGGAGCAACTAATAAAAACTGAACTACAAATCGCACAAGAGAACCACATAACTCATAAATTTATATGAATCCCATCGCATATGGGAATTATCGGCAATGAAGTGTGTCGCAGTAGTGCTCGTGATGCAGCAACAAGTGCGGAATCTGAATTAGTGCGTGAGTGTGTATGTAAAGATCTCAAAACGTTTTTTAAACAAAAAGTGATTGGTCAGTGGCAGCGCGAATGGTTTCTATCGCAATCTAAATTAAGATCGCAAAAACCAGATACGTAGTGTATCCAGTGCAAAACTAGTGCTAGTACACGGTTTATTCAAACGTTTTTAACGCGCCTACGTGTAGGACACACTAAGATCAGACACACACAAGAACGCCTCCTGTGCGACCTATGTGCTACGCCTTTTACCGTCGTCCATTTGTTAATTGAGTGTCCAAAATACCATAGAGAATGTTCAATAAACAATATACCAAATACTCTACCAGATTTATTAGGAGGAAAGTGTCAAGTAAAAAATTACCTAAGGCCAATCAATATTTTATATCAGATTTGTTTTGTTTACTGAGTACGCCGCTAATAACTTGTTGTTGGAGGTGGTAATGTTTCTTTTTAATAAAAAAAAGAACAAGACTAATAAAATATTAAAAATTTTAAAGGTAGCGTGTACAAAAATTATTTTTAAATTATAAACGATAATAAAAACTTAATTCACTTCAAAAGTTTTTATTAAAATAAAAGTTTACACTGTTAAAACATATTTGAAATTTAGTTTTCGTTCTGTTTCACCAGCAAAACGGTCAATAACTCGTTTATTAAAGTCTTCGATGTTGTTGAGAAACACTTTTTCAGCTGATAACATTTCCAGTGCACTAAGTATTTCTTCTTTCATCGAGTTACGTAAAAAACTTCTTATTTTCTTCATCATAGAGAAGCTTTTTTCAGCTTCGGATGTTGATATAGGCGTAGTCACTAAAACTTCCAACAGCTTAAAAGTTTCTTGGAAAGTAAATATTATTTCTTTCTTTCTTTAAAAGTAATGATAAAAGTGGAACGGTTTCAGAAATGGTGTGCAGTTCTTGTCTTTCATATAGTACTTGAAGTTTTGTTTTTAAACTTTTTTTTTAGAAATGGATATAAGTCAACAGTATCAGAAAGCAATTTGTCTGGAAAGTCTTTTTGATATTCGTTAAAATGTTCTTTCATAAATATTGCAGTAGCTACCAGATGTCTTGTAAAAGTAAATCAAGCCCTAATCTTTTTTAAAATCGCAAACTTCCAAGGCTTCTATTTATTTATTTATTAAAACAGATATATCGAAATGAGGTCTCCCGTTTTGAGGAAGATGTTCATCAGTTTCTACTAGCTCTCAGTTTAGTTGGTCAATAACCGTATCCATTTCAACACGATTTTTTTCATTTTCTTTTCAAATGTTTGCAGATCTCGTTTAGCCTTAATGGGATTAGTATAAACTATCTGCAGCTGCTTAAAAATTATTTCTACACAAGGCATTATTTTATGAAAAACTGTTAACCAAAATATAAAATCTTTATTCTGTAATATAAGTTTATATACAACGGCTTGCTTAATCGTTGAATTTAATTTAATACTTTTGCCATTCTCTAAAATATCCATTACTTGGATTAGCTCATTTCGGTATTCGTTAACTGTATTGACTCCATGTGATTAAAAATTTTATCTAGTTTGTGATGATCGTGGTAATCGTTTATTGGCTATCTCATCTAATATTATTGTTTTTTGAGGTGATGTAATAAAAAAAAACAAATCCCAGTTTAATTGGCGAACAAAAATTCGAACAGAAGCAATTAATTAAAGCCGTACTGCTTATTGTAAAATTCATCTAATGTAAATAACAATGTACATAGTTTGCAAACAGATATTTATCTTTAATTATTTTTTGTACCCCATTTACATCTCCGCTCATTACTAACACTCCGTCATAATTTTGTGCTATTAACCGTTTTGGCGCGTCATTGATTAAAGGATTCATATAATTTAAAATAAAATTTGCTATTATAATTACATTCTCTCCGGAAGGATTTACAAATTTTTAAAATCTTTCTACTGGCTTATTGGAGGCAATATCACGTAATATAATGAATGACTAACTAAAATTCGGTAGCAGCATCTGAAGTTTAATCGGCAATTATAGCTACATAATTTGATTTGTTAATTTCTTTAGTCACCTCATCGTGGTAAACGCCTAGCCTACAGTCATATAGTTCATTTTGTATCCTTTTTGAGGTCCATTTAACCTTCCTTGACTGGCGCTCCTTTTCTGTGCATCGATAGTGGCGGCGGACTATGAGTCACACCTTTTTTGCACGTGACAAGCGTGATATATAGTACATGTGACCTTTTTACATGGTCCCTTTATAAGTAAATGGAACAAGTCCAAGGCCTACGTTTATAATGAAGACTTATAAATAAATATTCTGAGATATTTTGCAGCTAATTCAAATTCAACCTTACGAGAATGTGAGCAATTGTTACAGGTATCGACTACTTAAAACAACATCATTGGGTCTCATATTTGTATAAACTAGCTCAAGCTTTACATCCATGGAATTATGTAAGACGTGTAGAAATTTGTAAATAAATTGTAATAAAATGGCAAGAAAACTAAATTTTTTAGATTTTACAAAAAAAATGTGATGCATCAAAAAAATTTTACAAAAAATGGTATGTTTAAACGTCACAACAAACACTTATGGAGTGGCAAAAATCCTCATCTAACGTACTATAGTGAATTTTAAGCATCCTTTTCGTTTAATGTTTTTTGAGCTATAAAAAATAATAAGATATTCGCTCTCATGATTTATGACGAAAATTTAAACGAAGACCGTTATTACAACATTTTACGGTAAGTAGTTGTACCAGTACTGCACGTTTAACATAATAATGAGTAGACTTCGGCAAATATACATATTGCATATTTTGCATATTGTGCATATTTTATGCAAATATTTCATATTTTGGCATATTTGTATAAAAGTTTGCATAAAGTGCATAAAAGTTCAGATTTTTATACTGTATTTGAAAATTTTTAAACATACCAATTTATTTCAATTCTTGTATAAAATTTTGTAGTCATTTTAATCAAGAAATGATCTAAGTACGTAATCTCTACAGGTACAAAACATTTACAATTTCAAAGAAGATCAATTTAAGTAGCCCTCAACATTCTTGGAAAGTCTCGGTCACTGAGGTATTCAGTTATTGGATAATCGCTAAGGGTTCGCTCATTTGCATTTTATGATCTAATCCCCAAATCTATCTACAATTTATTGTATCTTAACAGCAGGTAAACGGCTAATAGTTTTGTTCCTAATTTAGGGATTTTCCAAAATCTCCCAGTTTATTGAATTAGGTACCTAAACATTTCTAATTTGATGCTCAGATTTGTAAATCATTTTTGTTTTGATATTCAAAGCGTAAACACTCGTTGTGCGTAACAAAAAGGAAGATTGTGATTTTATAATGCCTAAAACAACCAGTGCTTCAACTTGGATTAAACCTTATAAAGAGCTGTCTATGGATATGGGAAAAATCTACTGTTCAGTCTGTGGCAAAATTGTAAGTATCTAATATTTTCTATTAAATATCTAATATTTCATACATACAGGGTGTTTCCAAATGACACTTACAACGTTTGACTGTAGATACTTTTCGAAAAATTGAACTAAACGATATAGTTAATGAGGGGTCAAACTTATTTACTTTTCGAGATACAGGGTGTTAAAATTAAAAAAAATTAAATTCTTTTAGTTAATAACAACAATAACTTTAAAACCAATAAACGTATTTACTTGAAATTTAGTACTCGTAGGTTGTTTTTAAATGAAAAATAGCTTCCTTTAGTGAGAAAAAATTGTCCATGGTACAATAGAATGGTGTGTATTTAGAAAAAATTTTCACCTTTACTTTTTTTTATGAAGTCAGCTATTCTAAAACACAATTATTTTTATTGTAATTGAATTAACAAAAAAAAAAAACTTTTGTTGAATTTTAAAATAAGTTATATGATGTACTAATGGTTAGTAACAAAAACTAATTTGTGGATTAATACTGCATTTAAAACACTTAGCGAGTGTTTTTTTTCCAAACCAGTTATTTGATTAACCAAAAACACCTTGTATATTTTTATATTTTAAAGGTTGTGTTAAAATAAAGATTTTTATTTTTATTTATAGACAGCATGTGAGAAGAAATTTCAGATAGACCAACATGTGAGAACTGCTTCACACATTGCAAAAAAAGGAAAAATAGGAGGAAACTTCAATGGCTAAATGTTTCCAATCTACTTCAAAAAAATTAGATGAGCAAGAAACTTTTAATGAAGACTTGTGTCGCGCATTAGTGTCTTCAAACATACCAGTTTCAAAATTAGCAAATGTAAATTTTAGTTCGTTTCTAAAAAAATATTGCAAACTTAATGTTCCAAGTGATCGGTCTCTAAGAAGAAATAATGTGAACGGGCTATACTCGTCGGTGTTAATGAATATTAAGGAAGAAATTGCAGATAATTATTTTTACATATCTGTAGACGAAACCACTGATTCCTCAGGAAAGTATATTGCTCATTTATTGATTGGTGTTCTTAAAGAAGATACCTTACCAAAATCTCATCTTATTTCATGCCAGCAACTTGAGAAAACAAATGCTTTAACAATTTCGCGTTTTATACAAGAAACATTAGCAACTTTTTTTCTTCCGACAACTATTCCTTCTAATAAATTACTGCTTATTTTATTGGATGCTGCTCCTTATATGGTGAAAGCAGGACAAAATTTAAAAATATTTTTCCCAGATTTAATACATGTTACTTGTGTAGCGCATGGATTAAACAGAGTTGCAGAGGAAATACGAAAAAAGTTTCCTCTTGTAAATACCATGATATCCAGTGTCAAAAAAGTATTTCTTAAATCTCCTATAAAAATTCAACTTTATAAAGAAATGCTACCTAACATTCCTCTTCCACCACAACCTATTTTAACGCGATGGGGAACATGGTTAGAAGCAGCTAATTTTTATGCAGATCATTTTGTTAAAATAAAGAACATAATTGATACGTTAACAGATGAAAGTTCCCAATCTCTTTTGGATTCTAAACAAACTTTTCAGAGTAACTTGCTTCAACAAGAACTTTCATTTATAAAATCAAATTTTAGTTTTGTTCAAAAAACAATTACTCAGTTAGAATCACCAAAACTGTCATTGTTCGAAAGTACAGCATTAATAAAAGAATTTGCGTCATGTTGTCGGAACGTTAGAGGTAATATTGGAAAAGATATTTTAAAAAAATTTGAAGCTACTATGGAAAAAAATAAAGGTTACCATATTCTTTCTGAAGTAGTCAGTGTTCTAGCTGGAAATATTTCGGAAACAATTAATTTAGAACCAAATGTTTTGGTTAGTTTGAAAAATGCTCCCGTTACATCAGTTGATGTTGAACGAAGTTTTTCCATATATAAATATATGTACTCAGACAGAAGCCACAAGTTTTTGTTAGAAAATTTTGAACACCACTTGGTCATTTATTGTTACCATAATTCTAAATAAGTTTATTCATACTTAAAAATGATGTAGTTACTTAAAATAAATGTAAATCTTAATGAATAGTAGGAAATATTTGGTTATGTACACTTTTTTTTTTTAAATAAAATTGTTACTATTTTACGATTTTTTTATTTATTTGTATGCATATTTTGTAAAATATTTGCATATTTTCGGGTAAACACGTGCATATTTATGCGCATATTTTCTACATTTTTATTTGCATATTTGCCGAAGTCTAATAATGAGGCTAACTAGACTTGGTTTCAACAAAATCGAGCACCGGTTCACAATATTAGAGAAGTCGGCACATTGCTTAACGCCATATTTAGCAATAGATGGATAGATAGTAAAAGTGCGTTTCTCTGGCCAAAAAGATCACCAAAATTGTCACCGTTAGATTACTATATTTGGGGATATGTTAAAAATAGCGTGTTCTTTGTCACTACTAGGGAAGATATGATAAATAAAGTCCTGCAAGTTTTTAATGAAATAGATAAGAGAATCAATTTCAAGAGCTACTAATGAAAATATGATTAAAAGAAATTATAAATGTTTGATGGGCCACATTTTAAACATTTATTAAATTAATATTCTAGTGCCTATTTTCTTTAAGGGCATCTTTTAAATTTTTTTCGTGCTTAACTTACAATAAAAAAATACATTTTTTGTGGCAAAAAGGTATAAAGTTAATTTATTTGGAAACTGAAAGAGATAGGGATAGGAAATACTAATACACATCGATAGTGAGAAACGTATTCTTTTGAAATAATGATTATTATTGACAATATTGACACTGCTCTATAATAAAAAAACAATTTTACACTGTACACGATAAAGCTGTATGGAGTTAATAAGTTCCTAAGAAATTTAAACTTTTATTTAAATTACATTAGACGATATTGATCTTTTTGGTAGAAAAGTGTAATTTTCATATAAAAACTATTATAACTCAAAAACCCTTCACAGTAGTTATATGAAATTATTAAGAAAAAATATTAGAATAACGAGAATATTTTTAAAATTAAAAAATATAAAGGATATTCCAATCAAAAACGAAGTTAGAAGCAACTTTCATTTTAACCGGAAGTAGCAAATGTAAATATTTTCATTAAACAGTTCACTCTTTAAAACCCCTTCATTCCAATTTTCATTATTCAGTCAGCTTTATTTCTCGAGATATTTGTATTTGGCCGTTTTTCTGCCGCACACTGTATAATATAGTATTTCTACACCTCGTAAGCATATTGGATAATTCAAATTCTTATAACATTGTTGGGTTGATAATACGGTTGATAACGTATACAATGTTATTTGGCTGACACATCACCACCCAAACATTTCAACTAATATTCGTAAAAGCTACATTAATGGTGAAAGTTTTCTGGTTGGCGTATGAAAGAAAACAAAGGAAATAGTATTTAGTGTTTTTTTCCTTTTGGGCAATAATAATTTTTTTTTATGGTACAAGTAAAGTATTTACTTCTTAATATTGCTCTAAAACTATTTTCCTGCGGCATCTCAGTTGTATCAACATTAAAGTAATTACTATTTTAATGAGAGTAAGCCACAATTGAAGTTTAAAATAAGTTTATTGACATTTCAATTTCCACTTCGAAACTTGAAACGTCAATAAACTTATTTTAAACTTTAATTGTGGTGTATTTTCATTAAAATAGTAATTACTTTAAGATGCCACAAGAAAATAGCTTCAGGACAATATGAATTAACATTATCCTGATCAGAATAAAATACAAATTATAAACGTAAATTTAAAAAAAATATATATTTATTTGCAACGACATATTTGACAATAAACATTATATTGCTTTTATATGTCTTTAACTTTGACTATGTAAAATATTAAAAATAAAGATATACAAATTTTTCCTTCTTAATTTAAAATCTATGAAATCAATTTGACATCTCCAACTGTACCAGTTTTGATCCCTTTTATTCGGGAAAAAATCCCAATTACAATTTATTCACAGTGCATCCACAGCGATGGATATAGAAAAGTTCACAATGGAAAGTGATTACTTTACGCAAAAAGTACCACTATCGCTTATGACGAACTGGTCGAAATTTCTTTGGGAATGACGAATTGAGTGTCGTTTTCACCATTAAAGGCGCTTCTTGCGCAAGGTTACACGCTGCACAGAATCGTATTGATCATACGGAACTCCAATACATTACCATTACTTAAATAAAATTTGAATGATCTTTTTCTATGAAAATTATGAATTTCTAATTGATCCATTCAACTTTATTTTAATTATACGTCTATTAAGCAAAAAACAAATTTGGTTTGCTCTTCAAATAGATTACGTTTAAAGTTACAAATATATATATATATAT
The DNA here is from genome assembly GCF_040954645.1 of Diabrotica undecimpunctata. Taxonomy (NCBI): domain Eukaryota; kingdom Metazoa; phylum Arthropoda; class Insecta; order Coleoptera; family Chrysomelidae; genus Diabrotica; species Diabrotica undecimpunctata. The sequence continues at coordinate 93,222,038 of NC_092808.1, read as the reverse complement.
ATATATATATATATATATATATATATATATATATATATATATATATATATATATATATATATATATATATATATATATATATATCTATTGGAAAGATTTTCGTGGTTAGTATAATTTTAAGCATTCAGACTTCACAGATTATACTTCAGTTATACACTGCTCACTGTTGAAAGCAGTTCAAACTTCTTAAACAACAATTTTAAGGTAAACTAATTGATAAACAAATAAAGAAAAATATTTAAAAAAATGCCGAATGTAAACAGAGAATATTCATATTTCATTGTAGTGAGTACATTTGCTGACCCGTCATAATGTGAATCGTAACCGTGACCGCTGTGGATTGTAAGCAAGTTGATTTTGAAAATAATTTAAAAAAGTATCAGGTGTATTACCTGGGGACATCTTGGGGAAAATGTAAATCTCACTGCAAGTTGGGATAGCATAGTGAAAGTATAACGCCACACAATATCCTATCTCACCCTCAAACATTCTAGTAAGTTTCGACATCACTTCACTTTCTACAAACATTTCTATAGACTAAACCCTAAATAGTGTGGAAACTAACCATAATATCCGGCATCAAAACGTGGCATGTCCAACACTTATTTCATCTTTCCAAATCAATTTTACAGACAATAAATGGTGCCCCTACTGTGCTTCGTACTCTTCCCAGTAATTGCCTATTTATTCATGGAAACTGCGAGACCCGAGCACTAGGCTCATTAATGCTCAAATCCACATGTTGGCTATGATATATGGTGACTGTACATCGTCATTTAGCTTTACTGTAATAATGCTTTAGTATTTTTTAAAACCTATCTACCTTCTCTCTCTTAACAAATATCTAAATGGTATTTATTCTAGGATCTATTTCACGACGGTGATAAAAACAAGTTTGTCCTTACCGTTCCTTGACGTTCTCATAAAGAAAAATTAATTCCACGGTTTTCATTACTGTGTTTACCTAAAACCCATCTACACTAATATCATGCCAACTTCCGTTACCCATCTTCACAAATTAATACAGTTATGAATATTTTTGGTTCCAGATCAATACACACACATGTGATCAACCCTGCCCCTAAGCAACATGTGTATACCATTGTAAAGCAGGATCCATATGTTCGAAGATCAAACCGGTCACACTTCGTTTTTGAAGTGGTACCTATCTGACCCCCAGGATTTTCCTCCACCCCTCCACAGTGTGTGACTTCCTTGAGGAGGCTTATGATCTGAAAATTACTTTGGGTGCCCTGGGTAATGGGACAAAGCCACCTAACTGTAAGGGTAGCACACATATCGGCTTTTCTCCCTATTTACTTTACTGACTCTATAGAATTTACTCTACCTTGACATCGGGACTGGTGTCCCTAAAAGAAAAAGTGTGTGTTCCGAACAGAGAGCCACCAGCCTGGACTAAAGACTCTCTGTCCGAAAAAAGTGTGTGCTCGTACACTCAGCCGCCGGTTTGGCAAAATAAATTTTGTTCTCCTCGCCGGTCGAGCATCCGAGTAGGGTCCGGCCACCGAGCCCATTTATGCCGCACATGACCTCGGTGCTCGGAATTTGCGTTTAGATCAGCATACGATCTGCCTGAGGGGCCTATGCATGACGGCTGGTATAAAAGGCCTGTCGGCTGGTATAAAAGGCCTGACGGGCCTTTTATGCATTTTAATTTGGATTTAATTTTAAGTTTTTGGACAATCAGCATATGACTTTCGATGTTTTGCAGAAGACATGGTTTTGTTTAGACAGTGAGCGATTTTTGTTTACCTTAACTACTACTACTAATCTAACTTAACTATGGAGTGTGCATTCCCAAGTGTATACTGCTCTCACACACTCCGTGTATGTTTTTTTTGGTTTTATATTTTTACTACATCTAAACTACTACTATCTGTGCGTGTGCTGGGGTGTGTATTCCCAGGTGTATATTGCCCTCACACACCCCGGTGTATATTGTCCTTATGTACTATCGTGTTAGTCTCGCCAGACTGAGACTGAGTTGCTACAGCCATCCAAACTCATCCAACCAGCCATCTCTTGATTGGCTGCATCAACTTCGCCTCTTTTTTTTGGTACTCACTGTCTAAAAATTTGTTGCTGTGTGGCTATTCTTGGTTTGCTCTGAATCCAGCTATTTGTTGCTTAGGTCGTCTGTGTACCGTTTTAACATTTTCGTCGTAGTCTATTAGCTCTCTTAGCAGTCTGCTTGGGTGGTTTCTTAGCCCGTTAAATATTTCGTAGGTTCTTTCATCCAATTTTCTTAATATTTTTTCCTGCCCGGAATCTCTGTATAGATTTCTTACGGGCACATACCTTGATAGACCTATTGCTTCCCTAATCATTTGGGTTTGTGTCGTTTGGATTTTTTCTCTTGCTTTTGCAGGTGTGTCCCCAAGCAGCAGAGGCGTATGTGAACGTTGGTATTATTACGCTGTTTACTATTCTTATTTTTGTTTTTTTTTAAATGTAATTTTCTTCTTCTGCCTATTAGTGTGGAAAGCTATTGTTTTAGTGCTTTGGCTTTGTTTACCGTTTGCTTGACATGTTCGGTGAATGTTAGTTTTTTGTCAAGTATTATTCCGAGATATTTTTCCTCGTTTGCCATTCAATGGGGGTATCACCTATTGTTATTTCGTTTTCTGGTATACTTCTGCAATGTCTGTACATGACGGCCTGTGTCTTATCTGGGTTTAGGGCGATTTTCCACATTATACACCAGCTTTGGAATCTATCTAGTGCTCTCTGCAGCTGGTTAGCTGCAGTGTTCGGGTTTCTTTTGCTGACTGCTATGGCCGTGCTATGTATAGAGGCTTAGCAGGGTTCCTGGTTCTTTGGTTTCCGACTTCTGACAGGGTTGCCCCTATCCGAACTCTGAACCTTTTGTTGGCTAGGTTTGACGCAAGAGACATGTGCCTCGCTGTACCCTTGTTCGTTCATTTTATATAGCAGTCCCTGGTGGCATACTCTGTCGAAGGCTTTACTGACGTCGAGAAATGCGGCTGTTGTATACATTTTATTGTTGAAGCCTTTTGTTATATATTCAGTTAATCTGAGCACTTGTAACTCGTATGAGTGTTCGCTTCTGAACCCGAATTGAGCTTCTGGTATTATTCCCAAGGTTTGAGTTTCTTCATTTAATCTTTTTAGTATTACCCTTTCTGCTATTTTGCTCAGCGAGGAGAGCAGGCTGATGGATCTGTAATTTTGTGGGAACATGCCGTTTTTTCCTGGCTTGGCTAACATGTGCCTCTTTCTATCTGTCTGGGAAGTATCTCAGCCGAAGTATGCTGTTTATAATGTTTGTTACGTGGACTATCGCTTTAGCCGGTAGATTTTTCAGAGCTCTGTTGGTTATGTTGTCAGGTCCTGGAGCTTTCTTTGCATTTGTCATTTTTATTATTTCTTTAATTTCGTCAGGAGAGGTGTGATTTATGCCTATTCTGCCTTTTTTTTTCTTAATCTTTTGACCGTTCTTTCTACTTCTTCTGTAAAGTCGAGATTTTCGTCGGGGTGTTCGTTATTTCTACACGCTTTTGCAATTTCATCTTTCATGACTTGTGCTTTATCGTTTTCTGTGTATACTATGCCGTTTTTGCCGTGTAGAGATAGAATTAGTTTTTGTCTTTTCGCAGAATTTTTTTGAGCTTCCAGAATGCTGATTTATTTGGATTCAGGTCTTGTATGTAGTTGTCCCACCCTTCGTTTCTGTGGTTTTGTAGGTGTTTTTTGACTTCCCTATATAATTCGTTTGCAATTCTTTTGTCCTCTCTAGTTCTTTTTCGGTATGCTCTTCTCCTTTTCCTCTGTTTTTCTTTGATTAGGTCTTTAAGTTCCGTGTTTATGTCCCTGAATCTTTCTTTTTGGGTTGTGGGGTTTTTGGTTTTGAAGCTGGCATCAATGGCGTCATTTATTGTATTTTCTAGATTTTCCACACAATCTTCGAGGTCTGTGATATTGTTTATTGTGGGTATCACACCAATGTTCTCGCTCACTATTCTTTTATAGTTAGGCCAACTTGTCATCTTTTTCCAATAGTGCTGTACTTGGTTGACGTCTATAGCGCCTATTGTAAAGACGATTAGATTGTGGATTGAATCGCCCTGGTTTATGGAATTTGTTTCATATTGTTGGCCTATATTGTGTAGGATTGCAATATCTATATGAGTGGGAAGTTGTCCATGAAAACAGGTTGGGTCTGTTGGTCCTACTATTAGTGTGTTTTGTTTTTGTTCGATGTACCTACACAGCAGTCTTCCGTTTCGGTTTGTTAGCCTGTCGAACCAGTTCGGAGATCTAGCATTCAGGTCGCCTAGTATTATTGTGGGCTCATTTGTTAGGATGAGATTCAGATCTTCGTCGAATACAGGGTCGTTTGGTCTTACGTAGGCTGAAACTATTTTTAGCGATTCATTTCCTGCGATTAGCCGGACAATCGTGGCTTCTATCGTGACCAGTCCATCTGGCGTTGGGATATGTTGGTGTTTTAACCTTTTTTTAACCATGATGGCCATTCCTCTTGAGTTTGCTTGGTAGTCTTTTCTGTATGTATCGTAGCCTGGGAACTTTGTCTTTTTCTTTTCTGTTAGTTTTGTTTTTTTGAGAGCTACGATATCTAGCTCTAATCTGTTGGCAATCTCATCCAGTATGTTGATTTTTTGGTTGAGCCCTCCGGAGTTCCATGACCCTATGCGTAAATCCTCCGTCTTGTTTACTGGCATTGTTGGTTGCCTTGTCGTATAGCCGACATTACTTTTGTAGCTCTTTTCATCATGCTTGCGAATTCCAACATTTTATTATTGAAATCCGTATGAAAGTTGGTGATGAGGGCCGCCGCATCTTGGATTCCTTGGTTTTGGGTTTTTTAGAGGAATCCTCTTTTGGTTTTTGTGCTGCCTGTGCATAGCTAACGTCTTTTTTTGTCGTGAGGTTGCTTATTTGCCTGTTAATTTGCTGTTTGGGAGCAGGTTGTTTCTTCTTAGGGGCCTTGGCGCAACCTCTATAGTTAGCGGTATGCGCTTTCCCGCAGTTTGCGCATTTTGGATCAGTCTCCTTGATTTTTTCACAGTCTTGACTATTGTGGTTTTCTCCACATTTGACGCACTTCGCGCCACAGTGACATACTTTGGAGCTGTGGAAGTACCCCTGACAGTTAAAGCATTGTATGGTGTCTTTTTGGATCTTGTATTCATCTTCTATATGAATTCTCATATACTCGTAGCATAAATCAGATATTTTTTTAATTTTGCTGTCATCTTCCTCTTTTACTGTTACAATAAAATGCGGCAGAGGTTTTCTTTCTGCTTTCTTGGATATCATATTTATGACCCTTATTGCATCGATGCCTTTATGTTGAAGTTCGTTCATTATTGTCTCAGTGTTTGTGTTAGCTAAGAGGCCCTTCATGATTACTCTTTTAAGTCTGTCGCTGTCTATAGGATACGCTACTTATTCTATTTTGGGACTGTAGTTTTGTAGGATGTTGACGAAGAGTAGTAGAAAATACCTAATATAAATACCTAAAAGACAGAACCTAAAGACGGGAACCAACACAACGTGGAATACCGTTCTGCCCCTCAATATTTTTGGTTTAGGATCAGTGAGATAGGGCAGACCTGCCGATTTGTCGAAAAAAATTTTCTTACTGTTTTAGCTGGTCTGTTTTCAGCTATTTCGTTTTCATTATTATGGGAAGAGACTGCTGTACTTGTATTGACCTCTTTTTCTTTTCTTTCTTTGAGCCTTTTTTGTGTGTTTTTGGCTGCTACTGTCATCTCTTTTTCGTTTCTTTTTTGAATTATCTCGGTTTGTTTTTTTGCAATGCTTTTTTTTAGGGCTTTCTGATGTGTTTTTATCAGTGGTTTTTTCCCTTTTTTATTTAGCTTTTTCCCATCCTTCTTCGGGCTCTGGGGCACTTTTTGATTTTTCTCGCATGTCACTGCTGCTGGTGTCGCGGTTTTTAGCTGTCTTCTTTTCGGATGGTTTTTCTTTGGGTTTTCCAGTCGTGACTGTTTCGATAATCATTTCTTCAAGATTTTGTGGTTTTTCTTCAAGAGGGAATCGGCGAGGTTAGCGCCATTATATGGCTTACTAGCCTTTTTATTTCTTCGTCTTTTTTCTTATTTTTGTTTCTGAGCTTAGTCACTAAGAGTTCTTCAATTTGTCTGTTCGCTTTGTCTTCTCTGAGTTTACTTTCTTCTCTTGTAAGTTTATTTTCTCCTTGGAGGGCAATAATCTGCTCAGTCAATACATTGAACAACCGAGTCAATTCGTTGTTTTTTTCGGATTCAGCCATTTGTTTGGCCTTTTTATTTACCTGTTCGTCATCATCTGAAGAATCTCCTAAAGGCCTTTGCCTATTTCTCTTGTTTTCTTCTTCGTCATTTATTAGTTCCATGACTTCTTCTTCTTCAGTTTCCTCTTCTATTGTTTCTTCCATCTTTGATATTGTTTCCTCTTCTTCAGAGGACTCTTCGTATGTGCCGTCTTCGCTATCTTCAACTTCTGACGCTTCGTTGTTGCCGTCATTAATTTCGCTAATAAATTTTTTATAATGTTTATCGGAGTTAATTATATTAATGGTGGGATCTACAGGAGACGACGGGTTGTCGCTTACTTCATCTTCAGGTGATAACACCTGCGTGCTATCACTACAGGGGGGAGGGATGTCGCAAATAATGCCTGACGGCGGTGAAAGACAGGGGTTTCGAACAAAATTTTGGAAATCTTACTCCGACGACCCTGTTTTTTTTTCGATCACCCCTTAGTATTAATAAGTACTGTTAACATTGACGGTTGCTTCTCTCAAAATGTGTCTGCACGTCCTCACTGTCCGGTTACTCGAGTCGAACTTTCCCAGATCAATACACGTTTGCGATAATTTAAATAGATCCACTGAACTCTCTTCTTTAAAGCAAGCCTTCGTTTAAAGTGGGTACCGCAAAACTTCACTAGAAACATCAGTAGAAACCATAGATATCCAACGACATCAATCCCGAAAGTCGCAAAGAAATTTTGACAATCTCTGTGGAGTTAATTCAAAATTTAACAAAAATTTTGTGCTGTTGTTGCAAATGTTGAATTTATTTTATAGAAAATAATTGATATCTCAAAAATGTTCGCTATAAACGAATTAAAACACAATCATGTCGATACTTACTTACCTAAAATTTCTGAGAATTTAGCAATTGTAAAAAGGACGTCGTCACTTAATTCTATATAATCGCAGATCACTTACTTGATACATTACATGATTACGTACGTTACTTGATTTTTTTACTTTTGCACTTTTTAACAACGATTTAAAGCATGATGGGATCTCCGCAACCGGAGATCCGGAGAAGTCTTGCGTCGGGTTGGTTATATATTATTTCGGTAATATTCGGGTTTGTACATTGTTCATTTATGGAAGTTTCGTGATCAGTGATCACATTTCAAACAGTATTTTTCCAGCATATTATTTGTATGATTTTTATGACATCTTTGCACTTTTTTTCGCGATTTAGCTGCTTAGAAGCTTCCTGATCATACAAGAAATATACGGTCTTGAAGTTGAACGTAGGCTCGATCCGCAATCTCCTCTTCGTCACTGTGGTCAATAGAAGAAGTTTCCCTTTCGGAGGGCCAAAATGATCCCTTTTTCTAAGAATGTTATAGAAAAAGGAATTATTAAAGAAAGTAAAGCTGTAGGAGCACTAAACAAAACGGTCAAATTTAAGTTATACAGGAATACGAAAATCAGGATTTACCAAACGATTATGTAACCTTCAGTATGGATTCTATATTGATTCTGTATGGCAGCGAGACCTTATATGTATGAGATATAGTATTGAAAAAGTGGCTAACTCCTTGCGTTTTTTGTTTTTAGATATTTCCCTTATATCCGCTTTTAGTCAAGAAACTTTAAGTATTATTATTTTGAATCTACTGTAACTTATACTTTTCCTTGCATTTGTCTGAGAGTAAAAATCTGTACTTATCTGTGTATACTTTTTTAAGGAATATATTATAACCTTTCGAGACTGGCTGAATGACGAAAGTCAATGCCACAAAAAAAAAACTTATACTTTTATATTTATAATAAATTTTAGTTACACACAACACAAGAAACTACGTACGAATTCTAACAGCACATAACCTGTCTTATTGCTTGTAAGAAACTGACACCAAATTGGGAGATTCCGTGAGAATTTTAAGCATGTTGGAGTTAGCAAGTAGGTATTATTGACCCATAATCATTTTATCTTTGTCGTTTATTTTGCTTAGTACGGTAAATGTGTACATGCAGGATTTTTTCTCTTTTGAATGATATCGAAATGTCAATTTCGCAAAAAAAAAATGGAGTTAGCAACTTATCACTCTTATACGACGATATGTTTATATTTCAAGAAAAAGGTTAACGCGAGTTAATACTAAAATAAAGGTAGAAGATCTCGGCATAGCCTATGTGTTAGTTGTTGCTTTGAAAGCTTCAGGGTCTTCTAACATTATTGACACAAATTGGTCACATTACTCCTGTAGTGATCCTTTTACAATTTAACATGCTCCTTTTCGAACTTAGCTGCACCGCATTAAAGACGAATATTAGTCAGAAATACGTACACACGGTTGCCTATATATATATATATATATATATATATATATATATATATATATATATATATATATATATATATATATATTTGGGAATGCCAAAAGTCCTTTTTTTAAAAAGAATTTATTAGAGCTAAAACGACTAATTACAATAAAATCAGATTCTAAACTGAATAAAATATTAGTTAAAATAAAAAATATACATTTGCAATTATACAATTCACTATATTACGAAACATAGCGTCAGCACTCCTAAGTTCAATGTCTTTGACAATGTCAGCACTCCTGAGTCCATGGCCTGAATAAACCCATAGGCGTCGCTCTATAACTCCTCTTCCCCTAGATTGAAGCTCCTTGTGGGAGGTGAATTTTCGAACTGGAATCGTCTGGGTCCTGTATGTTTGACATTCTTATGTCTTCTTTTCTTTTGGTTTCTTTTCTTGTTCTTATCGTTATTTTCTTATAGATAATGTAGATGATTATTACAACGATGGCAAGATATAATATGATCGTCCAAATGCTGGGAATGTGGTAATTTTCTCTTTGTTCCATGATGGGTGTGATTCTGTTTGTGGGATTTTTTTTAAATTTTAAATTCTTCAAAGTTATTTTCATAGGTGAAACGCTTAACTCTTTAAACTTTAATTTCGGCTCGGTGATTAATATTGGTTGTCCAAAGGTTCGATCTTGGAACAACAATTCTTGGTTTCTGAAAAGGATTGTACACTGTGTATTTTCGATCAGAAAGATGCCTGTCAGTGTTTTAATTTGAATTCCTTCAGAGCATTTGAAAGTTAATTTTTCCTCCATAGGAAATATTGCCAAAAACTGGTTCATCTCTGGTATGATTTCGATGTGATTGCCTTGGATGTCTGCCTTAATATATTGACAATTACTGGAGTTTTCTTGTAAGATTATCTCCTTTTCGCATATGTGTTCTTGGTTATTTTGTAGACGGCTTGGACATTGGAAAATTTTACCATGGGTGCAGATGTCGTTGAGAGGTATTATTGTATTTTTATTTTTTAGCAAATATCTTGTATTAGGTATTATTATTGCAAATTCTGACTCAATTTGTGTGGGTATAGGTAATAAATAGTAGAGATCAAAGATGTTCTCAAAATCGATAGGAATTGTTAGAAAATATTGAATTTGGTTTTCCTCTATTTTACAGGTGATTTCCAGAATGGATTCAAAATCTAAAATATTTTCGTGTTTTAATTCAAATGGTAATTGTGTTTTGTAAAATAAAGAGATTCTTTGTAACTCTCGAAATAGATCACTAGATTTGATAATACTAGGGTGTAAGGTTTTGAGCTTACAAAAAGTAATAGAATTTTCTACAGTCTCCATTACATCAAGTATGGAATTATATGTGATAATGAGTTCATTGAACATGTCTTTTAGATAAATAACGTTCTCAAATTTGGTTTGAAAATCGACAATGTCTTTTATTTCAAAAATCTTTGTTTTAAGGATTATTTCATTTGTTTGAATATCTTGAATAGTTTGATTGAAGTTATCTATGATTTGTTGACTAAGAGAATATTGATTAAGTATCTGATGTTCTAATTTTAGTTGATTAGTTTTCAAATATTCTAGTATTAAATTTATCTTTTCGCCATCTTCGGCGTCTAAATTACCTGTGATTGCTTTTACTATTGCACCAAAGCCATTAATCAAGCCTCTTTTCCTTCTTGTTAAATTAATATGAATATTTAGACCGCTAAATTTTTCTTGTATGCTGTTTTTTATATATTGAATAATATTAACGTAGTGTTACGTCTCTGATCTAAAGAATTCGCTGTTAGAAATGTTATTTTTAAGATACTCAAATTGCTTGTTCAGGTTGTCATATTCAGTTACAAGTGGTTTTAAATTATAAAAATGTACAAATGTATGACTAGATTTTTGGAGTTTTGCGGTTCCTAATTTTATAGGTAGAATGCCTAGGTTGTGGGTGATATCCTTTATTTCGGCTGTTGTATGTCCGATTGTGACGAACCTGGAAAAATATAAGGTTTCCGTTTAGGTCGTTTTACATTTGAAAGGTGAATGTTTTCGGTAGTATTTTTATGCCGCTTAATGAGTTTTGCTGTTTTCTTAAATTTATTAATGGATTTAATATTTTCCTTTTGATATTAATTTTTAGTTTTTCCTTTTATTTGTCTGTTTCGCACAAATACTTCGGTAGGAATTTCATTTGGTAATTCCTCGCGTGTTTCATTTGCTTTATTTATAACTTTTGCTTTATTTTAATATTGGAATATAGTAATTTCATTTTATCCTTATGATTAGAAATATAATTATTAATTAATTGTTGCTCTAGGTCAATGTTAAATGGGGAGTTGATGTCTAAATGTCCCGTGACTAGTTCATGGGGTTTCATTTTTGTTACGGCGTGGATAGTACTGTTGTAAGCTAATAATGCATAGTTTACTTTTTGTTCTATTGGGTCGGGTTTATACTCATTTTGATTGTTTAGTAACCTGATATGTTCTATAATAGTTGAATGAAATCTTTCAGCTATACCATTTGATTCTGGATGCTGGGAGGAGATAAAGTGGATTTTTACCTTGTGTAATGCTAATAAGTCTTTAATGACTGAATTTTTTAGTTCTGTACCATTGTCTGAAATGATTTGTTCTGGAATGCTATGATGTGTAAAGAATCTAATTAAAGCGTTTGCTACTTCGATACCTTGAGCAGAATTAAGTTTATAAAGTTGGGCATATTTAGAGAAAGAATCGACTATCGTTAGAAATTTGGTATTTTCAAGAGTTATGGAATCTAAATGTAAAATCTGAAATGGCTTAATTGCTGTAGGAGTAATACTAAATATTGGCTTTATGGGATTCCTATCATATTTTGTTATTTGGCATATTTCGCATTCATTAATATAAGTTTGTATAGAAGCTCGTTGATTGGGCCAATAATATAATGATTTAATTCGGTTATCCGTTTCATCTAAACCTCTATGATTTTGCTTGCCTTCATGATAGTTTTGAATTATTTCTTTAATTTCGTTTATAGGAACATCGATAAGTTTCTTGGTACAATTAATAAATGATATTTGAGAATTTTTAAAATATTTTTGGATAACAACGCTAAATTTCTCATATACTGGGTCTTCAAAATAAAGGTGATATTTTATTTTGGGTATGGTATATTCTTTAATAAAATCAATAACATCACGCTCAAAATTGTTTTTTGAGAACTGGACGAGAATTCTTTGTCTTTTATCAAATAATTTGATTATAGTGGGACTAGCAGGATTAAAGTTAACTTCAGAGATAAAAATTTGGTTAATTCCCGTGTTTACAGGGTTTTCGGAAATAGGAATTCCGGGGGTAGGATTTTCTACATTGGTGTGTATCGTCTCACCGTCATCAGGATTTTCTTCTTGTCTATTATCTTCATCTATTTCAACAATCAGCGATTCTGTATCTGGTTCATTATTAGGATCTTGTTGAGCTTGTTCGTTAAGTGTTTCCATATATTCAAAAATATTTTTTGTGTTTTCCAAATTTTTTGTTTCATTGACGTTTAGCTCTATTCTGGATAATGTATCACAATTTGTATTTAAAGATCCTTTTTTATAAATGATTTCATAATCATATTCTTCTAGCTTCAAGCGCCATCTTACTAGTTTGGAGTTGGGATCTTTTAATGAAAATAACCACTGTAGTGGTTTATGATCAGTAATAATAGTAAAGCGTCGTCCAAATAAATACGGGCGAAAATATTTGACAGCCCATACTATTGCCAGTAACTCTTTCTCAATTGTTGAGTAATTGATTTCTGAGTTGTTCAAAGTTCTGCTTGCATAAGCAATTGGCAAGTCGGATCCAATCTTTCCTTGACTAAGTACGGCTCCTAGCGCAAAATTACTAGCATCTGTAGTGAGATTGAAAGGACAGGAGAAGTCAGGATACTGTAATATGGGTTCATTTATGAGAAGTTGTTTACAAGTTTCAAAACATTGGATGTAATCTGAATCACTTACATTGATTTCAGCATTTTTCTTCAGGCGAGTAGTTAGTGGTTTAGTAAGTTTAGAAAAATCTTTGATAAATTTTCTATAATAACCTAAAAGTCCTAAAAATCCTTTTAATTGTTTAGTATTTTTGGGTATTGGAAAATTTTTTATCGCTTTTATTTTGTCTGGGTTCGGCTTAACACCTTCTGGCGTTACAATGTGACCTACATATGCTACTTCTTTTTTTAAAAACTCAGATTTATCTATTTGAATTTTGAAATTTGATTCTCTTAATCTTTGAAACACTTCTTTTAAATTAACTAGATGCTCCTGTAGACTTGTACTAAATATAATTATATCGTCAAGATAAACCAAACATTTTTCATTTTGTATACCTCTTAGGATATTATCCATGACCCGTTGGAATGTCGCTGGGGCGTTACGGAGTCCGAAAGGCATTCGCAAAAATTCGTAGTGACCATTTTCTGTATTGAATGCAGTTTTTTGAATGTCGCGTTCATCCATCTCGATTTGATGAAACCCTGAAGCGAGGTCGAGTGTCGTAAAGTATTGACACCGTCCAAGTTTATCCAATAGGTCACTAATGTTAGGTAAAGGGTATCTATCACCAAGTGTGATAGCATTAAGACGTCGATAATCTATTACGACTCTAAACTTAGGTTTATTGGAGGCGTCCATTTTTTTTGGGACCACCCATATAGGAGAGGACCAAGGGGAATCCGAAGGTCTAATAATATCTTGATCCAGCAGGTTCTGGATTTGATTTTGCACTTCCTTCCTATAAATTTCTGGATATCTATAGGATTTTGAATATACTGGTATATCGTTTGTTGTTTTTATTGTATGTTTAATTTTATTAGTAAAAGTTAATTGATTACCTTCGACATGAAAGATATCGGAATATTCTTTTATTAACTTTAATATTGAATTTATTTCCTCAAAATTCATATGATCTGTTCGAACTTTAGAAATATCGAATTTGAATTCTTCAGCATTTATGGAATTAAAATTTGGATTTAAAATTTGTTCGTATTCAGCGAACTTTTCCACCATGATTGGGGAGGTTACATCCAATTTAAAATAAGATTCAGAAGAATTCAAAATCGTGCAAATAGCCTTATTGTTTTCTACCGTCGTAAGGCATTCCGGAATTTCTAATTTACCGATTTGTGTATATGGTATAATTACATCGCCATTTTTTATATTTTCAACATTTAAACTGATAACTTGCTCGGTTCGTGGCGGCACTACTATACAATTCGTGTTGCCACTGTTCCCGGCTTTATAATAATTCAATTTTATCTTACTCTGCGAAGTAATTAAAACGTTATTGGCCAAATCAATTTTTGCATTTAATTTTTTTAAATTATCGAGGCCTAATAAGCAGTGAAAATAGTCATGGAATTTAAAAACGCAATAACTTAAATTTAATTTATTTTTAGTATTAAAAATTTTCGATAAGGGAATTTCAGTACAGTAATTTTCCTGTTTTACTCCAAGGGCTGTTGAAATTTGAAAGGGTTTACGAAAAATTGAATTTTTAAAATATTTTTCAGCGACTTCTGGGGTTACAAACGATTTTGTGCTCCAAGTGTCTATTAGTACTTTAAGATTATGCTCAGGAAATACAATGTACGGCAATTCACTTTCGTTATTTATCAGATTTAAAAGTTCAACTTGAGTAATTATGGATTTTCCGAGGCTCTGTTCTCTAAAAAATGATTCTCATTAGTTAATTCAACTTCCTCGGTATCGCCAATATTATGTAGCTCCTCAGCTATGATATTTTGTGGTTGACTTGAAAATGTATTATTGAAGCGTCTTTGATTTCCAAAATTTGTTGGTCTAAAAGTATTTTGACTAGTGGTACTCATTGGAGTTGGGGCTTGAAATCTTTGATTTGGATTTGATTTAAAGACATTACTACTTCTGTTATTTGTAAAAATATTAGTTCCTCTGTTATTATTTGAAAAAGAGGTTGATGCTAATGGTTGTCTTGTTTGTTGAAATTGTGTGGAGTTTGTTATAGGTGGGGCTTGAATTCTTTGTCGAGGTTCATTGAATGTAAAGGATCTGTTCGTTTGAGGAAATTTTTGTTGAAAGTTAAGCTTTGGTCTTGGATTACGATTATTTTGAAAATTTGGCTTTGTTTGCCTAGATTGTGAAGAATTATTTTCATTTAAATAAATTTGAAAATCGTTAGTTAAAATACTTAGTGCAGAATTTAAATCTTTAGGGTTTTTAGTTCGCATGAAGGTGCCAAGTGGTTCTTTTAGACCACGTAATAATACTCGTAGGGCTAAATTTCTAAAATAGTTTGATAAAATTAATAATTCTTGGTCATTAGAACGTGTAGTAATCAAAGATATTTGTAAATTCAAAAGATGTTGGACTTTATTGAAGAATTCAAAGGGAGTTTCATTATTTTGCTTTAATTCTGACATTTCTATACTAAGAGTATAAATATCTCTTTTATCAGCGTATGTATTTAGCAAGGCATCTTTAAGATCTTGCCAGGTCCTAACTACACATGCTGAAATGTTAATAGCAGCTTCACCTTTTACTTTTGCTAATATGCTAGACATAAGGTATTCATTCTGAAAATCATCTGAATCAACTGTATTATAAAATTTATTAATCAATTTTTCACAGATTTCCACGAATCTAGGAAGTAATGTATTTTCTCCGTGGAAATCTGGAATCATGTCAAGATATTCCTTTTTTAATTGTGGGATTGCCATTTTTATTTTATTTTTTAAGTAAAAATTTAAATTAGAAGTACGATTATTTATTAAGAAGGAATTAGAACAAAAATTATCTTTAATAGGGAGTTTTGAGTCAGAATCTGAGTTTGATGAATCAGAATTTATTAGAATTTTAGGCTCTCTATACGACATAAGCACTTACCAGAGAAGAATTGTCCACTCCATGTAAGCTGGTTCACTCAGAAGGTTTGTCTAGGCAGGTATCTTCGATATTCACTCGAAAAGTCCACTTAACACGATTCCTGTTATAAAGGGCTACTCAATCCACCCACAGGAATATAACACTTCCGAATTAAGGTCAATAAATCGTTGAAACGAACCGAATTTATATTCGCTAAACCCGTTTGACCTAGCTACTGACTGCGCCACTCAAATTTGGGAATGCCAAAAGTCCTTTTTTAAAAAAAGAATTTATTAGAGCTAAAACAACTAATTACAATAAAATCAGATTCTAAACTGAATAAAATATTAGTTAAAATAAAAAATATACATTTGCAATTATACAATTCACTATATTACGAAACATAGCGTCAGCACTCCTAAGTTCAATGTCTTTGACAATGTCAGCACTCCTGAGTCCATGGCCTGAATAAACCCATAGGCGTCGCTCTATAACTTATATATATATATATATATATATATATATATATATATATATATATATATATATATATATATATATATACTCAGTGACATTAGAAGTGTTACACCCAGAAGGAGTAATTTCTTGAACTTAATTTCTTGCCAACAGAATGACTATATTTAAAACATGCTATGATAACAATACCAATGGTTTATCTTTTATAATTTTTGTAAAAATAAAGTTTTCTCTTCTAAATTTTTTTGTGAGAGACCGACCTGTAAAAACCGGTTCGTATAGAAATTTTTAGTTATTGTTTCTCAGTCTAATTGTATTCAGTGTAAGCAAATGCCTCGAGTTCGAATAAACCATAATTACCACCATTTTAGCGATTTTGACAGGGGTAGAATTATTAATAAAGATATGGGCTTGTCGTATCGCGAAATTGGCCGTCGTGTTATTTGTACGGCAATAACGGCTATGCGTGTCTGTCGTGTGTGGACAAACTAAGGCAGAGGAATACGAAGAAGACCAACTGGGCAACCAAGGCGTACCACAGAGCGTCAAGATAGGCGCTTTAGATTACTGGCTCTGCGAGACCGTTTTGCTACTGCGCGTCAAATTGCTGATCAATGGTTTGGAGTAGTAGGTAGACCTGTTAGTATGCGTACACTATACCGTCGTATTCGAGCCTTTGGACTGGTTTCATTCCTCCCATGACTAGTGCTTCCTTAGACTGCGGACCACGGTCATCAACGTTTGAATTGGTGCAGAGAACGGCAGCATTGGGAAGCAGAATGGCGTAATGTAGCATTCAGCGATGAATCACGATTCTGTTTAGGAATGCATAATGGTCGTAGGATGGTAAGACGCCGCCGTGGAGAACGACGAGATATCGGGTTTGCTGTTGAGAGGCATGTATACAGGACAGTTGGAGTAATGGTTTGGCGGGCTATTGCCTATGGTAACCGATCACCATTTGTGTTTATTCGAGGCAATATCACAGCTGCGCGTTATGTTGAAGACATCTTACAAACCAGTTTACTGCCTTATCTCGACGGCCGTCGAGACGTCCTTTTTCAGCAACACAACGTGCGTCCCCATATTGCTCATCAAACTATGGACTTATTCCAAGAAGCTGGCGTTAATGTGTTGCCACGGCCGCCCCGTGTCCCGGATTTAAATCCTATCGAACATGTATGGGATATGATGTGAAGGATACTGTCCACTTTGCACCATCCTGCACAGACTCTGGCACAGTTAATACGTGAAGTTTAAGTTGCTTGGAACGAGGAGCCACAAGCAGACATTGAACATCTCATTTTGTCCATGCATAGACGTATACAGGAGTGTATTCAGCTACGGGGTCGCCAAACACATTATTAATTTTTTTTTTGATTACTTGTTAATAAAAATTCTTGACAACGTTATCGTTTCATTCTTGATGTAAATCTACTATGTTGCCAAAAAATTAAGTTCAAAAAATTATTCCTTCTGGGTGTAACACTTCTAATGTCACTGAGAATATATATATATATATATATATATATATATATATATATATATATACAGGGTGGTGAATTGTTAAACGGACAATAGGAAACCCATTGAAAAATTCTAAATTGTTGAATTCCTGCTTCCCTAATTATTTTACACCAAAAGTCAAGAAAAACTATTTTTATGGGACTGAAATATGTATCGAAAACAAATGTTAAAATTGTTCTACGATTTAAACGTATTCCAAAATTTTGCAAGAATATAATACATTTTTCAGGCCACCCCTTAAAGTCAGGCCACACGCTGTGCAAGAATGTGTATGACATGTTGAGTTTGGTCATATTGATGTTTCTGATTTTGGACAATATTTGAATTGCCAAAATTTTTATTTTGTGATTTGTTATTTAAAAACCAATAAAGTTGATTAAAAATGTATTCAGTTGAGGAGAAAGTAGCAATAATAAAAATGTTTTATTTAGGCAATAGTGCGCAAATTGTCAGTTCTTTATTTAGCGTAAGATATCGCAATATACCAATTTCAAGCCATTCAACAATTCAAAGGATTTTACAACATGTTGTAAATGTTGGGACCGTGATTTCTAATTGTCCCTGTACAAACAATGTTGCTGAGGTACCAAGAAATTTAAAAAATCAAAATTAAATAAATGTATTAACAGCAGTTGTAAAAAATCCTTAAATAATTTCTCGAACCATTGCAGACCAGTTTAATATTTATAATTCCATTTCTTAAAAATTTTGAAAATAAATAATTTCCATTCATATAAATTTCAATGTCATCAAGAACTAAGAGAAGGAGATGTTGAGTGACGAGCAGAATTTTTGCTATGACATTTTAGAGAGAAGTAATGCAGACAAACAATTTTAAAAAAACATTTTGTTTAGTGATGAATGTACATTTACATTCAATAATAAACCAAATGTTCAAAATTAAAGGATTTGGTCGACAGAAAAGCCTGAGGATATTATTGAAAGCCATTTTTCTATGAGGAAAATTTAAATTCAAAAATGTTGTTAGACTTGTTCCAAGAAGAGATTTTACCTAGACTTGCAGAAATAGCTCCAAATGAAGAAGAAATTTGGTTTCAAATAGTTAATTGAGAACGTGATTTTCATCAGAATCACATTCAATAATTGTGGTTTAATTCAATAGGAACACTGAACGACAAAAGAAGTGGCCACCCTATAAATTGCCAGAATAAAAATTCGAGCAGTACACGCAGTAGTTCCATTTGGTTCATTTATTGAGACAATTTTGACTTTATTCATGATCATAACAAAAATTACATCTTTGGGATAAACTTTATCGTAGGGTTAGAAGTCAAACAGGCCAGCCAGAAAGAAGAAGAAACTTCGTGAAAAAGCATGTTTTTATTTAAACTTTGTTCCTTTTCCTCCCAAATCGTATGCAAATGGTTATTGATGTTTTAGGGCATAATACCCGATTTAAGACACTGTTGTTCAAGTTCACCTTTAATTTTTGTTGTTTGTAATTCGTTTCGATATTACACTATTTTCTTTTGTAGCCTTCTAATTAAATAAATTATGCTAAAGAATCAAGCAATAATGACCATTTTTTGTATTAAAAATAAAAAGATGTTGAGTATACAATATAAAACTGCATAAAACTTCCAATGAATTTTTAGTTTTGGAAATTTATAGTTTGGCCACTTTTTAGCCGGTCAGTGTAGTTTTAAAACCTTGATTTACATTTGTATTTATACAGTGGTATACAGTACTTACAGAAAATACGTAACTTATTGTCTTAATGTTATTGTAGTCTAGTAGCTCCTTCTACAGAAGCTTAATAAACTAAAAGTCTATCAAGATACTATACGAGCAGGTAATTTCAAAACTAAAGTGGATTTGCAAAAAATGCCAACTTACATCAAAAATCAATTGCCAACTATATTTTCAAAATACAAAATCAAAACTGATGGTTTTAAATCACCACAGCTGTATACTAAAACGTATTACTAATTGTGGATTTTATCACGACTTAATTGAATTAAAAGTATGAATACTCCTTATATAAATACTATAAAATAATCTGTAATTGTTTTGGTTTGGCATTATTATATGGGACTTAACCACAATTGATTGTAATGAGAAATAAATTTTACATATTTTGATCTTTCGATTTTGATCCAGAAAACGTTTTAACTTTTTTTAATTTATTTCTCAATTTTACTATAAACATTTTTAAATTTCTAATTACAATTTCTAGAAATTTCTAATTTCTCATTGGTTTGACTAGAAGTTTCATCAATTTTAAGGGACATTTCTCTGATTATTTTCATAAGTACTCATCTGCTGACTGGAATTTGACTGTCGTTATGTTGTCTCCATTTTCGATTAGATCGTTCTTGATCTTTTTAAAACTACTAGAACCTTCCGCTGGTCACGCAACTTCTTCACTATAAAATGTTTTAGCAACATCGTTGATCTGAGACTCGCAAATTTTTAAAATAAGTCATAAATAGTCTGTACCAAAAACAAAAAAAAAATATTTTTTCAAAAAAGACAAGGTTTTTTTAACTTGGCTAAAGTGCTAATCTGACCCAAGAACCTTCCTCCTTTTTCCGGGCTTAGGACCGGCAACAAGATCATTGAGGTAGTATGTCAATGATCCTGTAGGCGGAGTTAAAAAACCTGGACTTACCGAGATACAAAACTACTTCGCTACAATTAAAATTTTCAACAAAAAAATCAAAAAATGCCTTTAAGAAATTAACTCAAAAATTAACAAAGTTTTATAAATCTGTCTATATGTTTAATTTATTCAATAGAACTATTTAATTGGTATCACTTGAAAGATATCATTCATATACTAAAACAGACAAATTACGCACTACTTCTTCAACACGCCAAAGAATTAACATTGTAAAGACTGATCTACTATATAAAAGATTAAAAAAGATTAAGTGAATTAAACGCCTCTATAAAAAACGAAAAAAAAAGTGTTGAAAATGATAACTTGCTGCTCAATTAACTTCCAATACATTATATTAAACGTAACAACTTGACTAAAACACAACAAATGACAGCACAAAAGACATATCAAAGATATAAGGTAAAAATAGAACTGACAATTAGCAAACACGAAGAAATTTACATATTTAGAAGACTTAGAATAAATTGATATAAATTCAACTTTATTTTTTCGTAAATGAAAGACACTACACAAAGAGCCAAGATGATTGATATTCCAAAAGAAATATTCAGCGTTTTCACCAGTCCGAGGTTTCTACTGAAACATTTAGGCGACGAATGTCGCTGTGGACCGAGCGCTGGCGACTTTATCACTGAAGGTTTTTTCTAGAATACCATTTTACCAGCTGTCTATGCGCATCTATAGGGTCAGATTTTTAATCTAGGAAGAAGGACAAATTGAAACTTGTTTTATTTAATATTATTATTGACGAAAAAATAAGAAAAAGCCTAAAATAAGGTTATACATATTCAGAGAAGTATTTTTAGACACAAGCAACAATAATGTTATGCACTAGCTCTAACACCATTTCAATAAAACCACCAAATATTTCATCATAATAATTTCTAATATTCAAACATAACAAAACACAAAGCCTTTTAATTTCCATGTATTAGTTTCAACTTTATCTTGAGATAGAAGATTTTATTTTTTTCTAATATGAAAAAAACACTACACAAAGAGCCGAGATAACTGATACGCCAAAAGAAAGATTCAGTGTTTTCACCAGTCTTAGGTTTCTACTGAAACATTTAGGCGTCGAATGTCGCTGTGGACCGAGCGCCGGCGACAAATGCCTGCGAAAAATGCCTAAAATAAGGTATTTTAGGCATTTTTTAAGGTAATTTAGAAACAAGGAACACTATTGTTATGCACTAGTTCTAACACCACTTCAACTAAACCACAAAATACTTCATAAGAATAATTCATAATATTCAAACATAACCAAACACAAAAATAGAAAATCACCAGGGGAGGACAGAATACCGAACAAACTCCTAAAGTACGGAGGACCAGATCTGACCAAAAAACTATTAAAACTCATCCAAAAAATAATAGAACAAAACAGAATTCCTCAAGAATGAAGATAAAGCATCCTTATGCAGCTCTACAAAAAGAGAGACAAATCGGACCCCGAAAATTACAGAGGAATTAATTTATTAAACACAACACTAAAATTAATTAACAACCAAAGTGAACAAATAAATTGAATGAAATTATAACACTAACAGAAGAATAACAAGGCATTAGGTCGGGAAGACCATACAACGACGCTATATTTATAAGGCAAGAGAAATCATTAGAATACAACAAACCGGCATATCTATGTTTCGTGGACCTTACAAAGGCATTTGACCGGGTCAAAATCAAAGACGTTATTCACTTACTGTATGAAAGAGATATACCTCTAGGAATAATCAAAACGATGGAAAATATCTACCAAAACAACACAATAAAACTAAAAGTAGAAGAAGAACAAATTGACCCTATTGAAACTGTCAGTGGGGTAAGACAGGGCGATTCCCTGAGTCCTCTATTGTTTAACCTGCTTATAACTGAAATAATAAAAAAAGTAAGAACTAAAAAAGGATAACCAACGGGAGAAAAACAACTTAAAATATTTTGATATGCAGCTGACGCAATACTATTCTCTGAAAGTGAAGTTGATTTACAACGTATGCTGCACCAATTTAATATAACCGCCATAAAATTTAACATATTAATTTTCCCAAAAAAGACAAAATGCATGGTTACAATAGCAAATTTACTAAAATGTTAATTGCAGCGGAGAGTTCAAATAATAGAACAAATGATGGAGTTTAAGAATCTGGGCATCACATTATCTAGCAACGAAAAGCTCGAAACCGAACCGGAAGATCAAATAAATAGAGGAAACAGAGACGCAGGCTGTCTAAATGAAACAATAAGGAGAAATAAAAATATCGGGAAAGAACCGAAAGGCAGAATTTACAAAACAGTCATGAGACCAATAATGACATACGCAGCAAAAACAAGACCTGACATAAAGAGGACAAAAAGGATGGTATAAACAGCAGAGATGAAAACACTTAGAAAAATTGATGGTAAGACACTATAGGACAAATCTAGAAGTACAGATATACGACGTAGATGCAAGGTGGAACACATCACAAACTGGGTAAGAAATAGAAGACTAGAATGAAACGATCGTATAAGCTGAATGATAACAAATAGAGTAGTAAAGACGGCAAGACTCGGTTCCCCAATAGGAAGGCGATTAGTAGAAAGACCACGAAAACGATAGAATGACAACTTACTGAAGGCACATTGAAAAAAAAAACAGAGTCATGTCTATATAAAAAGAACAAGAAGAGAAGAAGAACAAAACACAAAACCTTTTAATTTCCATGTATTATTTTCAACTTTATCTTGAGATAGAAGATAGAAGATTTTATTTTTCTCAAAAATAAAAAAGACACTACACAAAGAGCCGAGATAACTGATATTCCAAAAGAAAAATTCAATGTTTTCACCAGTCTTAGGTTTCTACTGAAACATTTAGGCGTCGAATGTCGCTGTGGACCGAGCGCCGGCGACTGGTTTACCACTGAAGGTTTTTTCTAGAATACCATTTACCAGCTGTCTGTGAGCATATATAGGGTCAGATTTTTAATCTAGGAAGCAGGACAAGTTGAAACTTGTTTTATTTAATATAATTAATGTCAAAGTAATAAGAAAATGCCTAAAATATGGTTATGCAAAATCAGAGAAGTATGTTTTAGAAACAAGCAACACTATTGTTATGCACTAGTTCTAACACCACTTCAATTAATCCACAATATACTTCATCATAATAATTTCTAATATTTAAACATAACAAAACAAAAAAATATAAAATCACCAGGAGAAGACAGAATACCGAACGAACTCCTAAAGTACGGAGGACCAGATCTGACCAAACAACCATTAAAACTAATTCAAAAAATAATAGAACAAAACAGAATTCCCCAAAAATGGAGATCAAGCATCGTAATACCTCTCTTCAAAAAGGGAGACAAATCGGACCCGGAAAATTACAGAGGAATTAATTTATTAAACACAACATTAAAATTAACAACCAAAGTGAACATATTAATTGAATGAAATTATAACCCTAACAGAAAAATAACAAGGTAATAGGTCGGGAAGATCATACAACGACGCTATATTTATAAGGCAAGTTCAAGAGAAATCATTAGAATACAACAAACCGGCATATCTATGTTTCGTGGACCTTACAAAGGCATTTGACCGGGTCAAATTAAAAGACGTTATGCACTTACTATATGGAAGAGATATACCTCTAGGAATAATCAAAACGATCGAAAATATCTACCAAAACAACACAATAAAAGTAAAAGTAACAGAAGAACTAACCGACCCTATTGAAACTGGAAATGGGGTAAGACAGGGAGATTCCCTGAGTCCTCTATTGTTCAACATGATTATGGATGAAATAATAAAAAAGTAAGAACTAAAAAAGGATAACCAACGGGAGAAAAACAACTTAAAATATTTTGCTATGCAGATGATGCAATACTACTCTCTCAAAGTGAAGTTGATTTACAACGTATGCTGCACCATCAAATAAATAGAGCAAACAGAGACGCAGGCTGCCTAAGTGAAACAATAAGGAGAAATAAAAATCTCGGGAAAGAACGGAAAGGCAGAATTTACAAAACAGTCATGAGACCAATAATGACATACGCAGCAGAAACAAGACCTGACATAAGGAGGACAAAAAGGATGTTATGAACAGCAGAGATGAAAACGCTTAGAAAAATTGATGGTAAGACACTATAGGACAAATCTGGAAGTACAGATATACGACATAGATACAAGGTGCAGAATATTACAAACTGGGTAAGAAATAGAAGACTAGAATGAAACGATCGTATAAGCTGAATGATAACAAATAGAGTAGTAAAGACGGCAAGAGTCGTTTCCCCAATAGAAATGCGATCAATAGGAAGAACACGAAAACGATAGAATGACAACTTACTGGAGGCACATTAAAAAAAACAGAGACATGTCTATATAAAAAAAGACGAAGAAGAAGAGAAGAAGAACAAAACACAAAACCTTTTAATTTCCATGTATTATTTTCAACTTTATCTTTAGATAGAAGATAGAAGATTTTATTTTTCTCAAAAATAAAAAAAGGCAGTACACAAAGAGCCGAGATAACTGATATTCCAAAAGAAAGATTCAATGTTTTCACCAGTCTTAGGTTTCTACTGAAACATTTAGGCGTCGAATGTCGCTGTGGACCGAGCGCCGGCGACTGGTTTACCACTGAAGGTTTTTTCTAGAATACCATTTACCAGCTGTCTGTGAGCATATATAGGGTCAGATTTTTAATCTAGGAAACAGGACAAGTTGAAACTTGTTTTATTTAATATTATTAATGTCAAAGTAATAAGAAAATGCCTAAAACAAGGTTATGCAAAATCAGAGAAGTATGTTTTAGAAACAAGCAACACTATTGTTATGCACTAGTTCTAACACCACTTCAATTAAACCACAAAATACTTCATCGTAATAATTTCTACTATTAAAACAAAACAAAACAAAAAAATATAAAATCACCAGGAGAAGACAGAATACCGAACGAACTCCTAAAGTACGGAGGACCAGATCTGACCAAACAACTATTAAAACTAATTCAAAAAATAATAGAACAAAACAGAATTCCTCAAGAATGGAGATCAAGCATCGTAATACCTCTCTTTAAAAAGGGAGACAAATCGGACCCGGAAAATTACAGAGGAATTAATTTATTAAACACAACATTAAAATTAACAACCAAAGTGAACATATTAATTAAATGAAATTATAACCCTAACAGAAAAATAACAAGGTAATAGTTCGGGAAGATCATACAACGACGCTATATTTATAAGGCAAGTTCAAGAGAAATCATTAGAATACAACAAACCGGCATATCTATGTTTCGTGGACCTTACAAAGGCATTTGACCGGGTCAAATTAAAAGACGTTATGCACTTACTATATGCAAGAGATATACCTCTAGGAATAATCAAAACGATCGAAAATATCTACCAAAACAACACAATAAAAGTAAAAGTAACAGAAGAACTAACCGACCCTATTGAAACTGGCAATGGAGTAAGACAGGGAGATTCCCTTAGTCCTCTATTGTTTAACATGATTATGGATGAAATAATCAAAAAGTAAGAACTAAAAAAGGATAACCAACGGGAGAAAAACAACTTAAAAAATTTTGCTATGCAGATGATGCAATACTACTCTCTCAAAGTGAAGTTGATTTACAACGTATGCTGCACCAATTTAATATAACTGCCAGAAAATTAAACATATTAATTTCCCCAAAAAAGACAAAATGCATGGTTAAAACAGCAAATTTACTAAAATGTTAATTGCAGCGGGGAGTTCAAATAATAGAACAAATTAATGATGAAGTTTAAGAATATAGGCATCACATTATCTAGCTACGAAAATCTCGAAACCGAACAGGTAGATCAAATAAATAGAGCAAACAGAGACGCAGGCTGCCTAAGTGAAACAATAGGGAGAAATAAAAATCTCGGGAAAGAACGGAAAGGCGGAATTTACAAAACAGTCATGAGACCAATAATGACATACGCAGCAGAAACAAGACCTGACATAAGGAGGACAAAAAGGATGTTATAAACAGCAGAGATGAAAACACTTAGAAAAATTGATGGTAAGACACTATAGGACAAATCTAGAAGTACAGATATACGACGTAGATACAAGGTGCAGAACATAACAAACTGGGTAAGAAATAGAAGACTAGAATGAAACGATCGTATAAGCTGAATGATAACAAATAGAGTAATAAAGACGGCAAGAGTTGTTTCCCCAATAGGAAGGCGATCAGTAGGAAGACCACGAAAACGATAGAATAACAACTTACTGGAGGCACATTAAAAAAAACAGAGTCATGTCTATATAAAAGAAGAAGAAGAAGAGAAGAAGAACAAAACACAAAACCTTTTAATTTCCATGTATTATTTTCAACTTTATCTTGAGATAGAAGATTTTATTTTTCTCGAAAATGAAAAAGACACTACACAAAGAGCCGAGATAACTGATATTCCAAAAGAAAGATTCAATGTTTTCACCAGGTTTCTACTGAAACATTTAGGCGTCGAATGTCGCTGTAGACCGAGCGCCGGCGACTGGTGTACCACTGAAGGTTTTTTTTAATAGCTGCTGTCAGCATATATAGGGTCAGATTTTTATAATAGGAAGCAGGACAAGTTGAAACTTGTTTTATTTAATATTATTAATAACGAAATAATAAGAAAATGCTTAAAATAAGGTTACGCAAAATCAGAGAAGTATGTTTTAGAAACAAGCAACAATTTTGTTATGCACTAGTTCTAACACCACTTCAATTAAACCACAAAATACTCCATCGTAATAATTTCTACTATTAAAACAAAACAAAACAAAAAAATATAAAATCACCAGGAGAAGACAGAATACCGAACGAACTCCTAAAGTACGGAGGACCAGATCTGACCAAACAACTATTAAAACTAATTCAAAAAATAATAGAACAAAACAGAATTCCTCAAGAATGGAGATCAAGCATCGTAATACCTCTCTTTAAAAAGGGAGACAAATCGGACCCGGAAAATTACAGAGGAATTAATTTATTAAACACAACATTAAAATTAACAACCAATGTGAACATATTAATTGAATGAAATTATAACCCTAACAGAAAAATACCAAGGTAATAGGTCGGGAAGATCATACAACGACGCTATATTTATAAGGCAAGTTCAAGAGAAATCATTAGAATACAACAAACCGGCATATCTATGTTTCGTGGACCTTACAAAGGCATTTGACGGGGTCAAATTAAAAGACGTTATGCACTTACTATATGCAAGAGATATACCTCTAGGAATAATCAAAACGATCGAAAATATCTACCAAAACAACACAATAAAAGTAAAAGTAACAGAAGAACTAACCGACCCTATTGAAACTGGCAATGGGGTAAGACAGGGAGATTCCCTGAGTCCTCTATTGTTCAACATGATTATGGATAAAATAATAAAAAAGTAAGAACTAAAAAAGGATAACCAACGGGAGAAAAACAACTTAAAATATTTTGCTATGCAGATGATGCAATACTACTCTCTCAAAGTGAAGTTGATTTACAACGTATGCTGCACCAATTTAATATAACTGCCAGAAAATTAAATATATTAATTTCCCCAAAAAAGACAAAATGCATGGTTAAAGCAGCAAATTTACTAAAATGTTAATTGCAGCGGGGAGTTCAAATAATAGAACAAATTAATGATGGAGTTTAAGAATCTAGGCATCACATTATCTAGCTAAGAAAAGCTCGAAACCGAACTGGTAGATCAAATAAATAGAGCAAACAGAGACGCAGGCTGCCTAAATGAAACAATAAGGAGAAATAAAAATCTCGGGAAAGAACGGAAAGGCAGAATTTACAAAACAGTCATGAGACCAATAATGACATACGCAGCAGAAACAAGACCTGACATAAAGAGGACAAAAAGGATGTTATAAACAGCAGAGATTAAAACACTTAGAAAAATTGATGGTAAGACACTATAGGACAAATCTAGAAGTACATATATACGACGTAAATGCAAGATGCAGAACATCACAAACTGGGTAAGAAATAGAAGACTAGAATGAAACGATCGTATAAGCTGAATGATAACAAATAGAGTAGTAAAGACGGCAAGAGTCGTTTCCCCAATAGGAATGCGATCAATAGAAAGACCACGAAAACGATAGAATGACAACTTACTGGAGGCACATTAAAAGAAACAGAGTCATGTCTATATAAAAAGAAGAAGAAGAAGAGACTAAGAACAAAACACAAAACCTTTTAATTTCCATGTAATATTTTCAACTTTATCTTGAGATAGGAGAAAGAAGATTTTATTTTTCTCGAAAATGAAAAAGACACTACACAAAGAGCCGAGATAACTGATATTCCAAAAGAAAGATTCAATGTTTTCACCAGTCTTAGGTTTCTACTGAAACATTTAGGCGTCGAATGTCGCTGTGGACCGAGCGCCGGCGACTGGTTTACCACTGAAGGTTTTTTCTAGAATACCATTTACCAGCTGTCTGTGAGCATATATAGGGTCAGATTTTTAATCTAGGAAGCAGGAAAAGTTGAAACATGTTTTATTTAATATTATTAATGTCGAAGTAATAAGAAAATGCCCAAAACAAGGTTATGCAAAATCAGAGAAGTATGTTTTAGAAACAAGCAACACTATTGTTATGCACTAGTTCTAACACCACTTTAATTAAACCACAGTATACTTCATCATAATAATTTCTAATATTTAAACATAACAAAACAAAAAAATATAAAATCAACAGGAGAAGACAGAATACCGAACGAACTCCTACAGTACGGAGGACCAGATCTGACCAAACAACTATTAAAACTAATTCAAAAAATAATAGAACAAAACAGAATTCCTTAAGAATGGAGATCAAGCATCGTAATACCTCTCTTCAAAAAGGGAGACAAATCGGATCCGGAAAATTACAGAGGAATTAATTTATTAAACATAACATTAAAATTAACAACCAAAGTGAACATATTAATTGAATGAAATTATAACCCTAACAGAAAAATAACAAGGTAATAGGTCGGGAAGATCATACAACGACGCTATATTTATAAGGCAAGTTCAAAAGAAATCATTAGAATACAACAAACCGGCATATCTATGTTTCGTGGACCTTACAAAGGCATTTGACGGGGTCAAATTAAAAGACGTTATGCACTTACTATATGCAAGAGATATACCTCTAGGAATAATCAAAACGATCGAAAATATCTACCAAAACAACACAATAAAAGTAAAAGTAACAGAAGAACTAACCGACCCTATTGAAACTGGCAATGGGGTAAGATAGGGAGATTCCCTGAGTCCTCTATTGTTCAACATGATTATGGATGAAATAATAAAAAAGTAAGAACTAAAAAAGGATAACCATCGGGAGAAAAACAACTTAAAATATTTTGCTATGCAGATGATGCAATACTACTCTCTCAAAGTGAAGTTGATTTACAACGTATGCTGCACCAATTTAATATAACTGCCAGAAAATTAAATATATTAATTTCCCCGAACAAGACAAAATGCATGGTTAAAACAGCAAATTTACTAAAATGTTAATTGCAGCGGGGAGTTCAAATAATAGAACAAATTAATGATGGAGTTTAAGAATCTAGGCATCAGATTATCTAGCTACGAAAAGCTCGAAACCGAACTGGTAGATCAAATAAATAGAGCAAACAGAGACGCAGGCTGCCTAAATGAAACAATAAGGAGAAATAAAAATCTCGGGAAAGAACGGAAAGGCAGAATTTACAAAACAGTCATGAGACCAATAATGACATACGCAGCAGAAACAAGACCTGACATAAAGAGGACAAAAAGGATGTTATAAACAGCAGAGATTAAAACACTTAGAAAAATTGATGGTAAGACACTATAGGACAAATCTAGAAGTACATATATACGACGTAAATGCAAGATGCAGAACATCACAAACTGGGTAAGAAATAGAAGACTAGAATGAAACGATCGTATAAGCTGAATGATAACAAATAGAGTAGTAAAGACGGCAAGAGTCGTTTCCCCAATAGGAATGCGATCAATAGAAAGACCACGAAAACGATAGAATGACAACTTGCTGGAGGCACATTAAAAGAAACAGAGTCATGTCTATATAAAAAGAAGAAGAAGAAGAGACTAAGAACAAAACACAAAACCTTTTAATTTCCATGTAATATTTTCAACTTTATCTTGAGATAGGAGAAAGAAGATTTTATTTTTCTCGAAAATGAAAAAGACACTACACAAAGAGCCGAGATAACTGATATTCCAAAAGAAAGATTCAATGTTTTCACCAGTCTTAGGTTTCTACTGAAACACTTAGGCGTCGAATGTCGCTGTGGACCGAGCGCCGGCGACTGGTTTACCACTGAAGGTTTTTTCTAGAATACCATTTACCAGCTGTCTGTGAGCATATATAGGGTCAGATTTTTAATCTAGGAAGCAGGAAAAGTTGAAACTTGTTTTATTTAATATTATTAATGTCGAAGTAATAAGAAAATGCCCAAAACAAGGTTATGCAAAATCTGAGAAGTATGTTTTAGAAACAAGCAACACTATTGTTATGCACTAGTTCTAACACCACTTTAATTAAACCACAGTATACTTCATCATAATAATTTCTAATATTTAAACATAACAAAACAAAAAAATATAAAATCAACAGGAGAAGACAGAATACCGAACGAACTCCTACAGTACGGAGGACCAGATCTGACCAAACAACTATTAAAACTAATTCAAAAAATAATAGAACAAAACAGAATTCCTTAAGAATGGAGATCAAGCATCGTAATACCTCTCTTCAAAAAGGGAGACAAATCGGATCCGGAAAATTACAGAGGAATTAATTTATTAAACATAACATTAAAATTAACAACCAAAGTGAACATATTAATTGAATGAAATTATAACCCTAACAGAAAAATAACAAGGTAATAGGTCGGGAAGATCATACAACGACGCTATATTTATAAGACAAGTTCAAGAGAAATCATTAGAATACAACAAACCGGCATATCTATGTTTCGTGGACCTTACAAAGGCATTTGACGGGGTCAAATTAAAAGACGTTATGCACTTACTATATGCAAGAGATATACCTCTAGGAATAATCAAAACGATCGAAAATATCTACCAAAACAACACAATAAAAGTAAAAGTAACAGAAGAACTAACCGACCCTATTGAAACTGGCAATGGGGTAAGATAGGGAGATTCCCTGAGTCCTCTATTGTTCAACATGATTATGGATGAAATAATAAAAAAGTAAGAACTAAAAAAGGATAACCAACGGGAGAAAAACAACTTAAAATATTTTGCTATGCAGATGATGCAATACTACTCTCTCAAAGTGAAGTTGATTTACAACGTATGCTGCACCAATTTAATATAACTGCCAGAAAATTAAATATATTAATTTCCCCAAACAAGACAAAATGCATGGTTAAAACAGCAAATTTACTAAAATGTTAATTGCAGCGGGGAGTTCAAATAATAGAACAAATTAATGATGGAGTTTAAGAATCTAGGCATCAGATTATCTAGCTACGAAAAGCTCGAAACCGAACTGGTAGATCAAATAAATAGAGCAAACAGAGACGCAGGCTGCCTAAATGAAACAATAAGGAGAAATAAAAATCTCGGGAAAGAACGGAAAGGCAGAATTTACAAAACAGTCATGAGACCAATAATGACATACGCAGCAGAAACAAGACCTGACATAAAGAGGACAAAAAGGATGTTATAAACAGCAGAGATTAAAACACTTAGAAAAATTGATGGTAAGACACTATAGGACAAATCTAGAAGTACATATATACGACGTAAATGCAAGATGCAGAACATCACAAACTGGGTAAGAAATAGAATACTAGAATGAAACGATCGTATAAGCTGAATGATAACAAATAGAGTAGTAAAGACGGCAAGAGTCGTTTCCCCAATAGGAATGCGATCAATAGAAAGACCACGAAAACGATAGAATGACAACTTACTGGAGGCACATTAAAAGAAACAGAGTCATGTCTATATAAAAAGAAGAAGAAGAAGAGACTAAGAACAAAACACAAAACCTTTTAATTTCCATGTAATATTTTCAACTTTATCTTGAGATAGGAGAAAGAAGATTTTATTTTTCTCGAAAATGAAAAAGACACTACACAAAGAGCCGAGATAACTGATATTCCAAAAGAAAGATTCAATGTTTTCACCAGTCTTAGGTTTCTACTGAAACATTTAGGCGTCGAATGTCGCTGTGGACCGAGCGCCGGCGACTGGTTTACCACTGAAGGTTTTTTCTAGAATACCATTTACCAGCTGTCTGTGAGCATATATAGGGTCAGATTTTTAATCTAGGAAACAGGACAAGTTGAAACTTGTTTTATTTAATATTATTAATATCAAAGTAATAAGAAAATGCCTAAAACAAGGTTATGCAAAATCAGAGAAGTATGTTTTAGAAACAAGCAACACTATTGTTATGCACTAGTTCTAACACCACTTCAATTAAACCACAAAATACTTCATCGTAATAATTTCTACTATTAAAACAAAACAAAAAAATATAAAATCACCAGGAGAAGACAGAATACCGAACGAACTCCTAAAGTACGGAGGACCAGATCTGACCAAACAACTATTCAAACTAATTCAAAAAATAATAGAACAAAACAGAATTCCTCAAGAATGGAGATCAAGCATCGTAATACCTCTCTTTAAAAAGGGAGACAAATCGGACCAGGAAACCATCAAATAAATAGAGCAAACAGAGACGCAGGCTGCCTAAGTGAAACAATAAGGAGAAATAAAAATCTCGGGAAAGAACGGAAAGGCAGAATTTACAAAACAGTCATGAGACCAATAATGACATACGCAGCAGAAACAAGACCTGACATAAGGAGGACAAAAAGGATGTTATGAACAGCAGAGATGAAAACACTTAGAAAAATTGATGGTAAGACACTATAGGACAAATTTAGAAGTACATATATACGACGTAGATGCAAGGTGCAGAACATCACAAACTGGGTAAGAAATATAAGACTAGAATGAAAC
Organism: Diabrotica undecimpunctata; assembly: GCF_040954645.1. NCBI lineage: Eukaryota > Metazoa > Arthropoda > Insecta > Coleoptera > Chrysomelidae > Diabrotica > Diabrotica undecimpunctata. The sequence goes on along the minus strand of NC_092808.1, from coordinate 93,188,866 downwards.
GATCGTATAAGCTGAATGATAACAAATAGAGTAGTAAAGACGGCAAGAGTTGTTTCCCCAATAGGAAGGCGATCAATAGAAAGACCACGAAAACGATAGAATGACAACTTACTGGAGGCACATTAAAAGAAACAGAGTCATGTCTATATAAAAAGAAGAAGAAGAAGAGACGAAGAACAAAACACAAAACCTTTTAATTACCATGTAATATTTTCAACTTTATCTTGAGATAGGAGAAAGAAGATTTTATTTTTCTCGAAAATGAAAAAGACACTACACAAAGAGCCGAGATAACTGATATTCCAAAAGAAAGATTCAATGTTTTCACCAGTCTTAGGTTTCTACTGAAACATTTAGGCGTCGAATGTCGCTGTGGACCGGCGCCGGCGACTGGTTTACCACTGAAGGTTTTTTCTAGAATACTATTTACCAGCTGTCTGTGAGCATATATAGGGTCAGATTTTTAATCTAGGAAGCAGGAAAAGTTGAAACTTGTTTTATTTAATATTATTAATGTCGAAGTAATAAGAAAATGCCCAAAACAAGGTTATGCAAAATCAGAGAAGTATGTTTTAGAAACAAGCAACACTATTGTTATGCACTAGTTCTAACACCACTTTAATTAAACCACAGTATACTTCATCATAATAATTTCTAATATTTAAACATAACAAAACAAAAAAATATAAAATCAACAGGAGAAGACAGAATACCGAAAGAACTCCTAAAGTACGGAGGACCAGATCTGACCAAACAACTGTTAAAACTAATTCAAAAAATAATAGAACAAAACAGAATTCCTTAAGAATGGAGATCAAGCATCGTAATACCTCTCTTCAAAAAGGGAGACAAATCGGACCCGGAAAATTACAGAGGAATTAATTTATTAAACACAACATTAAAATTTACAACCAAAGTAAACATATTAATTGAATGAAATTATAACCCTAACAGAAAAATAACAAAGTAATAGGTCGGGAAGATCATACAACGAAGCTATATTTATAAGGCAAGTTCAAGAGAAATCATTAGAATACAACAAACCGGCATATCTATGTTTCGTGGACCTTACAAAGGCATTTGACCGGGTCAAATTAAAAGACGTTATGCACTTACTATATGCAAGAGATATACCTCTAGGAATAATCAAAACGATCGAAAATATCTACCAAAACAACACAATAAAAGTAAAAGTAACAGAAGAACTAACCGACCCTATTGAAACTGGCAATGGGGTAAGACAGGGAGATTCCCTGAGTCCTCTATTGTTCAACATGATTATGGATGAAATAATAAAAAAGTAAGAACTAAAAAAGGATAACCAACGGGAGAAAAACAACTTAAAATATTTTGCTATGCAGATGATGCAATACTACTCTCTCAAAGTGAAGTTTATTTACAACGTATGCTGCACCATCAAATAAATAGAGCAAACAGAGACGCAGGCTGCCTAAGTGAAACAATAAGGAGGAATAAAAATCTCGGGAAAGAACGGAAAGGCAGAATTTACAAAACAGTCATGAGACCAATAATGACATACGCAGCAGAAACAAGACCTGACATAAGGAGGACAAGAAGGATGTTATGAACAGCAGAGATGAAAACGCTTAGAAAAATTGATGGTAAGACACTATAGGACAAATCTGGAAGTACAGATATACGACGTAGATACAAGGTGCAGAACGTGCAGAACTAATATTTAAACATACCTAACGAAACAAAAAAATATAAAATCACCAGGAGAAGACAGAATACCGAACGAACTCCTAAAGTACGGAGGACCAGATCTGACCAAACAACTGTTAAAACTAATTCAAAAAATAATAGAACAAAACAGAATTCCTTAAGAATGGAGATCAAGCATCGTAATACCTCTCTTCAAAAACGGAGACAAATCGGACCCGGAAAATTACAGAGGAATTAATTTATTAAACACAACATTAAAATTAACAACCAAAGTGAACATATTAATTGAATGAAATTATAACCCTAACAGAAAAATAACAAGGTAATAGGTCGGGAAGATCATACAACGACGCTATATTTATAAGGCAAGTTCAAGAGAAATCATTAGAATACAACAAACCGGCATATCTATGTTTCGTGGACCTTACAAAGGCATTTGACCGGGTCAAATTAAAAGACGTTATGCACTTACTATATGCAAGAGATATACATCTAGGAATAATCAAAACGATCGAAAATATCTACCAAAACAACACAATAAAAGTAAAAGTAACAGAAGAACTAACCGACCCTATTGAAACTGGCAATGGGGTAAGACAGGGAGATTCCCTGAGTCCTCTATTGTTCAACATGATTATGGATGAAATAATAAAAAAGTAAGAGCTAAAAAAGGATAACCAACGGGAGAAAAACAACTTAAAATATTTTGCTATGCAGATGATGCAATACTACTCTCTCAAAGTGAAGTTGATTTACAACGTATGCTGCACCATCAAATAAATAGAGCAAACAGAGACGCAGGCTGCCTAAGTGAAACAATAAGGAGAAATAAAAATCTCGGGAAAGAACGGAAAGGCAGAATTTACAAAACAGTCATGAGACCAATAATGACATACGCAGCAGAAACAAGACCTGACATAAGGAGGACAAAAAGGATGTTATGAACAGCAGAGATGAAAACGCTTAGAAAAATTGATGATAAGACACTATAGGACAAATCTGGAAGTACAGATATACGACGTAGATACAAGGTGCAGAACATCACAAACTGGGTAAGAAATAGAAGACTAGAATGAAACGATCGTATAAGCTGAATGATAACAAATAGAGTAGTAAAGACGGCAAGAGTCGTTTCCCCAATATGAATGCGATCAATAGGAAGACCACGAAAACGATAGAATGACAACTTACTGGAGGCACATTAAAAAAAACAGAGTCATGTCTATATAAAAAGAAGACGAAGAAGAAGAGAAGAAGAACAAAACACAAAACCTTTTAATTTCCATGTATTATTTTTAACTTTATCTTGAGATAGAAGATAGAAGATTTTATTTTTCTCAAAAATAAAAAAGACACTACACAAAGAGCCGAGATAACTGATATTCCAAAAGAAAGATTCAATGTTTTCACCAGTCTTAGGTTTCTACTGAAACATTTAGGCGTCGAATGTCGCTGTGGACCGAGCGCCGGCGACTGGTTTACCACTGAAGGTTTTTTCTAGAATACCATTTACCAGCTGTCTGTGAGCATATATAGGGTCAGATTTTTAATCTAGGAAACAGGACAAGTTAAAACTTGTTTTATTTAATATTATTAATGTCAAAGTAATAAGAAAATGCCCAAAACAAGGTTATGCAAAATCAGAGAAGTATGTTTTAGAAACAAGCAACACAATTGTTATGCACTAGTTCTAACACCACTTCAATTAAACCAAAATATACTTCATCATAATAATTTCTAATATTAAAACATAACAAAACAAAAAAATATAAAATCACCAGGAGAAGACAGAATACCGAACGAACTCCTAAAGTACGGAGGACCAGATCTGACCAAACAACTATTAAAACTAATTAAAAAAATAATAGAACAAAACAGAATTCCTTAAGAATGGAGATCAAGCATCGTAATACCTCTCTTCAAAAAGGGAGACAAATCGGACCCGGAAAATTACAGAGGAATTAATTTATTAAACATAACATTAAAATTAACAACCAAAGTGAACATATTAATTGAATGAAATTATAACCCTAACAGAAAAATAACAAGGTAATAGGTCGGGAAGATCATACAACGACGCTATATTTATAAGGCAAGTTCAAGAGAAATCATTAGAATACAACAAACCGGCATATCTATGTTTCGTGGACCTTACAAAGGCATTTGACGGGGTCAAATTAAAAGACGTTATGCACTTACTATATGCAAGAGATATACCTCTAGGAATAATCAAAACGATCGAAAATATCTACCAAAACAACACAATAAAAGTAAAAGTAACAAAAGAACTAACCGACCATATTGAAACTGGCAATGGGGTAAGATAGGGAGATTCCCTGAGTCCTCTATTGTTCAACATGATTATGGATGAAATAATAAAAAAGTAAGAACTAAAAAAGGATAACCAACGGGAGAAAAACAACTTAAAATATTTTGCTATGCAGATGATGCAATACTACTCTCTCAAAGTGAAGTTGATTTACAACGTATGCTGCACCAATTTAATATAACTGCCAGAAAATTAAATATATTAATTTCCCCAAAAAAGACAAAATGCATGGTTAAAACAGCAAATTTACTAAAATGTTAATTGCAGCGGGGAGTTCAAATAATAGAACAAATTAATGATGGAGTTTAAGAATCTAGGCATCACATTATCTAGCTACGAAAAGCTCGAAACCGAACTGGTAGATCAAATAAATAGAGCAAACAGAGACGCAGGCTGCCTAAATGAAACAATAAGGAGAAATAAAAATCTCGGGAAAGAACGGAAAGGCAGAATTTACAAAACAGTCATGAGACCAATAATGACATACGCAGCAGAAACAAGACCTGACATAAAGAGGACAAAAAGGATGTTATAAACAGCAGAGATTAAAACACTTAGAAAAATTGATGGTAAGACACTATAGGACAAATCTAGAAGTACATATATACGACGTAAATGCAAGATGCAGAACATCACAAACTGGGTAAGAAATAGAAGACTAGAATGAAACGATCGTATAAGCTGAATGATAACAAATAGAGTAGTAAAGACGGCAAGAGTCGTTTCCCCAATAGGAATGCGATCAATAGAAAGACCACGAAAACGATAGAATGACAACTTACTGGAGGCACATTAAAAGAAACAGAGTCATGTCTATATAAAAAGAAGAAGAAGAAGAGACTAAGAACAAAACACAAAACCTTTTAATTTCCATGTAATATTTTCAACTTTATCTTGAGATAGGAGAAAGAAGATTTTATTTTTCTCGAAAATGAAAAAGACACTACACAAAGAGCCGAGATAACTGATATTCCAAAAGAAAGATTCAATGTTTTCACCAGTCTTAGGTTTCTACTGAAACATTTAGGCGTCGAATGTCGCTGTGGACCGAGCGCCGGCGACTGGTTTACCACTGAAGGTTTTTTCTAGAATACCATTTACCAGCTGTCTGTGAGCATATATAGGGTCAGATTTTTAATCTAGGAAGCAGGAAAAGTTGAAACTTGTTTTATTTAATATTATTAATGTCGAAGTAATAAGAAAATGCCCAAAACAAGGTTATGCAAAATCTGAGAAGTATGTTTTAGAAACAAGCAACACTATTGTTATGCACTAGTTCTAACACCACTTTAATTAAACCACAGTATACTTCATCATAATAATTTCTAATATTTAAACATAACAAAACAAAAAAATATAAAATCAACAGGAGAAGACAGAATACCGAACGAACTCCTAAAGTACGGAGGACCAGATCTGACCAAACAACTATTCAAACTAATTCAAAAAATAATAGAACAAAACAGAATTCCTCAAGAATGGAGATCAAGCATCGTAATACCTCTCTTTAAAAAGGGAGACAAATCGGACCAGGAAACCATCAAATAAATAGAGCAAACAGAGACGCAGGCTGCCTAAGTGAAACAATAAGGAGAAATAAAAATCTCGGGAAAGAACGGAAAGGCAGAATTTACAAAACAGTCATGAGACCAATAATGACATACGCAGCAGAAACAAGACCTGACATAAGGAGGACAAAAAGGATGTTATGAACAGCAGAGATGAAAACACTTAGAAAAATTGATGGTAAGACACTATAGGACAAATTTAGAAGTACATATATACGACGTAGATGCAAGGTGCAGAACATCACAAACTGGGTAAGAAATATAAGACTAGAATGAAACGATCGTATAAGCTGAATGATAACAAATAGAGTAGTAAAGACGGCAAGAGTTGTTTCCCCAATAGGAAGGCGATCAATAGAAAGACCACGAAAACGATAGAATGACAACTTACTGGAGGCACATTAAAAGAAACAGAGTCATGTCTATATAAAAAGAAGAAGAAGAAGAGACGAAGAACAAAACACAAAACCTTTTAATTACCATGTAATATTTTCAACTTTATCTTGAGATAGGAGAAAGAAGATTTTATTTTTCTCGAAAATGAAAAAGACACTACACAAAGAGCCGAGATAACTGATATTCCAAATGAAAGATTCAATGTTTTCACCAGTCTTAGGTTTCTACTGAAACATTTAGGCGTCGAATGTCGCTGTGGACCGAGCGCCGGCGACTGGTTTACCACTGAAGGTTTTTTCTAGAATACTATTTACCAGCTGTCTGTGAGCATATATAGGGTCAGATTTTTAATCTAGGAAGCAGGAAAAGTTGAAACTTGTTTTATTTAATATTATTAATGTCGAAGTAATAAGAAAATGCCCAAAACAAGGTTATGCAAAATCAGAGAAGTATGCTTTAGAAACAAGCAACACTATTGTTATGCACTAGTTCTAACACCACTTTAATTAAACCACAGTATACTTCATCATAATAATTTCTAATATTTAAACATAACAAAACAAAAAAATATAAAATCAACAGGAGAAGACAGAATACCGAAAGAACTCCTAAAGTACGGAGGACCAGATCTGACCAAACAACTGTTAAAACTAATTCAAAAAATAATAGAACAAAACAGAATTCCTTAAGAATGGAGATCAAGCATCGTAATACCTCTCTTCAAAAAGGGAGACAAATCGGACCCGGAAAATTACAGAGGAATTAATTTATTAAACACAACATTAAAATTTACAACCAAAGTAAACATATTAATTGAATGAAATTATAACCCTAACAGAAAAATAACAAAGTAATAGGTCGGGAAGATCATACAACGAAGCTATATTTATAAGGCAAGTTCAAGAGAAATCATTAGAATACAACAAACCGGCATATCTATGTTTCGAGGACCTTACAAAGGCATTTGACCGGGTCAAATTAAAAGACGTTATGCACTTACTATATGCAAGAGATATACCTCTAGGAATAATCAAAACGATCGAAAATATCTACCAAAACAACACAATAAAAGTAAAAGTAACAGAAGAACTAACCGACCCTATTGAAACTGGCAATGGGGTAAGACAGGGAGATTCCCTGAGTCCTCTATTGTTCAACATGATTATGGATGAAATAATAAAAAAGTAAGAACTAAAAAAGGATAACCAACGGGAGAAAAACAACTTAAAATATTTTGCTATGCAGATGATGCAATACTACTCTCTCAAAGTGAAGTTTATTTACAACGTATGCTGCACCATCAAATAAATAGAGCAAACAGAGACGCAGGCTGCCTAAGTGAAACAATAAGGAGGAATAAAAATCTCGGGAAAGAACGGAAAGGCAGAATTTACAAAACAGTCATGAGACCAATAATGACATACGCAGCAGAAACAAGACCTGACATAAGGAGGACAAGAAGGATGTTATGAACAGCAGAGATGAAAACGCTTAGAAAAATTGATGGTAAGACACTATAGGACAAATCTGGAAGTACAGATATACGACGTAGATACAAGGTGCAGAACGTGCAGAACTAATATTTAAACATACCTAACGAAACAAAAAAATATAAAATCACCAGGAGAAGACAGAATACCGAACGAACTCCTAAAGTACGGAGGACCAGATCTGACCAAACAACTGTTAAAACTAATTCAAAAAATAATAGAACAAAACAGAATTCCTTAAGAATGGAGATCAAGCATCGTAATACCTCTCTTCAAAAACGGAGACAAATCGGACCCGGAAAATTACAGAGGAATTAATTTATTAAACACAACATTAAAATTAACAACCAAAGTGAACATATTAATTGAATGAAATTATAACCCTAACAGAAAAATAACAAGGTAATAGGTCGGGAAGATCATACAACGACGCTATATTTATAAGGCAAGTTCAAGAGAAATCATTAGAATACAACAAACCGGCATATCTATGTTTCGTGGACCTTACAAAGGCATTTGACCGGGTCAAATTAAAAGACGTTATGCACTTACTATATGCAAGAGATATACATCTAGGAATAATCAAAACGATCGAAAATATCTACCAAAACAACACAATAAAAGTAAAAGTAACAGAAGAACTAACCGACCCTATTGAAACTGGCAATGGGGTAAGACAGGGAGATTCCCTGAGTCCTCTATTGTTCAACATGATTATGGATGAAATAATAAAAAAGTAAGAGCTAAAAAAGGATAACCAACGGGAGAAAAACAACTTAAAATATTTTGCTATGCAGATGATGCAATACTACTCTCTCAAAGTGAAGTTGATTTACAACGTATGCTGCACCATCAAATAAATAGAGCAAACAGAGACGCAGGCTGCCTAAGTGAAACAATAAGGAGAAATAAAAATCTCGGGAAAGAACGGAAAGGCAGAATTTACAAAACAGTCATGAGACCAATAATGACATACGCAGCAGAAACAAGACCTGACATAAGGAGGACAAAAAGGATGTTATGAACAGCAGAGATGAAAACGCTTAGAAAAATTGATGATAAGACACTATAGGACAAATCTGGAAGTACAGATATACGACGTAGATACAAGGTGCAGAACATCACAAACTGGGTAAGAAATAGAAGACTAGAATGAAACGATCGTATAAGCTGAATGATAACAAATAGAGTAGTAAAGACGGCAAGAGTCGTTTCCCCAATATGAATGCGATCAATAGGAAGACCACGAAAACGATAGAATGACAACTTACTGGAGGCACATTAAAAAAAACAGAGTCATGTCTATATAAAAAGAAGACGAAGAAGAAGAGAAGAAGAACAAAACACAAAACCTTTTAATTTCCATGTATTATTTTTAACTTTATCTTGAGATAGAAGATAGAAGATTTTATTTTTCTCAAAAATAAAAAAGACACTACACAAAGAGCCGAGATAACTGATATTCCAAAAGAAAGATTCAATGTTTTCACCAGTCTTAGGTTTCTACTGAAACATTTAGGCGTCGAATGTCGCTGTGGACCGAGCGCCGGCGACTGGTTTACCACTGAAGGTTTTTTCTAGAATACCATTTACCAGCTGTCTGTGAGCATATATAGGGTCAGATTTTTAATCTAGGAAACAGGACAAGTTAAAACTTGTTTTATTTAATATTATTAATGTCAAAGTAATAAGAAAATGCCCAAAACAAGGTTATGCAAAATCAGAGAAGTATGTTTTAGAAACAAGCAACACAATTGTTATGCACTAGTTCTAACACCACTTCAATTAAACCAAAATATACTTCATCATAATAATTTCTAATATTAAAACATAACAAAACAAAAAAATATAAAATCACCAGGAGAAGACAGAATACCGAACGAACTCCTAAAGTACGGAGGACCAGATCTGACCAAACAACTATTAAAACTAATTAAAAAAATAATAGAACAAAACAGAATTCCTTAAGAATGGAGATCAAGCATCGTAATACCTCTCTTCAAAAAGGGAGACAAATCGGACCCGGAAAATTACAGAGGAATTAATTTATTAAACATAACATTAAAATTAACAACCAAAGTGAACATATTAATTGAATGAAATTATAACCCTAACAGAAAAATAACAAGGTAATAGGTCGGGAAGATCATACAACGACGCTATATTTATAAGGCAAGTTCAAGAGAAATCATTAGAATACAACAAACCGGCATATCTATGTTTCGTGGACCTTACAAAGGCATTTGACGGGGTCAAATTAAAAGACGTTATGCACTTACTATATGCAAGAGATATACCTCTAGGAATAATCAAAACGATCGAAAATATCTACCAAAACAACACAATAAAAGTAAAAGTAACAAAAGAACTAACCGACCATATTGAAACTGGCAATGGGGTAAGATAGGGAGATTCCCTGAGTCCTCTATTGTTCAACATGATTATGGATGAAATAATAAAAAAGTAAGAACTAAAAAAGGATAACCAACGGGAGAAAAACAACTTAAAATATTTTGCTATGCAGATGATGCAATACTACTCTCTCAAAGTGAAGTTGATTTACAACGTATGCTGCACCAATTTAATATAACTGCCAGAAAATTAAATATATTAATTTCCCCAAAAAAGACAAAATGCATGGTTAAAACAGCAAATTTACTAAAATGTTAATTGCAGCGGGGAGTTCAAATAATAGAACAAATTAATGATGGAGTTTAAGAATCTAGGCATCACATTATCTAGCTACGAAAAGCTCGAAACCGAACTGGTAGATCAAATAAATAGAGCAAACAGAGACGCAGGCTGCCTAAATGAAACAATAAGGAGAAATAAAAATCTCGGGAAAGAACGGAAAGGCAGAATTTACAAAACAGTCATGAGACCAATAATGACATACGCAGCAGAAACAAGACCTGACATAAAGAGGACAAAAAGGATGTTATAAACAGCAGAGATTAAAACACTTAGAAAAATTGATGGTAAGACACTATAGGACAAATCTAGAAGTACATATATACGACGTAAATGCAAGATGCAGAACATCACAAACTGGGTAAGAAATAGAAGACTAGAATGAAACGATCGTATACGCTGAATGATAACAAATAGAGTAGTAAAGACGGCAAGAGTCGTTTCCCCAATAGGAATGCGATCAATAGAAAGACCACGAAAACGATAGAATGACAACTTACTGGAGGCACATTAAAAGAAACAGAGTCATGTCTATATAAAAAGAAGACGAAGAAGAAGAGAAGAAGAACAAAACACAAAACCTTTTAATTTCCATGTATTATTTTCAACTTTATCTTGAGATAGAAGATAGAAAATTTTATTTTTCTCGAAAATGAAAAAGACACTACACAAAGAGCCGAGATAACTGATATTCCAAAAGAAAGATTCAATGTTTTCACCAGTCTTAGGTTTCTACTGAAACATTTAGGCGTCGAATGTCGCTGTGGACCGAGCGCCGGCGACTGGTTTACCACTGAAGGTTTTTTCTAGAATACCATTTACCAGCTGTCTGTGAGCATATATAGGGTCAGATTTTTAATCTAGGAAACAGGACAAGTTGAAACTTGTTTTATTTAATATTATTAATATCAAAGTAATAAGAAAATGCCTAAAACAAGGTTATGCAAAATCAGAGAAGTATGTTTTAGAAACAAGCAACACTATTGTTATGCACTAGTTCTAACACCACTTCAATTAAACCACAAAATACTTCATCGTAATAATTTCTACTATTAAAACAAAACAAAACAAAAAAATATAAAATCACCAGGAGAAGACAGAATACCGAACGAACTCCTACAGTACGGAGGACCAGATCTGACCAAACAACTATTAAAACTAATTCAAAAAATAATAGAACAAAACAGAATTCCTCAAGAATGGAGATCAAGCATCGTAATACCTCTCTTTAAAAAGGGAGACAAATCGGACCCGGAAAATTACAGAGGAATTAATTTATTAAACACAACATTAAAATTAACAACCAATGTGAACATATTAATTAAATGAAATTATAACCCTAACAGAAAAATACCAAGGTAATAGGTCGGGAAGATCATACAACGACGCTATATTTATAAGGCAAGTTCAAGAGAAATCATTAGAATACAACAAACCGGCATATCTATGTTTCGTGGACCTTACAAAGGCATTTCACGGGGTCAAATTAAAAGACGTTATGCACTTACTATATGCAAGAGATATACCTCTAGGAATAATCAAAACGATCGAAAATATCTACCAAAACAACACAATAAAAGTAAAAGTAACACAAGAACTAACCGACCCTATTGAAACTGGCAATGGGGTAAGACAGGGAGATTCCCTGAGTCCTCTATTGTTCAACATGATTATGAATGAAATAATAAAAGAGTAAGAACTAAAAAAGGATAACCAACGGGAGAAAAACAACTTAAAAAATTTTGCTATGCAGATGATGCAATACTACTCTCTCAAAGTGAAGTTGATTTACAACGTATGCTGCACCAATTTAATATAACTGCCAGAAAATTAAACATATTAATTTCCCCAAAAAAGACAAAATGCATGGTTAAAACAGCAAATTTACTAAAATGTTAATTGCAGCGGGGAGTTCAAATAATAGAACAAATTAATGATGAAGTTTAAGAATATAGGCATCACATTATCTAGCTACGAAAAGCTCGAAACCGAACAGGTAGATCAAATAAATAGAGCAAACAGAGACGCAGGCTGCCTATTGTTTCCCCAATAGGAAGGCGATCAGTAGGAAGACCACGAAAACGATAGAATAACAACTTACTGGAGGCACATTAAAAAAAACAGAGTCATGTCTATATAAAAAGAAGAAGAAGAAGAGAAGAAGAACAAAACACAAAACCTTTTAATTTCCATGTATTATTTTCAACTTTATCTTGAGATAGAAGATAGAAGATTTTATTTTTTTCGAAAATGAAAAAGACACTACACAAAGAGCCGAGATAACTGATATTCCAAAAGAAAGATTCAATGTTTTCACCAGTCTTAGGTTTCTACTGAAACATTTAGGCGTCGAATGTCGCTGTGGACCGAGCGCCGGCGACTGGTTTACCACTGAAGGTTTTTTTCTAGAATACCATTTACCAGCTGTCTGTGAGCATCTATAGGGTTAGATTTTTAATCTAGGAAGAAGGACAAATTGAAACTTGTTTTATTTAATATTATTAATGACGAAATAAAAAGAAAGTGTTTTAAATAAGGTATAAATTTCCAATTATCAAACATAATAAAACACAAAACTACTACAAATTACCAAAGATGTACATCAAACATTTAAGGTGAAAGTAGAGCTGAAAAATTAACAAACAAGAAAAGGAATTCAGTTATATAGAAGACTCAGTTATATAGAGGAAATAATTTACTTAAAATTTCTTGATCTTATTACTGAAACTTTTTGCTAGAATACCATTTACCAGCTGTCTGTGAGTATCTATAGGGGCAGAGTTTTAATCTAGGAAGAAAGACAAATTAAAACTTGTTTTATAATGCCAAAAATAAGGTAATATAAAATCAGAGAAGTGTGTACTAGTAATAAGCCATGAAAACGATATGCAATAAATCTTAAACCACTTTATCAAAACCAACAAGTACTTTAACATAATAATTTCCAATAATCAAACATAATGGAATACAAAACCTTTTAACTTCCGTATATTATTATATTCAACGTGACAACGTAATTAAAACACAACGAATGACACTAGAGAATATATATCAAAGATATAAGGTAAAAGTAGATCTGAGAAATAACTAACAAGGAAACACATTCTAATATTACAAGCATTACATTCGATATATTTAATATGACATCTTTATCGTTTTTGTTATGTGCTGAATGTTGCTATGGAACGAGCACTGCTGACTGATTTTTATACCAGAATAAGTACTATTTACCAAAGCTGTACGCGAACATGTATTTAGAGAGACATCGGTATTTTAGTTTGACAAAGGAAGATAAGTTAAACCTTATTATAGGGAATATATTAATAGGAAATAATCCGTAAAAAGAAGGATATGCAATAGAAAGATGGACAATAATAGAAATCTTTTGTAAATACGTATTTCTGACTCATTGGTCGTCATCAGTACGGTGTAGCCAACTAATATTAGCTGAGACAAGTTAATAAAAACGGTGAATGATTAAGTATATATTTTTAAAAAATAAAAAAGACTAAAAAAATGGCAAACCTTGTTCAAAAAGGATTTATAAAATTTATTAAAAAGATGCTAGGCAACCGCAAATACGTATTTATTAAGATTATGCAGGTTTTTTGCAGTTGTTTTGCAGCTAGGTCTTCATTGTTCATGTTCATTAGTCCTTTTTAACTAGACTGTGAAATAATTTTTTCCGTTTCTGTAAAGGTTTTGCAAGTGCTGTATAAGTGTTGACTCCACAATCAATAAGGACCATTATCCTACAATAAATGGAACATATCTATAAAGTTTTAAAACTAGAGGATATTGTTTGAAAAGAAAATGTGTAAACGTACGAGTGAGAACAAAGAAGAAGAAGACATGACGATACCAAAATCAATAGGGTTCTTTCGTAAACCAAACAGAACCTATATGATACGTTTTAAGAAAGATTTAAAAATACGTGAGAGAATGAAGGAAAAGGAGACAAGTCGATCAGAAAATCAAAAGATCATTCTTACGCCATGGAAAACTTTAAGTTTTAGAACTCCAAAAGATTGCTTTTAACAAAATTAATAGGCCTTAGAAAATTAAGAAGAAAAAAAAACATGTTAAACCAAAATTAACAAAAAGACTTTGAGAAGAAATTGAAGCCAAATTTGCTAGGGTTCCAATATGATTATACCGATAGAAACGCACGTACCACGTTTTAAATACCTAGGATTTTTGTACAAAACGCAAAACAATCTGAGAAGAAGAAGAAAATAAACAGTTTATTTATAATATATTATTTATATTACATTACAATAATCCAACTAACTTTCTTTTCAATATTCAGTTTAATACACAAACTGACCTATAAACTATAATAATATTAAAAGTTTTTAAAAACTCACCTGTAAAAAATTTCTGGAAAATTCTCCACTGGAATTCCTTACCTGCCAGCGAATGGCCACTAACTGAGGGGCTCCTGGAAGGTGCGCTGTTTATATTCTTGATTTACATGCTGTATTTTTTACCGGTTGGTTCTGGTTCGGTATTGGATTTTTCTGTGTAAAGGATATGGGTAATAGAGGTGATTAGATTGGGGATGGGAATAAGAAATACTAAACGAAATAGTGTGATTGACTTCGCAGTGGCATAGGACTTGGCAGTCATTAATGTTCTTTATCACGTTCTTTATGAAGGCTGAAGACCAATATGTTACCTATAGTGGCGGTGGTGGGAAAGTGAGATAGATTTTGTGCTGTGTAGAGGAAGTCAGATAAATGACGTTACCAACTGTAAAGACATAAGGGTGAGTGTGTAGCTAGTCAACATCGACTGTTGATAGTGAATGCGGAGATAAAGATAAGGCGGACAGGAAAGCAAGTAAAATACCAGAAAGTAAAGTGATGGAAGTTAAAAGATTAGAGTTGAGTCTTTAAAAGTAGAGTGCTGGAAGAGTTTAAGGAAAAAAGTATATGATTGGTAAGAAGCCACCGGTAAAGTTGTGGTGCGGGAGGAAGAGGAAGTACTAGAATAAACATCTGGTAAAGGGCCTCCTAAAGACAAATAAACTTAGTAGTGAACAGTGCAACAGAAGGTAAGAGAGAACTAAGAAACTAGAAAGGGGTATGACAGAACTAAAAGAAAGGAAGATAAGGATATAAACAGGTAGCAAAGTACGCTATAGCTACTACTAAGAAAAGATAGTCTGCACAGCTGTATGAAGAGTTTGAGACATCCGAGGAAATTGCTAAAACAAGGGACAAATCATCAAAGGACTTGACCCTCGTGAGGCAGATTAAGAGTGCAGATGGAAGAGTGTTAGGAACCGATGTTGAAACAAAGTAAATCCGGTATAAGTACTTTAGAAAGTTGCTAAATGAAGAACATCAGAGAAGAGACGGAGGATGCGGGTTCCCAAATATGAATAGGGATACCGAGACATGAAGTTGTTGAGGGGTTAAATAGGATATAAAATGATAAGGCAGTGCGACCTGATGAAATACTTGTGGAGGCTTGAAAGGCTCTTCGAGAGGAAGGGGTTGATATTTTGTAGCAAATGATGAGTAGGATATATGAAGAAGAAAGGATGCCCAATGCATGGAGAGGGTGGGATGTTATTATTGTATAAAGATAAAGGAAACATTTAGGACTGTAAGAACTATAGAGGGATAAAGTTAATGTCGCATACAATGAAAATCTGCAAGAACACTGTAAAGTGAAGGTTAAGGAGAGAGACATCCATTGAAGAAGAACAGTTTGGGTTTGTACCAGGAAGGAGGACAAAGTTGCCTTGTTTGCTTTGAGACAGTTGATAGAGAAATAAGGCGAGAAGAAAAGAATTTATAGTATTTATAGATCTTGGAAAGGCGTACGATAGAGTTCTTAAACAAGATCTATGGAGATGTATGGGAGAGAAATGGGTTCCCGAGAAGTACGTAAGGCTGGTGAAGGAAATGTATAAGGGAACATACACCAAATTAAGGACTTTTGCGAATTGACGACCGAAATTCTACCAGTCACGGTTTTTTTGCATGAAGACTCTTTACTAAGTCCTACCTGTTTAATCTTGTTATGGATGTACTGACAGAAGAGGTAGGAGAGAGAGCTGCTTGATCAATGCACTTTGCTGACGATATCGTGTTAATAGAGGCGAGCAAAGAAATGTTGGAGGGGAAAATGGTGTGTTGGAGAAGGGCTATTGAAGAGGGAGAACTACGAGCTGGTTGGTTTAACTGAAAGCGAATGAGTGAGGTACTTTGTGATATAAAAATCAAGGAAAAGCTGAAAGGAAAGATATACAAGAGTGTGGTGAGACCTAGGTTGGTGTAGGTTTAAAAGATTCAGGAAAATAAGATGGAGGTAGCTGAAATGAAAATATTACGGTGGATGTTGAGTAAGACTATAAAGAACAGGATCAGGAACCACTTAATTGGGAAAAGAGCCGAGGTGACTACAGTTTTAAAAAATACTCAAGAAAAAAGGCTGTGGTCACGTCAGACGTAGAAATGAAAACTATGTGAGATGAAAGATAGAGCTGCTAAAAGTTGATGGAAGAAGAAGTAGAGGAAAACCGAAGAGAATATGAAAGGACTGTGTGGTAGAGGACTTGAGAGAAAAAGATTAAGGTGAAGAAGAACGGGTAAACAGAAATAAGTGGCTACGAAATGTAAGGAACAGCGACCCCTGAAAATAAAAAAGCTGAAGAAGAAGAAGGATAGGGGTGGTGAAGCCTTGTTTTAGGCTAATGTTCTGTTAATGACAAGATCGGCATAGGAGTCGAGGTGGGAGTTTGATGGAGCTTAACGTTAAGCAATGAGTTTGGAAAACCACGGAAAACCACGGAAAACCAATCTTTTCATGTCCTTGTGTAAATTAAATCTACTATGAAGGATTTATGTAGTTTATCGATGGCTAGTGGGTGCATTCTAGGAGCTAGAGTTTAGGTGGGATTTAACGGGATTAAAATCTGATTTGTATAAATCTTTGATTTATAGAAAAGTTGAAAGTTAACACTACGATTGCGTGTCTGTACATATTTCGAAAGATCTCTTTAGAGATATTCGTAGGAGTTTTTTCAGATAAGACGTAGGAAAAGATCATAGGAATGATGTTATCGATTTTATGTCCGAAGTGAGTTTTTATGAGGAAATTTGTCTAGGGTAATGACTATATATGTGTGTTTCTATGTTGTGGAAGCACTTTTTCTGGCGAGACATTTGTGTGAATATGCCAAGTATCTGCCGCAATACTTTGAACCGGATGGTGCATCTGCCATTTATATGATTTGTGATTTTGTCAGCAGTTTGGAGAGATAGTGGCTCTTTGTTGGTATTCTGTGTTGTGACGTTCGCTTTGGCAGCATCTGGAAGAATATTTTAAGCGTAGGAGGATGACGTTATTCGATACAGGGATCTCACAACGTATAATCTTCAGTGTTTCAGTGCTTCTGAGAATTTTTATTCTGAGTTCTCGAACATTTAAACAAAGTGTATAGGGATGTTATTTTAGCGGACAATTATTATGACAATTTAAATGTTAGGGAAGTGGCCTTATGATTGATGGTCATCAATGTTTTTTGTGAAAAATGTTTGTTAACGCCTGTCATGACGAGATGGAGGTTTGATTGGACTTTGGTTGTGACTTTTGTGGAGTGTTATTGAAATATATGGGGCCAATAGTGATTATCACGATATTGTTTCTTAGTTTTGTCTGGAATTCGTGGATATTTAGGGGTTAAGGTTTAGGGTTATGTATTGAGGGGTGCTGTTTTGTCTAATGAATAGAATTTTAAGTAAGCTATGTTATTGGGAAGAAGTTCGTTTAAATTTAAAATATTGTTGAGAAGTGCTTTGTTGGCAAATATTTGATGGGATGTGTTCTATAAGGTATTTGCTTGTGTGTGATGGTTGTAGGGGATGGTTCGGTTCGATTGTTTGAGTTAATTGTTGTGTAGATTGAGTTGTATGCGTTTCGTTTTATGTTTTTTGATTGTAAGGTTGGGGGTAAAGGTTCAGTAGGTACTGTTTCTTTCGCAGGTTCATGTTATGTATTGTGTGTAACTGTAATGTTAATGTACTGTAATATGGGATAGAAGGTATAAGGGGTGATGTGTTGATTTTGTATTTGGTTGTAAGTGTGGCGGATTTGTAAGGAGAGTTGACTGTAAGTGACTTGAATTTTGATAGATGGCTAGTTTTTAAGTTTTAAATAAATAATCGGTTGAATCAGTGTTGATTGCGGAATTATTAAGGAATGTGTGCGTTTAGATTTGTTTATGTGATGTTTTCTGAGACTGGACGGCCCCGAGGGATGGGTGATTTTTGGTTGGATCTGTTGTGAGGGTTAGGTATTTGGCTCCGGGTAAAACTTTGAGTTTTTTCTGCAGAGGTTTGGCATTAACTGGGTTCGTTGTGTAAAGGTAGGCTATCTTATTTAGGTAGGCTATCTATTTATCATAGGGACTCATAGTGATACAAGGGACTTTTTGTTCTAGTAATCGTAATAGTTCCGTATACTCGCCGCTGCTTCCCTGAGTTCCTCAGTTGTTTGAATCGGGCGTCCATCTATATTAATGGACACTCGGAATAACCGAGATGGGCGTAAGCATACCGACTAGTTATTAATCTCCGCTAACAGGAGAATAATACTGGACTATTAATAACTCGACTACTGTATTTGTATGAGTTCTAAGTTGAGACCTTTTGAGGGTTTTGTGACATAAAGTTGTTTGTGTATTGTCTTCTTTGTTTGATGTCTTACTTTAAAGAGCTACCTGAGTTTAAAGTGTCTAAGAAAATTTGTAGTTGGTTGTAATACTCTGTGATTTATGGAGTGACTATGAGTGATGAGTTTTGATGTGTATTTAATTGTGTGTAGTGTCTTTGTTGTGTGTAGTTAGGAATTTGTGTGTTGTATGTCGTGTCAGTGATTTGAATGTCAGTTGATGTGTAAGTTTTTTGAATTTCAGATCTGAAATGGTCCAGACTATAACCTGGAGGATGGTAATTGTTGTGTTGTGTGTTTGTAATTGCGTGATATGTAAACGGAGGTGCCTCGAATTATGAGGCATATTTCGGCTAGATGGAGTTTTTCATCAAAATATCGTTATTTTTAAGTAAAACCTTCTTAAGCGATGTTGAACACTTTTTTAATGGGAAACAAATCATTAAATATGAGACAGATTTTTGTGAAAGTCATCAATACGTAAATTATTCGCAAAGTGGCACAGCTTGAGAACTGTTCTACGGATCGTGACATATAAGGTCTTGTCGGAAAGAGAAGAAGGTAGCCAGTACAATTGAGGAAAAACAATTTGAACAACGTATCGGCATTGTCAAAGGGGCATTACATTAGATCTCCGTTGGTATTGGTCCTATTGCAGCGTGTGGCACATTAAATGAAAGAGGAGGGGATAACGTTTATATTAAGATAAAAAACAAACAAGGCGACTACCAAGAAGGCACTGCACAGTACAGATGAAAATAGTTCTACTACAAACCTACTTAAGTCAAAAAATTTTGATTTATTGACTTTACGACGGCCTCTGACTAAAAACAAAATAAACAACAATTCTAACATGCAATCTACAAATGAAAGGGGAGGGGATAACGATTATATGAAGATAGAACAACAAACAAAGCGACTACAAAAAGAACACTAGACACCATCTTCGATCTTAATGAGTGTAGAGTTACATACCAGATATCATAGGTCACTATTAATGAAAATAAATTTACTATAAGACAAATTTTGATTTATTGACTTAAATAAAACCTCTGGCTGAGTACAAAATAAACAACTGATCGAATCTTAATTTGTGACATAAGATATAACAAATATATTAAGATAGCAAAAACAAACTAGGCGACTACCAAAATTTGCACTACACAGCATATTCGTTATTATTGAGATTCGTTAGATCGGAGAAGGGTCCAATTGTGTGCCCTTTAGACACTTAGACCTGACTAGTACTAAAGGGACCTTCAATCACAGGTTTGAGTCCCACAGTTCCCATCCACGCCTGTGTGTCTCGGTACACATACCAAGTTAACACTATTGGTCAGCGCATTATCAGTAAGTGCTTTTGCACTTGCTGATGATGGTTTTTGCACTATTTTTGCACTCAAAAACCAGCTTAGAGTATTCTAAACGATGCTATACTTTGTTTCAAGTTAATACAATAACATTTACAAGCTTATAAAGATCAGTGTTGCCAAAACTCTCAGGCAAGTGTTGTTATTAGATTGTCGATATTGACTCATTCTAATCAGAGCCGTATTTAGCACTGTGTAGTTGTAATTTCACTGAAAAAAGGATATATATATATATATATATATATATATATATATATATATATATATATATATATATATATATATATATATATATAGTTGAATACAAAATAATGCATTATAAATACTTGATCCTTTAATTGACAGATATAGGTATGTAATTATTATAGGATAATAAAAATAGTTAAATTTTATTATTGTTTAACATTACATATATTTATAAACGCTTTAGGTAAAATGTAACTAAAAAAAAAGATAAGTGCAGCTTTAATTTTATTTTCATATAAGTAATACCAACAATTACATATATAAAAATTTTTCCTTGTATACAAGGTGAATCAGCACTAACGGAACGGAAGATTACAGCGAAAGAGTAAAAAAATTTAAATTTTTTTAAATTATTAGTTTGTAAGTTGATAAAAGCTACATTTTAAAATCATTTTAAAATATACAGGGTGTCACAATAAATTTCTGCGTATAAAAGTTATATTTTATCATCTTATTCTTCTTCCTCTTTATAAGCAGTCATTCTTGTTCATTGATGGATTGATATCTCTATGGAAGGTTGTCACTCCATCTTTTTGCGCGGTCGGCCGATACTTCGTCCAGCAATTCATGCTTTATCTCTTGCTATTTTGACCACACGTGTCTCCCCCATTGATCGACAAACATGGAAGGCAATAGTAAACGCGGCAAAGACTCACGAAGAGTTGTAGCGCCATTGATGATGATGATTATGATGTGTCTCCTCCATTCTGCTTATGTAGTTGTTCCATTCTTTTTTCTATTTAGGGTCCATTCATTTATACACTATGCGTTCCATATATATATATATATATATATATATATATATATATATATATATATATATATATATATATATTGTAAAGACTATAATATATATGTATATATATATATATATATATATATATATATATATATATATATATATATATATATATATATATATATATAAATATTGTAAAGACTACGACCGTCAATTTATATTTCTAAAGTATTCAACTAGTGAATACAGAGGTTTAATCGGTCATTCAGGTTGGCAAATAAAAAGAAGTCAACTACTTCATAAGTTTATGGATTACGCTTCGCTTTATATTTCTAAAGCTTCATCAGTTCTAACTCTATATGTAGTATATTATCGATGTTATTATATATGTACTGTAAACTTTTCTCAGTATTTAAAACTAACTTAACAAAAAAAAAAATAAAAAACACACAAACTCTGCAGAAAATAATGTTCGTATTCGTAGATACGAAGATTTAAACATTTTTAAACAGACATTTGACTTCATTTAGAGATGGTTCTTCACTGAAGACAGACAACGTACTGGTACAGTGGTACTGGGACCGTATAAATTTAAATACACAATGTGAGTGAGATTAAAAGCTCACAGTAAATGAGTATATTGGTCAAGGAAAAAAAAAATGAAACAAACTCTTTCAATCTTTTAATAGAAAACGTTTTGTGTAGTATGTCTGCACTTCTTCAGTTCTAATGATTGTAAAGTCATATAAAGATGCCAAACAATGTCAAATGCATAGGTTTAGGTGTTAGAAAATACATTTAATAACTACAACAAAATTACAGTAAAAAACACATTCAGAGTTTTCTTAAATTTCATACAAACTTTAAAAAGTCACAAAAATGTCACAATATGTTAACAAGAAACAATATAATTATAATACAATACTTCTATACTATCGCTATTAAAGTTAACTTTATTGTTGTAGACACCAAACCAATTAAAAACTATTTTTGACAAAAAGGGCCCAACTATTACGAAGAGAAAAACAAAAAATAATATGGCTTTCTATCTATGGAAATCAGACTTTGTACGAAAAATCAACTAGATGACAAAAATACTCGTTTAAGAAGGACAGAATAGAAAAGTCAAAATTTTTATATAAATCTGATTAAAAAGAAAGGTTGAAAATATAAGGTACCGATGACCATTGACCACGAAATTGTGTTGGGGAACCTATAATTAGTGAATGTTAAAATAATGAATTGTGATATGAATTTATTTAACTCACCATGAGGTTCCATTTGAAAAAGATTTTACATCGGATGCGAAGTGTGAAAATTGCTGATGTTCTCGTTGAAATGAATATAGGGATTGAATTTAGAAGTATCAAAGTGGAACTGATGGTAACTACTTTTTATCATAGAGGACAAAACCGAAAATTTAGGCCATATGTCTTGATCGGATTTGGGTGTGCATAAGTTAAGTTAATGAAATATAATATTTAACTAGAAGGATTTTAAGGATTATTCAACAGCAAGGAGTGATAAATGATGCTGAGATTATCGATGTCAGTACGTCTGTTCATGGAGTTTTTTTCCCTTAATATGTGACACATTTCTAGGAAAGATCTCTTATAGAAATTATTCTCATTTACTAGAGATTTAATATTCTCAAAGTCGATTTGGTGGTTAAGAGAGATAGAGTGGGCACTGAGAGCACAAGAGTTCTTGTTGCATTTGATATCACTTTTATGAGATATAACACGCCCTTTGAGGGTTCTTTTTGTTTGGCCAATATACTTCAAATGATAGTCTTTGCATGGAATGTTATATACTACATTTGATTTCTCCCAAATATCTAAAGGTGTTTTTAAGGGTGAAAAGAGATTTCTAACTGTTTTACAATTTTTGATGCCTCTTTTAGTAGATATGGGTTAAAACAATTTAGTAAGTTTCTCTGTAACCTGTGAAAAATAGAATAATGAGCAATATCTAGGAGAAGACTCAGATGTGGATCCCTCATCAAGGTGGAGTTCATTGTTGTCAAGTATGTTATTATGAAAATCTCCCACATTGGTATAAGTCGGGTCAAGTAAGTACCTTGCAGTAGAAAAAAGATATCTATTAATAAGAAAAGTTGGATAAGAATTCTTAACTAATATAGTTTTGATTAACTGAGTGGATTCCTTTCTGTATAAAGGATGTGACAACTTGTGAGTGCTTAGTACTTAGGAAGTACCAAAAATCTGTAGGTAAAATCTATCATTGAACACCAGATAGTGTCAAACACCAACTTGACGAGTTCCACGACAGTTTATCATCCAAGGGGACAGTGGGATTGGATTTAATTCCAGTGATTATGTAAAGAGGTAAGCACAACAGGTACAGGTAGGCTGGTAAAGAGAGACACTACATCAAAACTTACAACTGGGAACCCTAAAGGTAGTTGGAAGTTGTTGATAAAAACACTAATCTTGAAGGAGTCTGAGATATTGATCTCGTTATCATGATTATATCCTGTTGAAAGTATATTAGCCAAAAAATGTGAAATTCTACAATTAGGAGAATTAATAGATGATACTATGGGACGCATGCACAATTGAGGTTTGTGGAGAGGAAAGATGCCATTGTAATTGTTAAGGGATTTGGCTACAACATCGGTGATAAGATTGGATCTTTAAAATTTTTTTATTTTTTTAAATATATAATAGTCAAAGAGTAACCCCTGGTGTTTCTTACGATCAAAAAACTTCAGGAAATAGTCAAGCGGATGAAATCACAAATCAACAAACTAATGTCGGCTCAAACCATTCAACGAAAATTGCCAACCTTGAAAACCTGATGACAAAACTAGTAGAGAGAATGGACACTATGCTTAATCTTCTTATGACTATGATTTCCAAAATGCACTAATGCAACACAGACTTAAAATAGCCGTCTGGAACTCAAATGGCCTAACGAACCACATCCAAGAAATAAAAATTTTCCTCGACGAGAAGAAAATTGATGTTATGCTTGTATCAGAAGCTCATCTAACAGACAAAAACTATATCAAAATTCCAAAATACATTGTCCACTACACAAAACATCCAAATGACAAGGCACACGGTGGCACAGCTATTATTATCAAATCTAATATAAAACACCATGAGTTAAATAAGCTCAGTGAAAAGTACCTGCAATCAACTAGCATTGTCATTGAAGACTGGCTAGGCAACCTTACCTTATCTGCGGTCTACTGTCCTCCTGGTCGACCAATTAACGAAAACAACTTTAGCACCTATTTCAGTTCTCTTGGACACAAATTCATAGCAGGAGGAGACTTTAACTGTAAACAACATCACTGGGGCTCTAGGGTAATTACAACAAGGGGTAGACAACTGCTGAAGTCAATAACAGGAAACAACGTACAATACATATCTACAGGAGAACCAACTTATTGGCCTACAGATCCAAATAAAACACCAGATCTCTTAGACTTCTGTGTGATTAAAGGTATCTCTCTTAACTATTTAGCAATAGAATCATGCTGGGACTTCTCTTCAGACCATTCTCCCATTCTAATTGACCTAGACTCCAAAATCATACTCAGAAATAAGCCTCCATAACCAATAATCAAACAAATTGGAAAATATTCCGAAGCGCACTAGCAGAACAAATA
Source organism: Diabrotica undecimpunctata (assembly GCF_040954645.1). Lineage (NCBI taxonomy): Eukaryota > Metazoa > Arthropoda > Insecta > Coleoptera > Chrysomelidae > Diabrotica > Diabrotica undecimpunctata. The sequence goes on along the minus strand of NC_092808.1, from coordinate 93,164,026 downwards.
CCAACGAACTTGCCACTTAAAACAGAATTACAAATTGAAAATGCGGTACAACAACTTACTACCTCCATACAAAAGGCAGGTTGGATTTCTACTCCTGAACAAACAACATGGAAGGAAAGCATAAACTGTTCGCAAAGTGCAAAAAACCTGATCGATGAGAAAAGAAAACTTAGGAAAAAGTGGCAAAACACACACGCTCCTATTGACAAACAAAATTTAAACAGAATTACCAGAAGACTCAAAAATCTATTAAAAGAAGAGAAAAACAGGGGGATCCAAACTTACTTAGAAAATTTGACTCCGTCCAAAGACACCAATTATTCTCTATGGAAGGCGACGAGAAAGGTAAAAGGTCCACAAGACGCCATACCTCCTCTAAAAAATGTCAAAGGTAAATGGGCAAGAACAGACACAGAAAAATCTGAGACATTCGCTGAACATCTTTCTACAGTATTTAGTCCATTTAACAGAGTAGTGCCATTAGAACAAGAAGAACCATTTAATTCTTTTCTTGAGGCTCCATATCAAATGGATCTACCAATCACCAAGTTTAATATTAAAGAAGTAAAACAGATAATAAAGAATGAGATACAACCCAATAAGGCTCCGGGATTCGACCTCATAACGGGTAAGATCCTCCAGGAACTAACCAATGACTGTTACAGAATAATCACTATGATCTTCAATGCCATGCTTAGTCTGCATTACTTCCCTCTGCAATGGAAAGTGGCACAGATTATACTCATTCAAAAACCTGGTAAAGATCCAAAAGATGTCAACTCATACCGACCGATTAGTCTACTCCCAGTCATCTCTAAGGTCTTCGAAAAACTTCTACTACTAAAAATCAAACCAATATTGGACGAAAAGTGTCTCATACCTGACCATCAATTCGGTTTTCGTAACCAACATGGTACAATAGAACAAGTTCACAGACTATACACAACAATAAGAAGTAGTCTCGAGCTCGAGAACAAGCAATATTGTAATGCAGCCTTTCTAGATGCCTCTCAAGCTTTTGACAAGGTGTGGCATACAGGACTTCTGTACAAATTAAAGAAAAATTTACCTTACCCTTACTTTAAACTGCTTCAATCATACCTTACAGAAAGGAGATATCTGGTAAAATATAGTGAAGCCTATACAAAACTCTACCCCATCCTATCTGGTGTACCTCAGGGTAGTGTGCTCGGACCGATTCTGTACCTGATATATACGGCTGACTTGCCAATAAGCAATAACCTAACGCTTGCAACATTCGCAGATGATACTGCTTTCTTGGCCTCTCATAGCAACCCAATAATAGCATCAGAGAGACTGCAACTACATCTGAACAAAACAAATGAATGGCTTAAACTCTGGAGAATTAGAGTAAACCCCTCAAAATCTACACAAATTACATTCACTCTAAGAAGAGGTACATGTCCACAAGTTAACCTAAATGGACACCCTTTGCCCCAAAAGCATGACGTAAAATACTTAGGTATTCACCTTGACAAACGTCTAACTTGGACCAAACATATATGTACGAAAAGGCTTCAATTGGGAATTTTATACAGAAAACTTTACTGGATGTTGGGAAAAAACTCTCACCTATCGATTGACAACAAGCTACTGATATACAATACAATAATAAAACCCATTTGGACATATGGCTCACAGCTCTGGGGTTCAGCTAGCAAATCTAATATTATGATAATACAAAGATTCCAATCCAAAACTCTGAAAACAATCGCTAATGCACCTTGGTATATCCAGAATGATGCAATACATAGAGATCTTCAGGTACTAACAGTCTCTGAAGAGTGCAAAAAAACTTCTGAACAATATCAAAACAGGTTGCGGGCGCATCCTAATACCCTGGCACACAATCTTCTCAACAACCAACAAGCGAAGAGATTGAAGCGACATGACCCCTTGGACCTACCTCACCTATCCTGACAGAGCCTACAGCAGTGGGAGTTACGCCTTCAACAACACCCAGCCATTGTGATCAGTGCCGCTTTTAGTGCTCGCGTATCAGTGTATGTGCGCATCCTACCGGTAAAAAGCCAATTTGTGTCGTGATGATTTGGTCACTGGACCTTACATCTCTCTGTCATGTAAAGACAAAAAATTTTACTTATTGTTTTCACTGCAAAACAGATTGTAAAAATCTTAAATGTTAATAAAAAAAAAAAAAAAAAATTTTAAATTGGTTACTAAGCTCTAATTAAAACAAGTTACTTTTTCTCCTGGCTTCATGTTTCGATATATTGTACATCAGCGATAGAATAGAAGTATTATATTATATTATATTGTTTTCTTGTTAACATATTCTGACATTTTTGTGACAGTTTGTATGAAATTTAAGAAAACTATGAATGTATTTTTTACTTTAATTTTATTGTAGTTAATAAATGTATTTTATAACACCTAAACCTATGCATTTGACATTGTTTGACATCTTTATATAACTTTACAATCATTAAAACTGTAGAAGTGCAGAAATACTGCACGAAACGTTTTCTATTAAAAGATTGAAACAGTTTTTTCATTTTTTTTTCCTTGACCGATATCCTCATTTACAGAAAGATTTTAATCTCACTCACATTATATATATATATATATATATATATATATATATATATATATATATATATATATATATATATATATATATATATATATATATATGCACAAAATGTGAAACATTCAGCTTTAATTTCTCGTTCCGAACGTCCCAAAATATGGTCGGAATCGAAAGTTAATATGTTTTTGTGAAACATCAGGAAATCTGTGTCTTGAGATTTTTTGTAATATGAAAGTTTAAATTCAGCGTTTTATAGGCATATTTTAAGTGCCTCATATTTGTCGCCAAAACTTAACATCGAAAATTCATAAATATTAATAATAATAAACTATTTTAATTGTCATAATAAAATGATTTTAATTGTCATTCTGAAAAATGACAACAAAGTGTTTCAATGGTCTGAATGGGTTTATTTGAGTAGTTCTGACTATTTAAAGCAAATTTATTTTATTCGTCATTCTAAAAAATGACAAATAAATGTTCCAATGTTCTGAATGGATATTCAGTTCGTCATTCTGAAAAATGACAAATAAATGTTCTAATGTTCTGAATGGATATTCAGTTCGCTATTCTGAAAAATGACAAATAAATGTTCCAATGTTCTGAATGGATATTCAGTTCGTCATTCTGAAAAATGACAAATAAATGTTTTAATGTTCTGAATGGATATTCAGTTCGTCATTCTAAAAAATGACAGTAATATGTTTTATTGTTTAAAAATGAGCTTGTATGGACAGCTGTAGCTATCTGAAACGAATTGATATAGACTATGTTCTTCTGCAGAATGATGGAACCTTTCTACAAATTGGCATTCTTAATAATAAAGAACATGTTATTTTTTTTTAATAGGTTTTGTACGATAGAGGACGATCGTGACGTCAGGATGGTCGAATGCAGTCACAATATTATACTAATACGCTGATTAGCTTAAGTCACTAACTTCCTAATGTCCTAATCAGCTTAAGATGGAATTATAACATTGTGAAGTCACACTTAATTCCTAATACGGTGATTGGCTTGAGTCACTAATTTCCTTATATGGTCACGAGTAGTTCGGTGATGACAGATAAACACAGCTGAAGGGGAGATAATAATTTGGGGGTGATTAATACTGACCATTGATAACGAGTTTAAGTAAAAATTTAATAAAATAACTATATTTACGTAAATACGTGTTTTAACTATTATCGTCTATTAAAAACTGTTTTAATAGACGATACTTGTGGTATTATATTTCTCGTTGAATTGTCATTCGCGAGAATAAAAAAAGTTGATGCAGTCCGATATCGAATAAGCTTTTTGCATGCTTTTTGATCGATCCTGACAAATTAGTAAATTTAACTTATAAAAACCAATCATAGAACTCTTACACTACGTTAACATCAAGTATAATAGTGTTAGTTCAGTGGGTATAGAAAAATATTTTCTGTGAGTACATATTTTTCTATTAACAAGTAATTCATAACCAAAGAATTTTATTTTATAAAACCATCAATAAATAACACCAGTCATTGATCGACACCAGTTTTTTGTCGTTAAAGATAATTACCAAAACCCGAAGCGGAACAGGTCCGTACTTAGAGAAATCAAATGGTGTTCAGAAATGAAATTTGACGTCACTAATCATAGCGATAAATTATTATCGCACTCTACATTACAAAAACCTCTATCTTACTCAGCTGTAGCCAGCAAACAACAAGAACCGATCTATCCATCCAAGCTATAAGCAATAGTTTTTAATTCTTTCAATGATGTTAAATTAGAAGAATACTTGTTAGCGGAAGGATCTCTAGTTAGTCCAAAACACATTATTTTTTCATCAAGAATCACCAACAATCGCATCTGTATTTATTTCCTAACCAAACAAGTAGTAGATGATTTTTTTTAAACAGCATAGGTTTCATCACTGTAAACAATACACAAATTCAAGTCCGTAGACTAATTACTTCAAGTGAAAGACTCCCAACATCCAATGTTTCTCCCACTATCCCGCATAAGGTAATAAAAAACGAACTACTGATCTTAGGCTAACACCAACTTTATCAATGTCATTTTTGCGAATAGGAACCAACAATCCTGAATACAAACATATACTCAGTTTCCGTCGACATATTTACGTATCTCTACCCACAGGCCCAATTCTCGACTCCATTTTAATAACTCATGAAAATACTAACAATCGAATTTTTTTGACACTAGACAAATGTTTCCTTTGCAAACAATATATTTCTAGTAGTTGCTCAGTAAATGTAAATCACTTAGACCATGGACGTATAAATAAATATGGACCGGGCTATTTACATCTTTACATAGTCATGTGATCGTCACAGTCATAGGCACAAATCCCTAATTTGACGTTGTCATATATTTTTTTCCAAGTCAATCTTCAAAATATTTTTGATTTTTAGTATAATTTATTTTTAATTCATAAATAAAAATCTATTACCTAGTTAGTATAAACTATTTTTAGATATACTCATTTCGCAACCAAGGAATTAAAAGAAAAACATTAATTTTTGAAAAGAAAATATATTTTGATAATCCTAACTTTTTGTTAAACTTGGCATCATTGGTAATATCAACCAATCGTAGCGATTTAAGAAAAGGAACATGTCGTTGTACTGAACTCTTGAACTTCCACAAGGCTACATTTTAGTGAGTTTTGATGTGGTATCTCTTTTCACTAATTTACCTCTCTCTAGTGTTATTACCTCCTTAAGAAATCACTGGAACTCCATCCAACCTAACTGTCCTGTATCCTGGGATGTATTTGCAGAACTTTTGCAATTAATATTTGACACTAATTTTTTGGTCTTTAACGACAAATATTACCTTCAAATTTTTGGGACACCTATGGGTTCCTCAATCTCTCCCATCCTAGTTAATTATGTACTGGATGATTTAGTATCTGATGGTTTGGGTGTTTTAGATTTCCAAATCCCTTTTATTAAACGGTATGTTGATGACTTATTACTAGCCTTACCTCCAGACAAAATTCAGGCCACCTTGTCTTTGTTCAATGAGTTTGATCCTCATTTACAGTTCACTGTTGAACTTGAGGTAACACAAACAGTATTCCCTTCTTAGACATGCGTGTCATTAGAATGGGAGATAACACCCTAACTACAAGTTGGTACAGGAAACCAATGTCCTCTAATAGGTTTCTCAACTACCTCTCTTGTCATCCCTTCAAATATAAATTAAACCTTATTAAAGCTTTAAGCTGCAGGCTAAATAGACTGACACATCCGATTAATCGAAGGGAATCCCTTCAATTACTTAAAAATATTCTGATTGAGAATTCCTATCCATCCTCCCTTATTAATAAATACCTTTTCGTTCAAAGCTATGGTTCTTCTTTAAATGACATACCCAATGGTGACCAACTTAGAATAATATCAAATAATTCAATTAACAACACTGTTCTGCCTAATACTGAGAAACTCGTTAAACTGTACAAACATAACAACGTACCGGTTAAAATTGCTATTAAGAATGCTAAGACTCTCAGGAATTTGTTCTCTAAAACTAAAACACCTCTGTCCCCTCTGGAACAAGTTAATGTATTATATCATATACATTGTGCTGAGTGTGACTCATGTTACATCGGTCAGACAGGGAGATCACTGAGAGGACGTCTTACGACACACCGCAGTGATATTAATTTATCTAAGCATACTTGTGCTCTTGCCCAACATGCTATTAATACTAAGCACAAAGTAAACTTTGATGAAGTTAAAATTCTTGGCACTGAACGCAATCTCGTTAAAAGACAGTTTTTAGAAATGTGTTTAATATTAAAACATCCAAATACCCTTAATAAGAGAACCGACATTAGTAACTTGAGCCAAATTTATCATGCAATAATTTTGCAGAATTGGGCTTAATATGTTGTTTACTTTAAATTTGTCCCTTAATGGGTTTTTTATCACATTTCATATATAATAAATTTAAATAAAAATAAAATAAAATAAATTATTCTGTCCTTATTAACTTAGATTTATCAACTTATATTTTATTAACTATTTGGTCAATATCACTTTTACATACTTAAAGTAATTGTTCCTTTTGATTAACTTGTTTGGTAAAATTTTAAACTGAAATTGATTCATAGAATCTTTTTCATTACAGTTCCAAATACTATGAACCTTGGACTGTGGAAGTTGAATTAATATTCACCTGTTGGCTGGCTAACCAGTGACGTCATAAATATTATAATATATGATATTTTGGATTGACCTCGCATGCTTTGTTCTTTGTTAACAAATCAATCACTGGGGGGTAAATGGTGATCTTAACCACCTTTTTCATTTTTTGGCTTTTTAACGACAAGTTGTCAACCAAATTTATCACATTCTATGAATGTACCGCTCTATTATATTAGAGGTTGGTATTTTGCCTTGCTGTTCTGTCATTTTGACCTCAAGGCCATATCTATTCACGTTGTTTGCGTGGGTGTTAAACCTGTAAATTCATTTACCTGCGAGATTCAGTAAGCTTAAGACTGGTAACTTCATTTTTATCTTTATTTCTATATTAATCTTAAATAATTCAATAATGTTACCTAAAGTTAAATTTAAAATCTAATTGATTATAAATAAATTGTTGGAAATGCATTCTCATGATCTTTCTAGTTCTTTACACTATAAAATAAACCTTAATGTTTTTTACTTAAGTTTTTATAATAACTTTTTTATATACATGTATGTTTATCACATGTTCTTTTGCTGTGCTAGTTTTGTTAAATTGCAAACTATACCTAGTTTCAATTAATTTTTTTATACAACTTTAACTCTAAATGTCCAGTTTCGTAGCTTTTTCATATTTTTAACATTATTGACTGCTACATGTCTTTGTAAGGTAACACATTTTTTAACTTCTCTATGGATGTTTGGTTTCATATTGTTCTTTTTATATAAACTGATGATGCTTTCTGAGCAGAAAGCGAAACGTCTTCAATAAATAGATGAAGTAGCCACCTTCTTTGTCTTTTATTTCTCCACTTTGACCGAAAAACCCACCACTCTTCGAGTGTACCTTAGTTTATTTTGGATTGACGGTCGTACTCCTTTTCTCTATATTTATATATATATATATATATATATATATATATATATATATATATATATATATATATATATAGTTATATTTTAATAATCATGTAATTTGTAACCAGTTTTCACTTCTCTCAGTGCCAATTTTTTTTAAATAGTTCCACTTATTTAAACAAATTCCTTTTAAACAATAGAATATCTTTATGTCATTCTACAGAATGACTATACTATCATGTAACTAACCTGAATAATTTTAAGATCTTTGAATCTTAAATCGCTTGATGTGTTCTCCACCAACAACTAATTCATAGGGACGTCGTGTTCTTGATGAATGTACACCTTCTTTTACACGATATCTATTATTTGGTAGAACCTCAACAATCCTGAACGGTCCTCTATACTTTTTTACAAGCTTCTTACTTTCAGTGGTTGCTGGAAAACTTGTAACTTTTGTCAATACCAGGTCACCAACAGCATATTTCACTGGAGAGCATCTTTTTTTTTATTAAATTCGTTATTCTATTTTCTTCTAATCGTTTAGCTACATCTTTTTTCAATGTCGTTACATCAATAATGTCCATATAATTATTATCTATGTATTTGTCTCCATTAACTCTTAATTTGTACCCGAAAAACACTTCACTGGTAGAAGATTTAGTTATTCGGTGTTTTGTCCCATTTATTCCTCGTTGAATGTTTTTTAAAATTCTTATCTCACATATCGGACTCAAATTTTGCACCCATTGTGGCCATGGTATCCAGTAATGTTTTATTTGCCCTTTCTACTTGGCCGTTACCTCTTGCCATTCCTACTGCAGTTGTAAACACTCTAATTCCTCTCTCTGCCATATAATTCAAAAATTCTTTTGAAACAAAAGCTGATCCTGCATCCGATATCATTCGTTTGGTGCTACCGAATATTTTAAAAATTTCTTCTAAAGCACGAATAACATGTTTACTTGATGTATCTGGGACAGCTTCAACAAACACAAATTTAGAAAAGACATCAATCAAAACCAAGACGTATTAATTTTGAGACTTTGTTAACACAAACGGCCCTAAATGATCAGCATGGAAAGTATGAAACGGTCTAGCATATTTTGAAATGGAATATAGATAGCCAGGCTTTTTTCCTACTGGTTGGTTATGGTATAAACAAGCAAGTCAAGCCGCAATGTATTTCTTCAATTGTTTTATCCAACGCAAAATGTCCAATATCGTCATGATTCATTTTGACAATTTGCCAACGACAATTCTTAGGCACATACCATCTTCTACCATATTCTGTAATTTTATAAACTTTGTTTCCTCTTAAATCATATTTCTTGAAGGTATCCTTATCATTTTCCTGATCTTTTGACAAAAGAATATCTTTAATTTTTTTTTGTTTCCATATCTGTATCCTGTGCTTCTCTTAGATAGTCGTCTTCTTGGATGAGCATCACTTTAATTTCAAGACTTTCCTCTGCTTCAGTTCTTTCAAAGTTCCTACTTAAGGCATCTACATGTTGTAGTTGTACTCCTGATTTATGTTTTATTTCAAAACAAAAATCTTGTAAACACAAAACCCATCTTGCTATTTTTGGAGTTATTGTTTGTTTTACTAATGCATTTTTAACGGAATTACAGTCTGTTATTACAGTAAAAGATCTTCCTGCTAAATAATATCTATACCTTTCTAAGATTTTGATAATAGCCAAAAGCCCTAGTTCAAAAAAATGATATTTCTTTTTTTCTTTTGTGGTTTGCTTGCTAAAACAGGCAATTGAATTTTCACGACCGTCAACAATTTGTGTTATTGTGCCTCCAAATCTTTCTCTACTTGCATTCGTGTAAACTATTATGTCATGTTTCGGATTGAATATTGTTAAAATTGGTTCTGAGACTATAACTTTCTTCATTTCTTTAATAATTTTTGTTTGTTCTTCTGTCAATGTCCGATTTACATCTTTAGTAATTGCGTCAATTATGCAGTGCATCTTTCAAAATTTGGTATGAACTTTCGGAAAAATGATATCAATCCAAGAAATTGCCTTAATTGATGCTGATTATTTGGCAAAGGAAATGTTTTTACTGCCTCAATCTTATGTTTACTTGGTGAAATTTTATTAAATGAAATTTCATATTCCAAGTAGGTAATTTTTGTCATTAAAAATTTTGATTTTTACAGTTAGACCATAATCTTCTAATACTTGGAACACTTTATTTAACAGTTCCAGGCCTTCCTCAATACTTTTTGAGGAAATTAAGATATCATCCAAATACGGAGTAATACTGTTTTGTTTAAACGGTTCAAAGATTTCGTTCATCATTTCTTGAAATACAGTCGGTGCATTAGATAACCCAAAGGAACAGCGTAAATATTTATAATGTCCTTGACTAGTAACGAATGCTGTGTATTTAATTGAGTTATCTGCCATTGGAATTTGATGATATCCTGCTGCCAAGTCCAAGGACGTAAAATATTTATAATTATATAAGCTGTCAATTATCTCTTCAATTATCTGCATTGTTGAAGGTATCTTTTTTGAAATTTTATTTACATGCCTATAATCTACCACCAGACGTTTTTGACCATCTTTTTTATCAATAATAAAAGAAGGGATTGCGAACGATGAATTACTTTTTCGAATAATATTTGCATCCAATAATTCTTGTACTGTTTCCTGTAAAATTTCTTTGTCAGCTGCAGGTGTTGTGGGGACCAAACTTAACTACATCTGAACTTGTAATATCTATTCTCATAACAACAGAATGCGATTTTTTTAGAGCTTTCAAATTTGTATAAAAACAGTCCCCGTGATTTAGCAAAATATTTTCCAACATCATATTCTCGTGTTTAGATATATTTCTTGTACTTATTTCTTTATCTAAGTCTCTCTTATATTTAAATGTTAAACTATTATCTATCCTATAATACATAATATTTACATCTTCTGTAAAATTTCTTCCTATTAGAAGGTCATTAACCCAATCTTAATCAATGACATAGAACATAATATTTAATTATACAAAATCGATTTTTATTTTAGCAAATACATAATATTCAACTTATAAAGAATTTCCCAAAAATCCAGAAAGTTTTACATCTTTAGTTAATGATTTTATTTCTAATTTAAACTTATCTGCCAATTCTTTTGAAATTAGCGAACAATAGCTGCCAAAATCAATGAATGCTGTATAGCTGTGCACATTTAAGAAAATAATTTTATTAAATTTATTTTCGGAAGAATCAAACTGTATTTGTTTAACAGATTTATTTTTTTCTAAATTTTTGTTCGTTTTATTTACTTTTGTCTATTGACATTCTTTGTTCATTTTAAAACAGTGTTGTTCAATACGACCTTTAATTTTACAAAACCTGCATATTTGGTTTTTGTGGTGACAATCTTTTTTTAAGTGACCCTGAATTCCACAGCACATACAAGGTTTATTCTTATTAAATTTGTTGTTAACAAATTTGTTAGTAGGTACAAATTTTGATTTGGAAAAAACAATTTGATCTGTTAAATCAGGCAATTTTTCTGAACTTTTGTAATAAAGCTAATTTCTTAAATAAACTGCCAATAAATTAACATCTTCGATTTGAGCAACTTCAATAGCAGATTTAATATGTTCGTCTCCAATAGCACCAATTATTAAAGAAATCTTATTTGATTCGGAAAAATTTACTTTAAGTTTATTAATTTTTATTTAACACTAAAATCGACGGCAAAGTGGCGTTGGCGAATAAATATCGTTTTAATTTTCGGCTGTAAGAAAACTCGGAAAATGGGACTTACAACGAAAAGTAACTCGGTAGAACTGACCCCCATATAAACACCGATAAGGGTCGGAGATTCGACGGGTTGACTGCTCGACGACTATTTTCGCGGTGTAGGACAGGGAAGAAGATAAACAGCGAAATAACAAGAAAAGTCCAAGGAAAATATTGTAAGAATAGACAGCGACGAATACTCTACAGATAAAGGGAAAAAAAGAAAAGGAGAAAATATAGATTTTTTGTAAACAGCAAAAAAACACCAAGAACTCCTACAAAACGCCAAACAACTGAATCTGAGAAAGTAGACCAGTTATTAATATTGATGAAAGAAATGAACACAACTCAAAAAGATATGAAGCAAGAACAGAAAGAAATAATAACTGGAATAAGGGAAATTAAAGACCAACAAAACAAAACAAACGAAGCTCTACTAAAACTGACCGTATAAAACGAACAATTAAAAGAATAAAATCAGGATATAAGAAAAGAGAATTCAGAAATAAGGAGAGAGTTACAAGAAATGAAAAAAGCAGTCGAAATAATAAAAAAAAAAATAGAAGAAAAAACAACATTGTAATGAATGGTCTAAAAATGGATACAAATGAACCAAGCAGTCTAAAAGAAAGAATAAAAGGACTTTTTAATAAACATCTTCAAATTTATATTACACCTACAACAGTAAAAAAAAAATAGGCAAGAATACATGCGTAATAGAACTAAGAAATGAAGAGGAAGAATACGAGATCATGGCAAAAAAATATAAACTAAAAAACGTCGTAGGAGAGAAAGTATTCATCAATGATGACTTGACTAGAAAAAAGAAAGAAAAGCAGAAACACCTAAGAAATTTTGCCAAAAACGATAAAGAGAAAGGCAAAGACGTCAAAATTGGTTACAACAAGATGTTTGTAAACTAAGAAGAATGGAGATTACACAAAATAAAAAAGGAACTGGAAAAACATCCAAAAAACTAGAAAACTACACCCACAAGAGGAATATTGATAACGACCAAAGCAACGGAAAGGATCTGACAATGACGACCAGGGCGACGAATAGGAATAACGATAGGAAAAAGCTCGATGCAAAGGTAAACAAGGATGAAAATAGGAAGAAGATGAAAGATATACCGCAGAAAAAAGGAGAGATAAAAATGGGAACATAGAACGTAAGAAGCATTAATGGAAAAGAGGTAGAACTTGTAGAAGAAATGATCAGACAAAAAATAGAAATATAAGGAATAACGGAAACGAAAATGAAAGGAAGAGGTTTTAAGAAGATACACAAAGGATATTGTTTATTTTGGGTGGGAGCTGATGCAAAGGAGAGAGCAAAAGAAGGCGTAGGAATAATAATTGCATCGAATAGACTACAATACGTTAAGGAAGAAACATATGTTAACCAGAGAATATTCTCGCTGAAAATGAAACTGATAGACGAGGAAATATGGACAATAATAACAGCCTACGGAGTAAATGAAGATGCAAAAAAGGAAGAGAAGGATAAATTTTTCGATTAGCTCCAAATGCAAATTGGCAATGGGGAAGAAAATATAATTGTAATGGGAGATCTAAACGGTAGAGTCGAAAATAATAACAATGGAATTGAGGAATGCATGGGAAAAGAAGGAGAAGAAATACTAAACAAAAATGGTGAAAGAATAATAGAAATATGTATGGAGAATAAACGTGTTATAACAAATACAAAATTTCAACATAAAAAAGTACACAAATACACGAGAGTATAAAAAAGCAGAAATGAAAAATCAATCATAGATTACTTTTTGCTAAGTAGCAACAAATGGAAAAGAGTACAAGACAAGAAAGCAAAAAGAGGTTCAGAGATTGGCAGTGATCATCATCTAGTAATAATGAGAATGAGAACAGCAAAAGAAAATGCTACAAATTAAAAGAAGAAAGATATAAGAAGATATTCCAAGAAAAATTAGACAATATTTTGAAAGGTAGGGTAAAAACTGCAAGTATAGAAGAAAAGTGGGAAAATCTTAAGACCAACTTAATCATAGCTACGGAGGAAACTTGCGGTAAAACAAAAATAACAAATAATGGTGGAGGGACGAAATACGAAGGAAAGTAAAGAACAAAAAAGAAAAATGGAAGAGATATCTAAGTACAAAACGCTCTGAAGATTATGAGGCATATAAAGAAAAAAGAAAAGAGGTTAAAATAACTGTGAAAGCAGAAAAAGAAATGTCATGCAAAATGTTTGGACTAAAAATGACAAATAATTATAGAGAAAATCAAAAACACTTCTATGGCGCATTAAAACCGCTCAAACAAAATAAAGATGCACATGATGCCGAATATAAAAGACAACAATGGAAATGTAATAACAGAAGAAAACCAAATAATGGAAAGATGGAGAGAACATTTCAAAGAGCTAACTCATACAGACGTAGACAACATAGTGGAGATACAAGAAATAAATGAAGAACAACAAGTAGAACCCATAACAACAGAGGAACTAGAAAAGGCAAGTGAAGGAGTTAAATTAGGCAAAGCACTAGGCAAGGATCATATTACTCCGGAAATAATAAAATTCATGGGAATAGAGGGAGTGGACAGCATGAAAGAAAAAATGAATCATATCATAAAGAGAGCAGAAATACCACAGGACTGGAAGAAAGACATTATACTACCAATACACAACAAGGGCGACAAGAGAAACTGTAATAATTACAGAGGTCTTACGATATCAAGTATTCCTGGGAAGGTATTCGCAAGAATAATAGAATCAAGAATAAAGACCCAAATAGAATCCACTATGAAAGATACACAATGTGGATTCAGCAAGGACAGAAGCACGCAAGACCACATATTCACAATAAGTAAGTGAGAAAGAAATCAATAAAAATAGAGAAATACATATATGCTTTATTGATCTGAAAAAGGCGTTTGACAGAATACAAAGAAAGGGCGTATGGAGGACATTAAAGGAAAGAGGAGTTGACAGGATAACAATTGATGTAATAAAGGATATGTACAATAATAATACGAAGAATTTACTACAAGTCAAGGCGCCAAACAGGGATGCGTGTTGAGCCCACTGCTGTTCTCAGTGGTACTGGATGAAGCAATAAAGAAAGCCAAGAGAAGAATGAGAAAACTAACATTAGGATACTGGCAAATGAAACACTATCACTATGACTCAACTATCAGAGCTTCTATTTGCAGACGACATGGTTTTGATAGCAGAAAACAGAGTAGACCTACAGAACAACCTTGAAATCCTAGAAGAAGAACTGTCAAACATAAATATGAAAATAAATACAGAGAAAACAAAAACAATGATAATTTCAAATAAAAGAAAGACACACGCAATACGATTAAACGGAAAACAACTAGAACAAGTGGAACATTTTAAATACCTAGGAGTAATAATTGAATCAAACGGTAAACAAGACATGGAAATAAATGAGAGAATGGGACGAACAGGAAGCTTATTTAACACTATGAAAACAACATTTTTGGGGAAAAAAGAAATACCGGTGAAGGTAAAAACGGCAGTCGTTAAATCAGTAGTTAGACCTACAATCATGTATAATAGCGAGTCATGGACATTGACTGGGAGACGAAAATCTCGAGTCAATGCTATGGAAATGAGGTTCCTGAGGAAAATAGCAAACAGAAAGGGGACAGACAAAATACGAAATGAAACAATCAGACAAAACCTAAAACTAGAACCAATAAACGAAAAAATAGTAGAGGGACAACTAAGATGGTTCGGGCACGTGTGTAGAATGTCGAATGAAAGATTAACAAAACGAGTGTTTGAAACGAGAGTGCAAGGAAAAAACAAACGAGGAAGACCAAGAGTTAGGTGGGTAGACGAAATCAGAAAAAAAGTTAAGAAGAAAGGATTGACATGGGAAAGTGCACGAAATCTAACACAAGACCGGAAAGCATGGAGACAACAGTGCAAAACTTAACCCCACCAGCCTTACACCTAACGTTAGAAAGGCTTAGGACTAAGTAAGTAAGTAATTTTTGCTAAATATTCAAAATAAAATTCATATAATGAAGAACCCTCTGTTGGTTTATGATGGGCTACGTCCATAAAAAGATCATAAGTATTTCGTGTACTTTGAAAAGTATTTTCTAACATTGATCTCCATTCTGCCCAAGAAAATTGAGACCATGCAACTTCATTTTCAATAAAAATAGCGTACCATGTTTTAGCGGTACCTCTAAGCTTAGAAATCGCTTGAAATATAATGTAATTATCAGACCAACTATACGTCTTAGCATTGTGCTCTATTATTTCAATCCATCGATTTATTTCTCCAATTAGTGGATCAAATTCAGGAATAAAACTGACGAATTCAATATTTCTACTCGTACAATTATAAGATGTAGATGTTGAATTTATTTTTGTGGCATTTTCTTTAATTTGAGGCAAAGGCGAAGGAGTATAGGTTCTATTTATTTTTGAAATTTTAGATCTATTTCTTGACTTACGTGTTCTTTTCGTTTTCGTATGCCTTGACTCCCTTCTCGGCGAAGAATCCGTGGACGAAATAGTTGTGGTTTTACTACTTGAACTCTTATTTCGCTTGAACTTTTTCCTTTTCGGCATTTTGGACACTTTCATTCACTTAACATTAAAAACAGTTTACTAAATATTACCGTAGGTCCTTTAACACATTTCTGATATCGTCTATTAAAATAGTTAAATCACGTATTTACGTAAATATAGTTATTTCATTAAATTAAATCAAACTCGTTCACAATGGTCAGAATTAATCTTTTCCAAATTGTTATCTCCCCTTCAGCTGTGTTTTTCTGTCATCACCGAACTACTCGTGACCATATAAGGAAATTAGTGACTCAAGCCAATCACCGTATTAGGAATTGATTGTGACTTCACAATGTCTTAACAGAACTACCAGTATTCAATCTTAAGCTGATTAGGATATTAGGAAGTTAGTGACTTAAGCTGATCAGCGTATTAGTATAATAGTGTGACTGCACAAGGTCTTTGAATAAACATAATCAACACGACTGCAATCGATTTAACAACTAATAACTTTACTAGTTATTTTTCCTTACTCCGTTGAACTACTACAAATTTAAGTTAAATTAAAATAATTTTGGAAATCACCCAAGTATAATATAATTTTAATTAAATTTTTTTAAATTATTCTCTGACCTGTTGGACAAAAAAAAATTCCTTGGAGATTTTTAATCGAATGTGGTCACGGCGTATGACTTAATTAAGTTAGGTTTATTCACTATGTTACAATATTACGCATTTTTCTTTGTAACGCTGATGAAATAATCTTGTTAATAATATACAGGATGTTATAAAAAGATTGGTTATAAATCATTCTACGATTTTTAGGAATGAAAATAGGTCGATTTATCCTAACACCTATATTCAAACTTGCACCCAGAAAAAGTTACGGAGTGTTAAAATTGCGAAATAAAACCAAATTTGTTCATAATGCTCCAAAATTGTTTAATTTTTTTTTTAATTTATATTATGTGTTAGCATGCTATAGCAAATAAAAACCGAAGGAGCAAAAATATTTTTATTAAAATTTTTCCAGATGTTTAGAAGGGGTTTCCAAACTTTTTTACTCAACTGTTTTGTAGTTTAATATTGGATTATAAACAGGATGCCAGTAGAATGAAATATCTATTTTACAACTTTTTTTGTCTTCTAGTATTTGTTTGTAAAATCATTAATTTAGAAGTAATTGACAACTGAGTACCGAGTATCTTAATAAAATAGCTGCTTCGTCATCTAGTATTCGAATACTTCGGTTTAAACTCTCAAAGCTAATAAATAGTTGGTAAAAGGTGAGGAAAAAGTTCTCACTCGATGTTCTTTTGCTTTTTTACTGAAAAACTAGTTCTACTAGTCTTATTTGTTATTTAATACATTATAATTTATTCCATTAAGTCGATAAAATGATATCGATCAAGTTGTCGCCGCCATCACTCTTGCCAGAATTTCGACCGACAGGTTTTCAAATTTCTGGAAAATACTCTCCTTAAGGACTTCAAGAGTCTTAGCCTTGTTGACGTAAACCTTGACTTTAAAAAATCTCATAAAATAAGTCAAGAACAGATAAATTGGGTGATTTGGCTGGACAGTGCAAATCACCAAAACGGCTGATTAAACGACCCGGAAATGCTTCCTTCAGAATATAAACTGTGAACGCTAAACAGCACACCACGCAGTAACTTTAAGCGAATTTAATGGCTCTTCATACGTGATACACGGATTTTTGATGCCTCAGAAATGATAACTTATTTTTACATCTTAGTAGTTACGTTTATTCACGTAACCACTAAGATGAAAATGAGCCTCATCGATCATAATCATTTTTGATAGTAAATACTCCTCCTCTTTGTTGAGATTCAAGATGGCCCGAGCTTAGAAGCGTTTGGCTGTAAACAGCTGAAACCTAATGCACTGTCTGTACTTTTTAAGGAAACATATTTAAATGTTTCACCAAAAGACAGGCTTAGGAACCACCGACTAATGACCAATTGCATGGCACGTCATTTTATCGATGTTCCGGGCTTCTCTCTTGCATCTTGGGCAACAGCAGCGATATTCTATCTCTTTAAGGCGAGTGACCAACTCGCACTGTTTATCCAATTTGTGTCGGACGGCCAGGAAATCTGCGATAAAAGTCACGCTGCACTAACATATCCGACGCATTGTTGTTCAAAAAAATGGAAACAACTATTTGACGTTTTTGCGGAGTAAATCTGATTTTGGCTTGTCTATTTTTATTCTGCATTTGTTAACTTCATAAATGAAAAAACTAAATTAACATTTGGCGCCATTTGCAAAATTATATCGTTTTCCAATATGCTGAATACTTTTGCCCCACCTATAAGATATCAATGGGGCTTTTGCAGATAAAACTCAACAATAGACTAGATAATTGTTTTACAATAGATCTTAAAAAAAATTGTTATACAACATCGACACATAGATCATCTCTTTATAGAATTTAAAAGCGCTTAACAACACAAACACTAACAAATACAGGCAGTCTAGGCACCGAAAAGAATTTGGTTCACAAGAAACAAACAAAAAGAGAAGAGTTTTAGTGTAAAAAGGTAATACAGCAAATAAGTGAAAACCACAAGATATATATAAAAAGAAGAACCATAGAAAGAAGAGCAAGCTACGAAGATGCAACATGGAGGGCCGCTAAAATATGCCGAACAGAGAAAAGAAAATACGAGAACATAAAATGGCACAAAGACTCCAAAGCAACGATATAAGGTAAGCGTATAGATATATACGCAATTTAAGAGAAGGATACAAACTCCAAACAAATCTATGCAGAAATTAAGAAGGGCAAATAACCCGTGATTTAAAAGAAATAAAATCAGTCTGGAAAATGTATTTCCAAACTCTCCTAGTGACGAAAGAAAATAAAGAGCATATTGATATGCATCACGTTGAGGAAGACTTGGAAAATATAGAAACCCCGACCATGGAAACAGTAAAACAAGCAATACGAGCGCAGAAGATTAAAAAGGCTCCAGGCATTGACAACGTCTCCTCTGAGCTATATAAATTAGGTGCCGAACAGCTAGTATGACAAATACATATGCTTATTATCAAGATTTGGAATGATGCAAAGATCCCTAGCGACTGAAAAGCCTCTATTATATGCCCAATCTATAAAAAAGGAGAAATATTTGAAATGGAATGCACAAGAAACTGACTATAAGGAGATATGAAATTAGCAGACAAACCTTTTAACACAGTCTGGGTGACAAATTCAAAAAAATGGCCGCAAGCCTGCAACATGCTTAATAAAACATGAGGAAGGTGTATTGGAGAAGTGGATTACTAATTACTACAGTAAAGGTTACCTCAGAAGAAGAGACGATATTCAGTCTTCCGTAAAAACCTTCTTGAATGCCAATCCACGAAAGAATCCATTCAAGAACAACCAAACTGGAAGACACTGGTATGACACCTTCTTTAAGCATCATCCAAACTTTACCCTGAGAACTCTAACTTAGCCTGTTCTCTAACTGAAAACGTTAACTAAAGAAAGTAGCTACTTTTCTAAGATGAATATAAAATACTGGTTTTCTACCATCGAAAATTATTTAAAGAAAAAATTATTTTGATATGTGTTAAGATCCAAAAAAGTGTTCAACGGGGACGAAACTTGTTTTCTCCTTCGTCCTAAAAAGGATTAAGTTGTCGCTTCTCGTGGTGCGAAAAATGTTTATCAGATAGATCAAGGAACAGCAAAGGTCAATATTTTGTGATGTTTACTTTTCAGCTGCCAGATCAGTAACTCCGCCGATGATCATTTAGCCCTATAAGAGGCTTCATATTGCTGTTGGTAAAGGTGTTCCTGATGCGTGGGGTATAGGAACGCAAGCGAGAATGGCTGGATAAAATCCGAATGACATGTGCACTATATTTCAAATATACTTCAATCCTATTGAGTTAAGTTTTGTACTGTTGTCTCTATGCTTTCTAGTCTTGTGTTAGATTTCGAGCATTTTCCCATGTCAATCCTTTCTTCTCAACTTCTTTTCTGATTTCGTCTACCCACCTAACTCTTGGTCTTCCTCGTTTGTTTTTCCCTAGCATTCTCGTTTCAAACACTCGTTTTGTTAATTTTTACGTATTTTGTCTGTCCTCTTTCTGTTTGCTATTTTCCTCAGGAACCTCATTTCCATAGCATTGACTCGAGATTGATTTTTGTCTCCCGGTAAATGTCCATGACTCGCTATTATACATGATTGTAGGTCTAACTACTGGTTTAACGACTGCCGTTTTTACCTTCTCCGGTATTTCTTTTTTTCCCAAAAATGTTGTTTTTTACAGTGTTAAATTATCTTCCTGTTCGTCCCATTCTCTCATTTATTTCCATGTCTTGTTTACGTTTTATTCAATTATTACTCCTAGGTATTTAAAATGTTCCACTTGTTCTAGTTGTTTTCCGTTTAATTGTATTGCGTGTATCTTTCTCTTATTTGAAATTATCATTGTTTTTGTTTTCTCTGTATTTATTTTCATATTTATGTTTAACAGTTCTTCTTCTAGGATTTCAAGGTTGTTCTGTAGGTCTTCTCTGTTTTCTGCTATCAAAACCATGTCGTCTGCAAATAGAAGCTCTGATAGTTGAGCCAGTATCCTAATGTTAGTTTTCTCATTCTTCTCTTGGCTTTCTTTATTGCTTCATCCAGTACCACTGACAACAGTAGTGGGCTCAATACGCATCCCTGTTTGACGCCTTGACTTGTAGTAAATCCTTTGGATTCCTCGTTGTTGGTTCTCACCGTATTTGTATTATTATTGTACATATCCTTTATTACATCAATTGTTTACGTCATCAAATAGGTCCGTTATTTGTATTCTGTCAAACGCCTTTTCCAGATCAATAAAGCATATATGTATTTTTCAATTTTTATTGATTACTTTCTCACTTACTTGTATTATTGTGAATATGTGGTCTTGCGTGCTTCTGTCCTTCCTGAGTCCACATTGTGTATCTTCCATAGTTGGTTCTATTTGGGTTTTTATTCTTGTATCTATTATTCTTGCAAATACCTTCCCAGGAATACTTGATATAGTAATACCTCGGTAATTATTACAGTTTCTCTTGTCGCCCTTTATGTGTATTGGTAGTATAATGTCTTTCTTCCAGTCCTGTGGTATTTCTGCTCTCTTTATGATATCATTCATTAGTTCTTTTTCTTCTGTTATTACCTTTCCATTCTTGTCTTTTATATTCGGCATCATGTGTTCTTTCTTTTGTCTGAGATTTTTTAGTCCAAACTTTTCCCATGACCTTTTTTTTCTGCTTTTACAGGTATTTTAACCTCTTTTCTTTTTTTCTTTATATGTCTCGTAATCTTCAGGGCGCTTTGTACTTAGATGTCTCATCCATTTTTCTTTTTTGTTCTTTACTTTCCTTCGTATTTCGTCCGTCCACTATTCAGTTCTCCTCATGCTAATATTTGCTATTTTTGTCTTCCCGGAAGTTTCCTCAACAGCTATAATTAAGTTAGTCTTGAGATTTTCCCACTTTTCTTCTATACTTGCAGTTTTTGCCCTACCTTAGAAAATATTGTTCAATTGTTCATGGAATATCTTCTTATATCTTTCTACTTTTAACCTGCAGCTTTTTACTTTTTTATTTACTACCTTTCTCCTCTTTTTTTCATTTTATTTTGCTGTTTTCATTCTCATTATTACTAGATAATGATCACTGCCAATCTCTGAGCCTCTTTTCACTTTCGTGTCTTGTACTCTTTTCCATTTGTTGCTACTTACCAAAAAGTAATCTATGATTGATTTTTTATTTCTGCTTTCTTGTACTCTCGTGTATTTGTGTACTTTTTTATGTTTAAATTTTGTATTTGTTATAACACGTTTATTCTCCATACATATTTCTATTATTCTTTCACCATTTTTGTTTAGTATTTCTTCTCCTTCTTTTCCCATGCATTCCTCAATTCCATTGTTATTATTTCCGACTCTACCATTTAGATCTCCCATTACAATTATATTTTCTTCCCCATTGTCAATATGCAGTTGGAGCTCCTCGAAAAATTTATCCTTCTCTTCCTTTTTTGCATCTTTATTTACTTTGTAGGCTGTTATTATTGTCCATATTTCCTCGTCTATCAGTTTCATTTTCAACGATAATATTGTCTGGTTAACATATGTTTCCTCTATAACGTATTGTAGTCTATTCGGTGCAATTATTATCCCTACGCCTTCTTTTGCTCTCTCCTTTGCATCAGCTCCTACCCAAAATAAACAATACCCTTTGTGTATCTTCTTAAAACCTTTTCCTTTCATTTTCGTTTCCTTTATTTCTAATATTTCTATTTTTTGTCTGATAATTTCTTCTACAAGTTCTACCTCTTTTCCATTGATGCTTCTTACGTTCCATGTTCCCATTTTTATCTCTCCTTTTTTCTGCGGTATATCTTTCATCTTCTTACTATTTTCATCCTTGTTTACCTTTGCATCGTGCTTTTTCCTATCGTTATTCCTATTCGTCGCCCTGGTCGTCATTGTCAGATCCTTTCCGTTGCTTTGATCGTTATCAATATTCCTCTTGTAGGTGTAGTTTTCTAGTTTTTTGGATGTTTTTCCAGTTCCTTTTTTATTTTAATCCACAAGGAAACTAAGTTCCTGTGTTTGGCTGTATACCATATATTAAAAATTTTGAATAAAATCCTTTATAAAAAGGTATATTATATACCTTTTTATAAAGGATTTTATTCAAAACTTTTTTATTTTGTTCCATCTCCATTCTTCTTGGTTTACTAATACCTTGTTGTAACCAATTTTGACGTCTTTGCCTTTCCCTTTTTCGTTTTTTGCAAAATTTCTTAGGTGTTTCTGCTTTTCTTTCTTTTCTCTAGTCAAGTCATCATTGATGAATACTTTCTCTCCTACAACGTTTTTTAGTTTATATTTTTTTGCCATGATCTCGATTTTTCCTCTTCATTTCTTAGTTCTATTACGCATGTATTCTCGCCTTTTTTTACTGTTGTAGGTGTAATATCAATTTAAAAATGTTTATTAAAAAGTCTTTCTTTTAGACTGCTTGGTTCATTTGTATCCATTTTTAGATCATTCATTACAATGTTGTTTTTTCTTATATATTTTTTTCTGATTTTACTGCTTTTTTCATTTCTGGTAACTCTCTTCTTGTTTCTGAATTCTCTTTTCTGATATCCTGTTTTTCTTTTTTTAATTGTTCGTTTTCTACTGTCAGTTTTAGTAGAGCTCCCTTCGTCCGTAGAGTATTTGTCGCTGTCCAGTCTTACGATATTTTCCTTGGACTTTTCTTGTTATTTCGCTGTTTATCTCCTTCCCTGTCCTATA
The DNA here is from genome assembly GCF_040954645.1 of Diabrotica undecimpunctata. Classification (NCBI taxonomy): domain Eukaryota; kingdom Metazoa; phylum Arthropoda; class Insecta; order Coleoptera; family Chrysomelidae; genus Diabrotica; species Diabrotica undecimpunctata. Next base: position 93,140,775 of record NC_092808.1, on the reverse strand, counting down.
CCACGAAAAGAGTCGTCGACCAGTCAACCCGTCGAATCTCCGACCCTTATCGGTGTTTATATGTGGGTCACTTCTACCGAGTTACCTTTCGTTGTAAGTCCCGTTTTCCGAGTTTTCTTACAGCCGAAAATTAAAACGATATTTATTTATTCACCAACGCCACTTTGCCGTCGATTTTAGTGTGTGGTCACCTTTATTGTAGCGAACCGTAATTACTGTTTGGCACAAAAACGTTACTTACAATATAAAAAGTTAATATGTTAACGTTGATAATACTAAAAACTTTTACTTTAACTTTAAACAATAATTTAAGAATTTTAAACTTTTCTCTTAATTATCTGAATTGAATTATATTTCTGAACCGCCTTCGTCTCCAACTCTTCTTTGCATCTATAGGTATAGCGTCTGCCAGATTTTTAATTTAAATATAAAGTGTACATACCCAAATTTACAATTTTTCCGATAGAGCACTTTTAAACCTACTTGCTTGTAACAGGCGACCACACAAATTCGATTATAGCTATCTTAAATTTATTCACTGCCACCTTAATGATGAATTAAGTCCCCTATTATATAAATAGTCGGCGAAAGGATTCGCTAAACTTTCTGTGTATGAATTGGTATCAATAAACTGTTATGACATTATTCCTGTATGTCCTACGTTGCCCTACAGTTGGGTAGATACAAACTTATACACGGAAAGTCACGAATGTGCCCTCTTATTTTCACTTCTCCAATGGTAGTTGCATAAAGCGACACCTATTTTGGTAGCCTTAAACGAAAACGACTGTTTCTTTCTTTTTTTGTCGTACCAAATGTGTAAAAGATTTACAGATTTCAGCAAAAGCGTTGCTACAGCTTTGATGAATTTTTTGATGAAACTTTCCGTATATGAGCTGGTATTAATAGAATTTTATACCGTTTTTTCTGTATGCCCTACGTCTTCAGACAGTCGGCTAGATACAAACTCATACAAGAAAAGCCAGCGAATATGTCTTGTTATTTCTACTTTTCCGGTTGGTGGTTATGTATTTTTGAGCTCTACGAAATGTGTAAAAGATTTACAGATTTCAATAAGAGCTTTGCTAGGGTTTTGATGAATTGAGACGCCTAATATATAAAAATAAGAATATATAAATAATCTTATTAGTTTATAATCTTATTACTATTAAATGATATTTAATTTTAACATTTTAAAAATTTTTATATTCATACAGTCACAACGGAAAAGTCCATTTGTATACCTAACGAGGGAGTGACCGTTAGGTACACAAAATATCAGAACAGACTATAATTTGTTATTTTGATTTTTGAAATGTTTCACAATTTTTTTAAAATTTAAAACTTTTACAGCACTACTTTTTTTATAGCAAGTTGTTATATAAATATTTGGTAAATATGTTAGGATATAAATACTTTAAAATTAGTCATACTATACGGAAATTAATAACTGCTCATAAAAATTTATATTGGCTAAATAATTAAAAAAATTACGGATATTTCTATTTTAAGATTTTATTTTAATTTTGTGTAGGTACACATTAAAATGAAATGCAATGAAAGGCAATGAAAGTTAAAAATGAAAAGGCTATTACAAAATATATTCATCTATTGATTTTTCATAATAATGAATAACTTTTTCATATTGGAAATTTAACGAAAAATCTGAACCATGGTAGCCGAGAAATATGTTTTTGAACAAAAGTATTATTTTTTTTTTGTTTCAGAAAAATTAAATAACTATTTTAAAAGCTAATTTTATTGGTATTTCTTACACCCACGTTTTTGCCCCATTTAACATTGTATCATAAGCTGATAACAATGTATTATAACTCAACTGATCAAAAACCAGTCGCTTCGTGAACGTATACAGGTTTTATTTAGGTTGAAAACTGGTTGTAAACCGCTTGAAAAAGAAACTAGTTTTCAACTGTTAAATAGTTGTGGGCGCTGCACCTAAATAAATCAATTCATTTCGCATTTCTAAAATGATTTAAATATTGGGTATTTATTATTAAAGTATTTCTTTCTCTTTCGGGTAAAATATTTTGGTTCTCTACAAAGTCAATTACTTTAAGGATTATATAAGATTTATTTTATTTTGAATATTATTAAGTTTGTATTATATATAATTTATTCTGGAGCCCCAGTTGGAGCTGATTTTGATTTTCCGGCTACTTAACATGTATAGCCGCCATCAACGACCGCTTGATGTATCTTTCATAAATCATCCACTTTATTCAAGATATTTTTTATAAAATCCAGGTCTGCCCTTTGGACTCCACTTGGCAACCAGTTTTCGTTTATCCCTTTTTTGTATACTTTTACGCAAGTTATTTCCACTTCTTGATTTTAAATCAAATAGCTCCACGGCGAGGTTTTCTGTCTATATTTAGAGAAGGAATGGGAATTCTGAGGACGTGTAAAATTTACGCGAAACATCTTTTATAAAAAAATACCGAAGTGGAAGTTTATAATATGTAAACAATTTCTATATTTATCTATTTCCGGTGACATTGTATACCTAATAAAAGGTAATTGAATTTCGTTTATTTTTGGATATTATGGTTATCAGCTGTTAGATGATTTTAAGTAAAAATATTATTAGTTAAATAAATATTAGTTTTATATGTTTTATATAAAGAAAAAATAGTAATAACAGTAGTTTTAAAGACTTGATTTGCACACAAAAAAATAATATAGGTAAATCTCACTAGATTATATATTACGTAGATTCTTCTGTTTCATAGTAATTAGACATAGACATATATATATATATATATATATATATATATATATATATATATATATATATATATATATATATAAATATATATATATATATATTTATATATACATATATATATATATATATATATATATATATATATAAAGTAGTTAGGTATTATTGACTGACACGTTATGTAAAATAAAGTTTTATTTTGGGGTTGCAGTCATTAATAGGGCAGGAAAGTGAAACTCTTTGTTCTTTATCTAGCTTTCGCAAAATTTATTTGCTTCTTCAGGATATGCTAAAATATGGTATCAGTAAATACAATGAAATTAAAATTAAATAGCATTGTATAAAACTAGTATAAAAACTTACAACATGAGGTTAATCCATTAAATTTTTAAATTTACAAAACATTAAAACTTAACTCATTAAAATTATCTAGTTATGTAAGTACAATATTTTAATTTTATTTAATTTTGTACAAATTCATTATGACATTGATTATGTTGATGTTTGATTTATGTCAGAAAGACACTCGTTTCTGTTTATTATATTTTTTGTTGTTGATAACTAGCTCTTGCTTGTTATTATGGTTACGTACAAAGTGGCGCCAAATATGAATATTTAAATTTTTTGAAATTATAGTATTTATAGTCAGAAAATCTAATATTAGATTTTCTGACTATAAATACTATAATTTCAAAAAATTTAAATATTCATATTTGGCGCCACTTTGTACGTAACCATAATAACAATCAAGAGCTAGTTATCAACAACAAAAAATATAATACTTACAGTCGAGGTTTATTATTACGCAGCATAATAACTGATTCTACATTTAATTGTAAATTGTTAGGTGGGAGTCCAGGCAATTCGAGTAAAACATATTTCCTGACAGAAAATTGAGATTGGTCATATTCAGATCATCGACATTTGTATTTCTTGATATTGAAGGCTTTATTGTCATCTCTACTTCATGCTGTCTACTGGTTGAGAAGTGACACTGATAGACGCCTAGCGGGGACAAGTGATCTAGTGGTAATTGCTCAGTTCTCGGCCAGAGTTAGATTGCTAATATGGGTACTAAAACGTAGGGGTTAGTGATAGAAGGGTGAATATTAAGAGTTGTATTGTTAATTGCAAAATAAAAACACATTAAAATAAAAACTTTTGTCCAAAAAAAAAAATAAGAAAATATGTTAAGGTTGAATCACTTTTATCACTTACAGCCTAAGATCTCATTGTAAGTTCACTACGGTTATAAGGTAGTTAATTAACTCACATTTTTTACATATTATATTTAAAATTAAGAGAATATATTACTAATGGGTTTCCCCTCAAAAAGTGACCAAAATATTTTTAATGCATTTAGTAGTTAGGTATTAATTTTTGATAAAAATTTAATTTCGTTCATTTATTTTTTAAATAAAAAAAAGCTGCTCATGACGTATATACCTATATGTTTTTTATATCAAATTAAAGCTAATTGCACAACTTGCTTCCATCGTGAACGGTGGTCCATAATAGTTGGGTCAGTGGGTAGCCCGATTGTTCTTAGATCTGACCATATATTGTCTCTCCATCGCATTCGTGGACGTCCTAAGGGCCTTCTTCCTGTGGCGGCTTCCTCTCATATTAGCTTGGCAAGGCGGTTATTAGGGAGTCTATGGACATAGCCGTTGGATATCTTAGACGTTGGAATTTAATCTCTTGGACTATATCGCTCGCTCTATACATCTGCTTGACGTCAGCATTTCTTCTCATTCGATATTGGTTGCTATTAATGTCGTGATAAGGCCCAAAGATTCTTCTGAGGATTTTTCTCTCAAAACATCAAAACAAACAAAACATTGCTTTAATGCTACAACGGAGTTGCTTTAATAAAGTCCTCGTAGACATATCGTCTCAGGACTTGCAACTTAATGTAGAGTCATAAGTCGCCATGTTATCAATCCAACGGTAACTTTACTATCTTAATTTTAAATTAGACATAATGTAAACTAAATTTTATTTAGTAATTTTTAAAGGGTTTTTACCCCCATATTTAGTGGCTATTAGTAATTTTTAAAGGGTTTTTACCCCCATATTTAGTGGCTACATCCATGTATTAACTTGACACTGATGATGGAATACTTATTCCGAAAACGTTTTGTCAATTTAACATAGCCCAACTGGGTTTTTTATATACCTTTTTATAAAGGATTTTATTCAAAATATTTTTTGTTATTAGTTTGTATATTTGTCTATGTAGAGTTTCTCCTCCGTACTTAAGGAATTTGGCCAGTATATTGTCAGAACCTGGAGCTTTTCCGTTCTTCAATTTGTTAATTGCTTGCAATGTTTCATCTATTTTGGGGTCCTCTACCGGTAGGTCCACCCCAAAATATATAATTTTCTCCATGTTCCTCCTTTTGATATATGTTCAGTAAAGTCTTGAAATATTCTTGCCATGTTATATATATATATATATATATATATATATATATATATATATATATATATATATATATATATATATATATATATATATATATATATATATATATATATATATATATATATATGTATATACATAGTGGCCCAAAAATCTGGAAACGGCCAATTATCTCGTAAATTGCTAGTCATAATTATACAAAATTTGAGGTACACCTATTTTGGGATACGGAGATTAAATATTTGATATTTGCAATGTTGCCAGATTTGCAGTTTCTCTTATATTATTAGTAACTTTAGTTTTTCAGATTCATCATCCTGTATATTCAGTCATTATTGGAATCTCCTATTCAATACGAATTCAGCCATATGTAACAATCATGATTTTATGTAGTCTGGAAGGTCTTAAATGCATAAAACAGAAGTCTAGCAACGCCTAATTTTCTTAATAAATCTTTTAATACTAACTATTTTCAACTACATTAAAACGTAACAATTGATAGATTACAACATTTTTAACGTACCTAAAAAAAGGTAGTATGAAAGTACCCTAATCGATGGTAGAATGCGTCTACTACATTTCTCTATGATTGTCTAGAAATTATTCAAGATTCATCGATATTTCGTTGCCTTAGCTCTGCAAGACTTGCTGGTTTAAGTATCCCCAATAAAACTAATCTTTAGGATTGAAATCAGGTGAACGTGGAATCCATTCAATTCTACCTCATTTATTAATCCATCGTCCGGGAAATATTTCATCTAAATAACGCCGAACATTTACACCAAAATGAGCTGGAGCTCCGTATTGCTGAAACCATATCTCATTAAAATTCGCCCAAAACAAGTTTCTCAGTGTAGGTACAATTTTATTTCTAAGTAACACATCGTAACTATCTGATGTTAAATTTTTTTCGATAAAAACTTGCCCAATTAACTGAGTAGGTACCTACTATACCTGACCATACATTTAATTTTTGTGGTCTTTGAGTATGCTTTTCACGCATCCAGTGTGGATTTACGTCACTTCAGTACCTTAAATTGTGTCTATTTACACTTTAACACAGTGTAAAGGCTGCTTCATCGGAAAAACATATTCTGTTAAGGAAACTTTCATCATTTTCAATTTTATCCATCATTATCTCAGTAAGCTCTAGTCTACGATCGAAGTCATCTTCACTTAATTCTTGCAATAAGTTAATTTTGTATGGTTTAAATTTATTCTTACGTAATACACGTAAGACTAAAGAACGACCTACATCATGTACTTGAGCAACCCTGCGTGACGATGTATGTGGATCTTCAACAAAACTTTGCAATATATCTAAAGTTTTGTTGTCGCTCATAACACTTTTCGGTCTACCTGATCGGTATATATCTTTTACTTCTCCAGATTCCTCAAATCGCTTTAAAGTTTTTTGTACTGTCGCCTTATGACTAGAAGAACGGTTTGGAAAAGTAGGTATCATTGAACAAGTTGGCTACTTCACAATAAGATCTTTTTCTGTCACCGTACCCTCTCATCATTAGAATAGTAATTTGTTCTTTTTCGTTAAGAAGCATTTTAGGGAAGCAATTTATATTACAGAATTTTTCGAAACAGAACGACTGTTAGTTTAGTTAATAATGTAAATGGTAAACAAATGTCCAAATCACAGTATTCTACATTTAAATATTTAAATTTATTAAAATCTACATATTTTGCAATGTTTTATGTATTTAAGACCTTCCAGACTACATAAAATCATAAGGGTTACATATGGTTAAACTCGTATTGAATAGGAGATTCCAATAATGTCTGAATATACAGGGTGATGAATTTGAAAATCCAAAGTTACTAATAATATAGGAGAAACGGCAAATCTGGCAACATTGCAAATATCAAATATGGAATCTCTGTATCCCAAAATAGGTGTGCCTTAAATTTTGTACAATTATGACTAGCAACTAGATATTGTCATACTTTTTCTTTCCCAACCAAAGAAAAATAAATAAAAATATCCATCGGAATAAAATTTTAAGATATCATGATAAACAAAAATGTATATAGTAATTTAAGATAAGATTTAGTGTAGATAAGAATAGAAATTTGTTTGGCAAACGACCTTTTTCCGTTTCAAACAAAATTATCAAAAAACCTTTGTTTAGAATTAGAAGACATTTTACCTGTAAGTTAATCTTTTCATTGTTTGTATAGTCGAATATTAAATGACCATATTCTAATCTTTTGAAATATGTATAAACGATGTATTGACAAAACCAATTTTAAAGTAAGCTATTTAGTTTTTCTCTGAAACCGAAATTAGGCTTTTCCAAAATCATGGTAAACACAATTTGAGCTTTTGATTGGACGGTCATTTTTAAATGGGAATTTGTGAGCCGATTAGGAGACCGGAGGGAGTCAGTGATATTTTGGTCATCGAAAGGAAACGGTCGTTTGTCTCAAGATAGGGTGTGGTTCGTGAGTTTGGATACCTGCGTAACGAAAAGAAGTGAATAGTTGGCAGAAGGAGATAACAAGTAGATTAAAAGAGGTCCTTGTATCTACCGTGGGCATTTTATAAAGTATATGTGAAAGTATTCTTACGGCATCAAGTTGACAAAAGGAGGTCCTGGTGTCATAAATAAGTAGCTGAGTTTGGAGAAGTGAATCAGGTGTTTTTTGTGTAGTCTGCAAGAGGTTTGCAGAGACGTTAAGAAGGAGCCGAGGTGCCAAAGGACAGAGATCACATCGTTGAGGAGACTGGGCTTTTCTGGGTATGTTCCAACATACAACTCAAGAAGAAAATAAGCTGTAAGTGTTTGTACAATTGAATTTTATATCTGTGAAGGATCGGTTTGACATCATGGTCATTAGCATTCAAATTTAAGAACTGAGGTTTTGTTAGGCTAATCAAAAGTTTAAAGTTTTGTTGTTTCTTGTTTCAAGTAAAGAAAATTTTAAGTAAAATTGGTTTTCACGTAATATAAATGTATGTAGCTTTATAATCTTATTTTTATAAAAATTTGATTTATTTTCTTGTATGCTGATTGATAAGATAACGACAGAATTTAATAATTGTTTTATTCGTTCATATAAAATAAAGAAACGTAAATCTTTGTAATATAATATATTTGTATTCTTATCCTTTCTTCTCTAACCCGATAAAAGACAACTAGAAAATCTTTTGAATCCATCGAACACAGGTAATATAAGGATTATTTTACTTTTGATAACAAATAAGTTATAATTCTTTTTTATTGGCTCAATAAACTAAGATTAAAGTCAAAACAAACAATCATAACAATATATATATATATATATATATATATATATATATATATATATATATATATATATATATATATATATATATATATATATATATATATATATATATATATATATATATATATATATATATATATATGTTACTAGCAAAGCCCAAAATTGGACAATCCTAGCATTGTACGGAAATTATTGTCCACTTCTAGCATTGTACCCCCAAACTGTACAATGTCTGAAATGATCAAAATTAAAAATTATTATTGAAACGCTCATTGATTCTTCTTGATTATTATTGACAAGCGACACACCAAATCAAAAAACGAACATTTCTTATTAATTATTTGATATTTTTATATTTTCTATTTATGTATAGAGTTCTTCTTTTTCGAATCGTCAATGTGATAAAAGGCTGTGTCAAACTAAAATATAAATAATAAGAATTTGTTCTGCAATAGAGTAATAATGTGAGTGAAACATTATAAAGCTTCAAGAGATAGGTACATCACTATACTATAATATAGGGAAGATGTTTGTGAATCGATATCTGTCGTATTCTCCCAAACTTTGACGAATGGCTACTTATTGAAATTCGAACAATGTACAGCAATTCTTTTATACAAAGTCCGACGATTATGTCTATTTCGGAGATTGTACAGTAAAGGGGTACAATTCTAGAAGTGGACAAGATTTTCCGTACAATGCTAGGATTGTCCAATTTCGGACATTGCTCGTAACATATATATATATATATATATATATATATATATATATATATATATATATATATATATATATATATATATATCGTCGTATGTCCCTATACGTTCAATAATAACGAAGATAAGGTGTGTGCGTGTGTGTGTGTGTGTGTGTGTGTGTGTGTGTGTGTGTGTGTGTGTGTGTGTGTGTGTGTGTGTGGGTGTATGTTTGTGTGTTTTATTGGCACTGGTTTTAACAACCAACTGGCCAGTCCATTTGGTTTGAGTTCACTCTTTACATAAGACCTGGTTAGTATCTACATTTAAATCTATTGTATTGCATTGATAGTGATACACGCTCTAAATCATTTAAAGGCAATACATATTATTTTATAAATTTTCCAAAGCCTTTATTTCTTTATAAATAACGTTTTTTTTTAATTTAATAAAATATATTTATTTGCTAAATATTTCTTTATATTAAACCAGTCACACATGACATATAATATATATTATTAAAATTAGTAGTAGTTCTTGTGGATATGTGGCACTGGGGTTTTCATTGAAACAGAGAGAATACGCAAATTATAATATTAATACCAATATTTAATAATTTAATATTTGAAAACATTAAATCCCGATATTGGTACCGTGGAACCATTTCATTAACAAATGGAGTTAGTTGTTGGATTTCATTTAAACTACCTTTGAATCGTGTGACTGAACATTCTTGGTGGAAGTGTTGGATTGTTTTTTCAACAGCATTTTATTTGTCACGTAGCAGGCTGTCTGCCATTCCCCATGGTATATATCTCGCAAACCAATCAATAACCAGTGCACTATAAAAAAAATTGTTTCACATGAAAGAGGACGAAAATGAAAAACATAATAAAAATAGTTTAGGAAAGAAAATTCTGTGCAGTGAAAACAAGAAGAAAATAAGGGATGGATGAGAGAAGAAATCCTGAGAATTATGGATCAAAGGAGAAAAGACAGACAAGTTAAAAATTAACACAAACCAATCCATGCAATAATCAGGCAGACGATAAGACATGCGAAAGCACAATAAAAAATAATGTAGTGCCATTGGACAATATGAAAAGACACACGATACACCTGCATAAGAAATTAAAAAAGATCACTGGAAATAACTGAAAATGGCTATTCTAAAGTAGAGAAGATAAAATTAGAAACAGATTAGTAGATGTTAATAAACAGTAATTAATAATAAGGTGAAAGAGTAGAATCCTATAAAGTTATTGTCATACAGGTCCATCTAAGACATAAAGTAAGGCTATATGGGCAATACAAAAGCACTTGATCACGATAAAATGAATGCTGAAATACTAACGTTTTTGGAAGAAAATGGGATTAAGGCACTGTGAGGTTTCTTCAGAATTTGACACGGGGATATTACCAACTGATTGCCTTAAGTCGACATAAGGATTTGCAGTTATTATCAGCTAATAAGTCTGATGAGTCACGTTTTGAAAATACTTCTGCAAGTAATATATAGCAGAAAATATCGTATATTAGGGGAGAAAATTAGTAACATTCAGTTTGGATCTACGGAGGAGCTTGGGTACTGTAGAAACCTTGTTCAGAATCCAAGTGCCGATAAAGAAATGCGGAGATATTATCAAAATATTTACGTAATTGATTTTGAAAAGACTTTTCACAAGGTCCGATATAACAAAATGCTAGTATTGAAACAGCTGAATTGGACGATAAAGATTTATGAATAATTATAAATCTCTCCTGGCGTCAAGTGACAAGAAAAAAAGTTAAACAAGTGCTGTCGGACAGAGTGGAGAAACCCGTGTATCTAGATAATAATAACAATGCGAGCTGGGATCCAACCATAGAAATTAAATGCCGAATATAAAGAGCCTGAGCTACATTTGTAAAAATAAGAAACTTACTTTGCAGCCATGATCTTAGTTTCAACCTACGCTTTTAAAAAACACATTCCTATATATTCCCACTGCTACTATATGGAATGGAAGCGTGGACTCTTATTGAGGCTATACTTAAACGTTTGGAAGCCTCTGAGATGTGGGTATACAGACGAGTACTAAAGATAAGCTAGGTCGACATAGTTAAAAATGAGAAGGTCCTTAAACGGCTGAACGGCGAATACTTGGGTCGCATTATGAGACAGTCTGAAACATATGAACCATTGCATCTCATCATATTGTAAGAAAAACATAATGGTTAAATAATTTAAGACAACAGTACTGAAAATCGACTACATCATTATTTAAAGCTGCTATCAATAAAGTCACTATACAAAAATGGTAGCCAATATAATATCCAACGATCGATATATAACGGTCATGGAACTAAAAGGAGAAAAAAATAAGACTATTCAATACATACTGTTAATTAATAATATATTACATTCAAAACATAAAAATAATTATTTCGGTCTAATATTTTTGATGTGAGATTAGAGTAAATACGGTACTGTTGTCAATTGCTGGAATAGTATATAAAAGTTTACATGAAATTAAACTGAAATTTGTTGTTTCGGTAAAGTTGAATTAATTTATTTGTTAAACATGATCTAATTAATGTGATAATCAATTTGTAATTATGTTGCTGTAACAGAGCAGTTAGATATTTATTTGAAGTAATAATTTAAACTGGGTACATTTTCCGGATATGTTCACTTTGGCATAAAATAAATGAGCTACATAAGATAAATTATAATTATAAATAATACCAAATTAGAACAGTGAAAGACATGCAAATGATAAACAGGGAATGTTTGAGAAGTAAATATTAATATCCAGCAATAAATTATTCTTAAATACAATACTCGTATAAGAAGAGGGAAGTATTGTTAATATTCATACTTGTAAGGAACAGTTTCGATTTGAACGTTAGTTTGTCAGATTTGTTTCAACAGGTTTTTGTACTGTTTGTAAGTTTTTTTTAAATAAAAAAATAGAAATACTAGAGAATACTTGTTTTAAAGAGATTTAGAGTAATATTTCCGATAGAAGTTATCGGAAATATTGGGAAAAACCAAACCAATTAGACAAAACGAATCTTTTGACGAGAAGTGTCAAGAAGCAACAGAACAAAATAAAGCGTACCTAAAGACAAATCAAGCTAGATGCACAAGAAAAGCAAAAGAGGAATACCGGACCCTAAGAAGAGAAGAAAAAAGATTACATAAAAGAAAAAAGGCAATTAAAGAAAAGCAGTTAGAAAACAGAGAATGGCTAAGAAATCAAAACCAAACTCTAAAGTTCTACAGAAATGTAAACAAAATGAGTAAGCCAAGAATAGAAAGCTGTAAGAATGGTGAGGAAAATATCCTAAGTAATACGGCCTTAATCTTGAACCGATAAATTAAATACTTCGACGCAAAATTTAACGGTCATTATATCGAAGATAATACCGTAGAAGATCGAAATGATTGAAATTTACTCAACCTAAACAAAAGACCACATACCACTGAAGAGGTTGCCCAAGCCATTAAAGAGTTTAAAACTAATAAAGCGCCACGAACTGATCAAATTTGTAGTGAACTCTACAAGAATGGTGGCAACGCCCTGCTACAATCACTGCATAAACTTTTACTTCTTGTCTGGCAAAATGCTCCGTGAAGACCATGCTCCGTGAATGCGTGAATGGTCTTAAAGCATGATATGCGGATATTTAGGTAAAATTAAAATAAAATAAAACAAAAAAAGAATAAAATAGACTAAAATGGAATAAAATAGAATACAATAAAAAAAAATAAAATAAAATAAAATCTTAAATTTGATTCTTGATGCTCCGGGATGAACAGAAAAAACATTCATCTGGAATATCTGCAACTTTATTAGAATGCGGACGAATTGGACATTGAGTTTGTTTTGAAATTACCGATAAACCGAAATTATCGTTTGGGATGAATGTATATTCGCCCACAAGAGGTCATTAGACTGGACATAACTTTGAAAAATATTCGTGACAATTAAAAACATTTTTGGTAAGGCCATGATTTTATTTTCAGACTCACTGTTCCCTATTTATTAATTATTCCTCAATTGACTGCTGCGGACGAACTAAACGCATGCCTAACGTTATCGAATTTCTGGCGGCATGTAAAGACGCTTCAATTGACAAAAAATACTATGCGAGTGTTTCTGCAACAAGATCAAAGTGCAATTGTATTTTCGAAGCAGTTGTTCTTCTTCTCATGGCGTCGTCTGCTTTTGAACGTTGGCGATCCAAATGGCAATTGTAGTTTTGAAAACTGCTGCGCGAAAGATTTCTGGAGATGAGCGGTCGAACCATCTCCTTAGGTCTTTCAGTCGCGAGTTCTGGCGTGTTCTACTGATCTTTTGCCCTGTACTTTAACTCAGCAGTACCTCAACATTAGAAACTCTTTGTACCCATGTTATTCTCAACATTCGTCTGTATATATACATCTCAAAGACATCTATTTTCTTTATATTTCAGAGTCCATTGTCCAACTTTCACAGCCATACAGTAAGACAGAAAAAATGTAACATCTGATTATTCGGATTCTTAGCTGCAGACTAAGGTCTTATCTTATAAAAAATGTTTTCATGCTCTTGTATGCTTTCCTTGTTTGTTCGATTCTTGATAGGATTTCTTTTTTTTTTAATACACTGACTATTGATATTTGCTCCCAAATATTTTATGGAATTTACCTGTTCTATTATTTGACCATTGGCATACACATGTACGTTTATTGATGTTTTTGAAAATACTAAAGTTATAGTTTTGGAAACGTTTAGATGTAAACCGAACATTTCGCTGTGGTGAACTACCGCATTTATTATATTTTGCAGTTCTTGTGCATTGCTTGCTATTAAGACAATATCATCAGTATATCTGATGTTGTCTATGCTTACTCTGTTAATTTTAATTCCGCCTTGGACCTTGTCTAATGCTTCTCTGAATGAGACTCCGAATACAAATCAAACAGTAGCGGTGATAAGACGCAATCCTGTCTCACTCCTCGTCGGATTTGTATATCTTCGGATGTTGTGTGCTCTATTTTAATTTTTGCCGTTTGGTGCCAGTACAGTTCTGAGATAATTCGCAAATTTTGTTCATCAACTCTAGTTGTTCTCAGAATTTCGATCATCTTTTGATGGTTAACGCAGTCGAATGGTTTTCGATAGTCAATAAAACATGCATATACATCTACATTCATGTCTCTGTATCGTTGGGTTGACACATTTAAAGCAAAAAGAGCCTCTCGTGTTCCCAATCCGTTTCGAAATCCGAATTGAGTGTCACTCATCTGGAACTCGCACTTCTTGTAAATTCGTGTATGGATAATTCTGAAAAAAGTTTTAAGGACATGAGACATCAAGCTTAATATTCGATAATTATCGCATTGTGAGGAATTCGATTTTTTTGGTTATGCTACGAATGTTGATTTTAGTCATTCTGTTGGTATTTTACCCGTGTTATATATCTTATTGAATACTGCTGTTATTAAGTCTAGGCTTTCACTTTCGTTATCTGCAATTAGTTTTAGTATTTCGACATTGATATTGTCTGGACCGGTGGCTTTTCCATCTTTCTGAGATTTTACTGCATGGATCACTTCTTCTTTGGTTATTTCTCGGCCTTTTTCTTTAATTCGATTATCTGTGGATGGTGGAGAACAAGGTCTATCGTCGTCAAAAAAAGTTTGTATGTATTCTTTTCATCTCTATAGTTTGTCTTTTGTACCCATAATTATTTCGGTATTATAATTTTCTAATCTTGTTGCTTGTCTCTTTTTGTGCCTACCTGTCATTTCTTTTACTTTTTTATGAATATTAAAGGTGTCGTATTTTTCCTGAAGTTGTTCGATTTCTAGGCATTTTGTTGACATCCAGTTCTCTTTCGCCTCCCTGCACTTTTTTCTAATGATTTTGTTGATTCGCTTGTATTCTATTGGGCTTGTTTTATGTTTTCGTCTTACGTCCATGAGGTCCATGATCTTTTGCGTTATCCATTCCTGTTTTTTGTTGTGTTTTATGAACCCGATGTCTTCTTCTAATATCTTTGTTATTTTTGTTTTTAGAGTAGTCCATGTTACTTCAATGTCTGTCTGTACCAAGTTTTCGATCGTTTTTATTTCTCCCTCGAGCTTGATACTTATTTCTTTTTTCTCTTCACGGTTCTTCACTCATGAGATGTCTATTTTTCTTGTGTTTTCTTTTTGACTTTGAGAAATCTTTTTAATCTAAAATCCATTATAAGTGGATTGTGATCGCTATGTATATCAGTTCCAGGGTATGTTTTCGTAGATTGTATGTACTTCTTAAAGGTATTATCGAGCAAAATAAAGTCAATTTGATTTCTAACAATTCTGTCTTTTCTGTCTGCAAGTGATTTCCATGTATATAGCCTTCTAGGATGTTGTTTGAAGAAGGTATTGGCTACTAACAGATTGTTTTCTACGCAGAATTGTACAAGTCTATCTCCTTTATTATTCCTAGTACCTAGACCGTATGCTCCTATGTGGTCTCCTTCAGCACCACGACCAATTTAGCGTTAAAGTTACCCATGATCATCGTTATCTCACATCTTTTTTGTTTTTATTAGTCGCATTATTTCATCTATGCTGTTATAAAATTTTTGGATTTCTTCGTCTGACTTGTCGCTTTTTGGAGCATAAACCTGAATAATATTTAGTTTTCTGTGAGTTGTTTGTAATTTCAACATTGCTACTCTATCATTTAGAGGGATGAAATCTATGACTGATTGAGCAATTTTGTTCGACGCTAATATAGCAGTTCCATATTGATGTTCTGGATCGGTTCCACCTGAATAGTATATGTATCCATGTTTTGTTTTTTGTACTCCTGATCCAGGCTATCTTACTTCACTCATCCCAAGATGTCTATTTTCAGTCTTACTATCTCGGCTTCAGGGTTTGCCAGTTTCCCGGATATAAATAAGCTACGTACGTTCCAGGTGGCAATGCGTACTATTCGGTCATATATTTTTATTCTCTGTCCACTTTCTTGGGTACTTGACGGGGGGATTCTTCGCACCCTTTCCCCATTTAAGAGGTACCTTGGACTGAGGGCCATTTTATTTTTCTAGTCTGCCATTTAGATTTGTGCAAAATATAATGATTTTCCCGTTGCCTTCCCCATCGCAGTACCACAACCATTTATGGTAATCCAGTTTCAAGCCAGTCCAGGATCATTTCCTCTACGCCTTGAACTGGTACTGATGATCGCTGCTGCCCTTCACCAGGGAGGGATAGGAAGTAGGAAACTAGATTTTGGAAGGATAAAAGAATGGGACATAATTTCTCTCAGTAAGGAGTTGAGAGCAAAGCATGGCTCGCGTGTGCAGGGACGCTTCCCTGAAGTAGACCTATTTTCCACCAGGGTCACAGAAAAGTGTCTACCCGCTACCCATTGTTAGATATTGGAAATATTAAATATTAAAGAAATATTAAACGATTTCCGAAGTGGAAATTGAAACGTCAATAAACGTATTTTAACTTTTAATTGTGGCTTATTCCCATTTAAATAGTAATTAATTTAAAATACCACAAGAAAATGGCTTCAGAACAATATTAAAGTCGCTATTGACTTCATTACCCAGAGCTTATTCAACTTTGATACATTATTTTAGGGTCAACTAGTTTAATATAAATGGCATTAAAAGAATTCTTTTTTGTTCAGTACAGTATATTTATTATACATTTTCTTGCGCATGTTTTTGTAGAGTACAGTGGACCATTGGCTATCGAGTGTCTGGCAATAATTCAAAACAGTTGCAAATTAGTGAAATAACGAGTTTGTGTACTTTTTATACTATATGGATAAATGAAATGGTGATTAAATAATAAAATATTAGTTATTTTGCTTTTTTTTAATATACCATAAATAAATACGTAATAGTGTAATAGTGGAGGATATTATTATTAATTGACGTTTTTAAAGTCAAATAATGATCACAATAATCAAAATTAAGATAAATTTAAATTGTTATAGAACAAACGACTTGATAAAACTAAAGAGTTTCACCAATATTGAGTGTTCTACTTGATAATATATAGTATATTCAATATGATGGCTATTATATTTAACATGACACATAACATTTAACATGACGTCCATTAACATATAATTTCTATTGAATATAGCTATATGATGAGCTTAATATTGAGCTCTTGATTGTAGAATTTGTTAGAAATGCATACATTATGTAAATAGTTGAAATAAAGGCAGACATGACCCGAATTCGATTGCAGTCTCAAACGACTTATACAAAATAATGAGAACTTTATACTATACAGAAACGAAATTGAATAAGAAATCTCGCAATCTGGCGCTTGTAGAAGTATTCATTTACATAAAGTTCTCTAAGAGACACAAAATTAAATGTTTAGTTGCGGAGTTAGTTTATAAATGGAACTGCTGTGATTATAAACTAATACAGTAGAGCCCAAAATAAACAGTACTGAACATGTAATTATTTTATTGTTTTAAGAAATAAATATAACTGAAACTTTATTACATGTTTTTAATGCGCTTCTCCTCGCTCAAGACAGGCTTTATACCGATGTTCCAAGTTTCTCGTCGTGTTATGAAATAAGGGTTTCTTCAAGTCCGTGAAAACGGTTCTAACGGAATGTTTATCAATGGTTTGGGGTGTCTATTTAAAAACGGCAGTCTTAGCCATGTCTCAAATGTATGCGTCTGGAGATGTGAGGTCTGAAAAATGTGAAGGATAAGAGAAGTCAGTAAATCGTGGAATGAATCTGATTGAAAAATGCCCCCAAAGAAATTAATGAATTGTGACAGCAGTATGGCCCAGTCCTGTTGGAAAAGTTGCCCAGTTCTGCTGGAAAAACTGGTCTCAAAATGTCAAATTACGTGAACGACAGAATTGATGTAGGTATATATAATTTTGCATAGCGAGCTGCTTAAAATTTAATTATTCTAACCTTAAAGGGGGGTTTTAAAACCCCCTTTTAAAAACATTTAAAATCGTGACTAAATTCCTCCGTTGCGTTACTCGCCATCTTGATTTTAAAAACAACCGTTGCAAAAATACCATGTGCATGGTATTTTTATGCATGCGGAATGGTATATGTGAGAACCACGAAAAGACACACAAACGCAAGGATAAACGAACATAAAAGCCATTGTCGTTTAGGACATATCGACAAATCTGCCGTTGCCGAAAACGCTTTGGGAAGCGGAGAACATCGGATACTGTTTGAAGAAACGCAGATGCTGGATAAAACATCACAGTACTACCCACGGTTGTATCGGGAAGCGGTGGAGATATATAAGCACCCAAATAATTTAAATCTGAGAAGAAGGACTAAAAATCAACAAAACATGGATACCAATATTAAAATCCACAAAAATCCTTCCCGCAAAACACGAAGAAAGAAAAGCTACTACAAATGACGACACGCCCCCTCACGCCAAAACTAGTGGAGGAGAGGCGAGTAGAGAATATAAATATGGCCTCCGCGGTACAACGCGGCATCAGGTTTAACGTACAAGCGAAGCAGTAACATCTCCAGAAAATGCCAACCCCTAGTGTTGGCGAAACGTCGAGACCTAATCTCAGAAGACAACGGCCTAACAGCCCGAACAAAAAGTTTAACAAGTTATACCATTTTTGTCGAAAAATTAAAAGTGGCGGAGATATTGAGCAAAATCGGTTCTCCTTTAAAATCAAGATGTTGGCTAACGCAACAGTGGAATTCAGTCCCTATGAGTTGTGACTATTTAAGGTTGACGAATTTGTATGCACAGTGCAACTTTCTAAACCAAACATTATTTGTATTACCAAATCCTAGCTTAAACCATCAATTCCTGACTTCTCTGTTGATATAAATGGATATACAATATATTCTAAAGACAGAGAAAATCATGTGGGTGGCGTGTATGAATTTATTTATCTAATATTATTACCACAACTTTCAAAATTAGTATCAAACTTAAAATGTTTATATTATCAATCTCAGTGACGCAAAAAGATTGAAAATATTTTTCGGTGTTTTAATACATACGAAACGAAAAAAAAAACGAAATAAAAATGCTACAAGAATTTGGTGTCACCTTCAGAAAACTCGGTAGTAGCATATGTTAAAATATTATTTTTGCAGGGTAGTATTTGATTGAACTGAATGTAATATAACTGCATGATCTGACTTTCCTATAGGAGAACTGACTTCGAGAGATGAAATTAGCTGTTCGTCATTAATAAGCACTAGATCGAAAGTAGATGGTTGGTTATTAATTCTAAATCTAGTAGGTTCTGTGATAAGTTGTATCAGGTGATCTCTGGGAAATTAAAATCACTAATAATGATAAGATTATCAAGAGATGATAGTTCTTCAAGTTTTGTAAAGAAAACATTATCGTGTGCAAGTAGTGAAACATGTGGACGATATATACATACTAAATTTAGGCAAAAAGAATTTTTAGTAACAGATAAGTGAATTGCATCTGTTTCAGAAATATCTAATACCTTAATGTTAATTTTGAAAGTTGTGGTAATAATATAAGATAAATAAATGAATTTTTTTCATACTTTTGGATTATACTGTATAATTTAGCTTAGCAAGGTAATCACCTATGTTTCTGATACTGCTCGATTTGATATTCTATATATATATATATTCTATATAGCTTTGACTTGTTGACCACTCTTATTAATGTACATTTTATTATAATTATTATAATATCGCTTTGATAGACATTACCATGAAAAAAAGAAGTAAAACATCTAGTCTGTAAAGTAGTTAATTTCCTTTATCAAAAAGCTAATGGAATTTCATTTACTATTTTCAATAGGCATGTGACAACCAAATTTGCTCATGAAATGTTAAAGCCCTTACCTCTGTGAAATATATATTGGTTTTTCTTATTGACGTTTCCAGGCTCAATATAGCTACTAAACGTGTCTTGAGTTGTTGATTTATTTCAAGAATGTAAGCTAAGGGAATTTAGCTTTTGGTTGTGTCAAGAAAATTTTATCTTTTTATGCGTAAAAGATCAAAATAAAAGTACATATATATATATATATATATATATATATATATATATATATATATATATATATATATATATATATATATATAAATATGTGAATAATAAAAGTGAAATGTCTCATGTCTCGCAAAACAGGAAAACAAATCACAAAATAGGTATATCGATGGAGGGCAACCGTAAATACGTATTTCTGACTATTGGTCGTCTTCAGTACGGTGCAGCCAACTTCTAACTTATCAAAATTTATCAGAACGAGGATTCGAGACAAGCAAAGAAGATTTAAATTCTTGCTTTTTAATTATAACAGATAAAGAAATAATATGTGAAGCAGTACAAAAAGAAGAAAGCCTAGTAGAAATCACCAATTATGTACTACAACCAAAACAGTAAAACAAGTTATAAGCTGATAAAAAATACGTAAAATGTACAGCTGATTTTGCTGTGTTTTTGTTTTAAACAATTTTAAAAAGTAAACAAGTCATTTTTGCGTATAAAACGTTTTCATATGCAGTTTACAGAAAAATGGCTCAAATAAAAATTGGAGATCCTGAAATATTCTTCAATTTGCGAGTTTATAAATTAAAATACATAATGAATTCACTAAGATAGTTACAAGAAACCCTTAATTTTAGTAATTAAAAAATATTAATAATTTTGTTTTTTTCATATAAAATTGTGGCAGTTAATAAGTCTGGGAGGTGTGATAAATTTTAAATAGATCGACCAAATAGTTTATAGGATATTCAATTTGTTTATCCCGGAGAGTAATTATTTAAACAACTGTTCTCGCTCAGATACTCACTCTAGAGGTATTCTGTAAATCTAAATCGATTCTGTAAGGGTACATTTTTAAGCTATATTAAAAAACTGCAACATTTTATTAAATTTGTTATTAAAAAAAAACGGGTGTGGCAGTCCAGTGGGACTGCCGGTGGAAGTTGCACTTCTATAGAGCCATTCGCCGTTACAAATTTATTTGAGAGCCAATTTGCACAATCATTATATATGTAATTCTATAGGTAAGACATAGCAGAAAGAGAAACAGAATTAATAACAACTTACTAACAATGAAGGATTGAATCAATATTTTGATGAAAATGTATATTTTTATTTTCATATATGTATGAAAGGAGTTGAATGCAAAAATTGTTTTACACATACTCTGCAGTAACTCTGCATTGTTTATTTTGTTATTAAACTGCAGTATTCATATAAGTATTTAAAAATGACAATAATATACATAAAAAAATACACTACAATACAGTGCAACATAATTCCATATAATAATACAATATAAATTAAAATGCAATATCCATAAGTATTTAAACATGACAATAATGTAATAATATTAATAAAAAGTCCTCCCCAACTGGGAATCGAACCCCGGTCTCCCGCGTGACAGGCGGGGATACTGATTACTATACTACCGAGGACATGACACAAATGTATTTCAAAATTGACAGTTCTGGATCATACAGTGATTTATTGAGATTATTATTTTGAAATACAAAAGACTAATATAATTATGAACATTTAATAAATAATACAAAACATCACATAAATAATAATATTAATAAATATTTTATTATATGTATAATATTATATGTATATACATCTTTATATAATATATATAATATTAAGTTATATATACAAAAGGAACATTTTTATATTTGAGAGAGGAAGAGAGAGAAAATATATCTTCGGTCTCTCTCTTACTCATTATCTTACATATGTAATGATTTCACAGATTCACTCCCATACAAATTTCCAACGTGGAGCGCGCGTATAGAAGTATAACTTCAAAAACAGTTTAAAACGGGACTAACTTTTTAGCTTATAAACAATTTTAATAAATTTGACATTTTTTATGTCACACGGTTGTAGTAGGCTGAATGAAAAGCTGGTGAAAAAACACACTTTTCAAAACATAACAAAACCTTCTATGATCAATAGAAAACAACATATCATTTTTTTCCAAAAATTATATTTCCATTATTTATTAACATTAAGTGCTGAATATTGAACAGGCTATAAATAAAGAAGAAGTAAAAAAGTTAAAACCTGTTAAAATTATGGTACTTGTAAAATACCGCCACAAAAAAGTAGAGGGGTAAACTACAAGAATAATATTTATACTCATTAGCTACTTATCTTCATTAAATTATAATAAAGAGAATTATTTTTTTTTTTATTTAATTTAACGTGCTTGTGACAGCTTCGACCATTAGCACGAGGCACCGTGGATACAATTATAAAGGTACAATTACATATTATATACTATAGTTATATACTATTTAATAAGTTTTCTAGCTTCAGGAACTGGATAGCTGTGATGACTTGGCTCTGGTTCGATAATATATCTTTGATGTCGCCTTCCATGCCCAGTTCTTGGCGTCGTTTATTGTAGTGAGGGCAGTCCACAAGGATGTGTAGAACGCTTAGTGGAGATTGGCAATAGTGACAGATTGGCTTAGGTGCAGAATTCATTAGGTGACCATGTGTACATCTGGTGTGACCAATACGCAATCTTCTAGCAACAACCATCTCATTTCTAGTTATACCAGGGATAACGAACCGCTCAATCGTCTGATCTATTTGGTGTAAAAATGTAGTGGATTGGTTCCAATGATTCTGCCAGTAATTTCGTACGAGTTTCTTTATACTAGTTTTTAGGTCACTGGCAATTTGTATATTACGTGGTGTACAATTGGATACAGCAGCTTCTTTGGCAAAGCGATCGGCGTTGTCGTTACCCATAATCCCGATGTGGGAGGGAATCCATATGATAGTGATATGGATGTCGTGGATGATAAGATTTTGGTAAATATCATGGATTTTTTCTACAAGAGGGTGATTAGTAAATAGATTATTGATGGACTGGATAGAGGCAAGGGAGTCTGTACAGATGGCAATATGTTGATTGGGTGCTGTACAGAGTTTGAAGGCTTGGTAAATAATTATTTTGTTAAAAGAAAAAACTGTAAAATTAAATAAAAGAAATAAATGTATTTTAATAATTTATAATTATTGTGAATTATGTTAAGTATGTAATTAGATAAATGTGAGATATACCTACTATAGTTATAAAAAACGTGTAAAACATGAAAAAAATGCAAACTACCTATTCTCTTTATCTAATGCCTTATTTTATCTATTATAATTTTTTCGATCCAATCCAGTAATGCGAACATTCTAATAATCTGACACCCTCTGCTTTTTAATATTGCCCGATTATTGATATTCTACCGTACCTACAGGGTGTCCCGGAAAATAGTGCGTTCCTTAAAAGTATGGGCTGAGTGTAGCATTTAAAACAAAAAAATCTTTTTATAAAGTCAACCGTTTTCAAAAAAAAAATATATATATATTAAATTTAATCCATTTGATTAGTGTCCACAGAAAAGCAAATACATCCAGCAACGTTGCGCTCCAAAAAGGTATGGGCAGGATGCGATAGTTTAATTTATTTTGATACAGAAAAGGTACATTATTTGTAAACAGTTGTAATTACCCGTAGCTCAAGAATAAATAGTATTGTCATGTTTTCGATTCGCGAGTATCACGATATGTTAATTACGTACGGTGAAGCCCACTGTGACAGTAATAGGGCTGTTAGACTTTATGTTGAACGCTATCCCGAACGACGACATCCTAATGCCCGAAGTTTTGTGAACGTGTCCCAAAGGTTATTAGAGACGGGTTGTGTGATACCTAAAAAAACTAGCTGTAGAACACGAAGTAACCGTAGACTAAATGCAGAAGATGTGATTTTGGATATAGTCAGTAAATAATCCAAGAGTAAGTACTCGATCTGTGGCTAGAATGGTTGGCATTTCAAAAAACATTGTTCACAAGACATTTACGGAACAACTGTTACATCCTTACCATTACCAACGAGTGCAAGATTTACACCAAGGCGATTTACCTCGAAGATTAAGATTTTGTAGATGGTTTCAAAATAAAATCGCCAGAGAACCCGAATTTCCGTGCAAAGTGTTGTGTGCAGATGAAGCTTGTTTTACGAGAAATGGTGTGTTTAATTTTCATAATTGTCACGTGTGGAGTGATGAAAACCCGTATGCTATACGTAGGACAAATTTTCAAAAACAATTTAGTATAAATTTATGGGCTGGGATTATTGGTAATCGTCTGATCGTACGAACTTCCCAGAAGATTGAATGGAGAATGCTATTTAAATTTTTTGCAGCATGTTCTACCGATACTACATGAAAACGTTTCGTTACAAATACGCTCTGAAATGTGGTTTCTTCATGACGGGGCTCTAGCACATTTTACGAGACATATTAAAGATTTCCTCGACATCACTTTTCCTCGTCGTTGGATCGGTAGAAATGGACACGTTCTGTAGCCACCCAGAACACCAGAATGCAATGTTATGGACTTTTATTTTTGGGGACATCTAAAATCATTAGTATACGACAACCAGGATGAAATTAAAACAGAAGCTCAATTGCGACAACGAATTTTTTATGCTGCTGAAATAATCAGACATAATTTACATACTTATAATATTAAGAATAATTGGATTCGTCGAATAAACGCGTGTATCTGTGCAAGTAGTGGCCATTTCGAACATTTATTGTAATAATAATGTTAATGTTCCATGTAAGTAAAAACAGTGTTCAAACTTTAATTATTAAATATTTAATAAAAACAAATACATGCTTTTTCTCTATCACTGTTATCAGTATCAATACATATTATGCCTAACGATCGATGATTCATGATAGCTGATTTACAGTAATTAACAAAGAATAACAAGGAACGCAACGTTGCCGGCTGTATTTCCTTTTCTGCGAAACAATAATCAAATGGATTTAAATTAATAATTTTTTTTTTTTGAAAACGGTTAACTTCATAAAAAAATGTTATAAGACTTTTTTGTTTTAAATGCTGCAATCTGCACATATCGTTAAGGAACGCACTATTTTCCGGGACACCCTGTATAAATATTTTTTTATCAGTTTATTCTTAAAAACCCAGTTTTTTGTTTTATGTTGTTAATTTATGAGAAAAGCAATTAAAATAACTACAGGCTTTTAAGTTTAAAGAAGCAAGTATTGTCCTCTGATATAAGGAGAAAAAGGTTGTTGATAACACGTAAATACAAACTAATAATTTTTAATTTTGACTATATTTTACAACGCATGAATAAAAAATATACATACTATATTGAAATTTGTTTTCTTCCATAACTACTTCGAAAATTAAATAGTGGCATATTTATTGGTTTATTGGTAAACTCGTATTAAACAACTTATCATGCAATAAAATCAGCAATAAACGTTATAGGAAAATCCTAATAGATCTAAAAGATTTTATGTTCAATAAAAGTTTTATGGGAACGAATATAACAAAACAGGTTGTTAAATGTTTTCAAACATAAAAATCAACTGGCACGTTTAGTTTTTCTAGATGACTTATTGGTTTTCTTTTATTTTGTATACTCAATTTTTAAAAGTTAATGCTTTTTTCGGTGATAATTTCTACCTCATTCTCCTTTGTTCTTACTTTTAATTAGGTATATTTAATGTTTTATGTCTTTCTTTTATTCATCCGTCTCTCAATTAAATTTGTCTAATTTGTCTAACAAATAGTGATAAGTTGACATGAACTCCAAAGTATTGTTAAAATACTTATCTTTAATGTACATTAATACGAGTAGAATAATCAACTGGATTAGGTAAGTTTTGGGTTTTCACCTAACGTGACCGGAAGTAGAACCGGTATATAACCGAAGTCGTTATTTGAACTCTTCGTGTAACTTTGTGTCAATGGATACATGATTTCACCATTTTTGTTTCTGAAGCATATGTCATTATTGGTCTTACACTGGCTTTATAAATTCTTGAGTTCATATCAGTGTTAATGTGTATGTTTCGCCATATAGTGTTATTAAGGCATCCTGCCAGTCTATTTGCTTTTTGTACTTGATCTCTAATTTCTTTGTCCAGGTCTCCATAGCTAAACAATGTAATTCCCAGTTACTTTATTTTCATTTCTTGTTCAATATTGATACCATTAATTTCTATTTTACATCTTTGCTGATGGTTTGGTTGGTTGTTTGCTGACTACTATTGTTTTAGTTTTCTGAGATGAGATTGTCATATTAAATTCCTTTGCTCTTATGTTAAATCTGTGGACCAGTCTTTGCAGACTATCTTCATCTTGGGCTATCAATATTGTGTCGTCTGCGTAACAGAGTATTTTGATTACTTTGTTTTTCATTCTGTATCCTCTTCCTTTGTTAACGCTTTTGATGATTTCATCCATGATCAATTTGAAGAGCATGGGACTCAATGAATCATTTTATCTTATTCCGCTGCCTATTTCTATAGGTTCTGTAATTGTCCATCTATTTTGACTTCCATTTTGTTGTTTTGGTAGATTTTTTTGATAGTTTCTATAATATTTAGGGGAGCTTCTCTATTATACAGAAGATGGATTAAGTCTTTAAGTCTTTAAGTCTTACTCTGTCAAACGCTTTCTTTAGATCAATCAGACACATAAATGCTGGTCTATTATACTCTAGTCATTTCTCAGTAATTTGCTTTATAACGAATATTGCATCTGTACACGATCTTCCACTACGAAAACCCTGTTGTTCATCTGTTAAACTTATCCTCTAATTTATTAGCACTTGTAAAATTTTAGTTGTAAGTTTTAGCTTAATATTTAACAAGTTTATACCTCTGTAGTTTTCTGGCTGTTTTTTATCTCCCTTTTTGAATAGTAGAATTAGTTCGCTCGCTCGCTCGTTCAATATAATCTTCTTCTTTGTCAACCATTTTCCATCCACTCCTTAATGTAGGTCTCTCCCAATTGCTTCCATCTTTCTCTATCTTGCCCCAATCTAATCCACTGTTTGCCTACCGCTGCTCTTATGTCATCTACCCATATTTTTTGAGGTCTTCCTATGCTTCTTGTTGTCGTCCTTGGTCTCCATTCTATAATTTCAATACAATAACTAGCTTAAATAAAAAATATTGAATAATAATCAATTATAAATTAATTTTGATATTGTTTTTCATATTACAAGTAATAAAAATATTATGTATTGGCCTCAATAAAATTATTTTAATAAATATCTGAAAGTCGTGGAGAAAGTATAGTATTCTATTCGCTTATAATGACTATTATTCACAAGGGTGGTTTACGACAATCGCATATGACTCGTGTTGTAAACTTCACCCTTGTGAATAATATCCATTGTTATAAGCTCATTGAATAATATATTATTATAAATGATGTTATGTATTTTATATTTTTATGATTGGATAGTATTTATATCTACACAGTTACCATGTTTTAATGTTTTATTTTACAAAAGTACATTTTAGATAAATTCCGGTAACAAAACTTTTTATTAAAACACGTTTTAAATTGTTAAAACAGAAAGAGATAAAAAACGTTAGAAAACGAGAAAAAGACAACGGGCGGGAAAAGTTTAACTTCTTACTTTCATTTGGATAGCACTAAACGAATACTCAAAATAAATGCAAAAATACGGTCCCCAATGACTTTTCCAAACGAATCTTTTAAGAAATGTCGTTTTCTTTTAGTTCTTATTTTCACTTCTCAGGAAGTCAGCAAGACTTCAAGTTACATCCAGTTTATTTCTATTAAAGTTAGTATATGAAAGAAAAACTTAATGACAAAAGTAATTGGATTTTCGTATATTTCGAAAAACTTTCTTACTCGTATTTATGTTAAATAAGTTTAAAAATTCATAAGTTTACCGCATGTGGTCTCTATAATTTAAAATTAAATTCGCAATTCCTGTGTAATGAGGAACAGGAGTTCATTTTTTGATGCTATAAAAATGTTAATTTATTAATATGTTTTCAAAAAGTTTAGCTAATTTAAGAGAAATATTTCTTAATAAAAGACATTCTAATAAATTTATCTCAATAAATTTTTTCATACTATTTTCAACTACATTAAAACGTCGCAACTGATAGATTACAACATTTTTTACCATAATGGTTACTTTATCAAGTGTTCAAAATGTGCTCCATTTTGTGAGTTGACAGTACCCTAATCGACGGTAGAATACGTCTACAATATTTCTCCATGATTGTCTAGAAATTATTCGAGATTTATCGATAATTCGTTGCCTTAGCTCTGCAAGACTTGCTGGTTTAGTTTTGTAAACTGATTTTTCAAGTATCCCCAATAAAAATAATCTTTAGGATTGAAATCAGGTAAACGCGGAGGCCATTCAATTCTACCTGGTCTATTAATCCATCGTCCTGGAAATATCTCATCTAAATACCGCTAAACATTTACACAGAAATGAGCTGGAGATCTGTCTTGCTAAAACCATATCTGATTAAAATTGGCCCCAAACAAGTTTCTCAGTGTGGGTACAATTTCATTTCTAATTAACATTTCGTAACTATCTGACGTTAAATTTCCTTCGATAAAAAATGGCCCAATTAACTGAGTAACTACTATAACGGGCAATACATTTGCTTTTTGTAGTCTTTGAGTATGGTTTTCACGCATCCAGTGTTGATTTACGTCACTTCAGTACCTTAAATTGCGCCGATCTACACTTCCACACAGTGTAAAGGTTGCTTAATCGAAAAAACATATTCTGTTAAACGAAATTTTCATCATCATTTTCATTCATCATTTTTAATTTTATCCATTATTACCTCAGTAAACTCTAATCTACAATCGAAGTTATCTTCACTTAATTCTTGGAATAAGTTAATTTTGTATGGTTTAAATTTATTCTTACGTAATACACGTAAGACTGAAGAACGACCTACATCATTTACTTGCGCAACCCTGCGTGAGGATGTATGTGGATTTTCAACAAAACTTTGCATTATATATAAAGTTTTGTTGTTGTAACGTTATAAACGTCACATCTTTATTAATTTATATTTAAATAATTTTTTTATTTTAATTTCTTTATTAATTTATTAATTCCTTTACCTTCAGTTTCTTTTTTACTATTTTTTCTTCAAAAAGTAGTTGGCGCTCTCTCTCTTTCTTTTTTCTTCCTTTCTTTCTCGTTCTTTTCGGTAAAATATTCACCCTCTCTGTTTCTGTCTGCTAGAAAATATTCTGTTCTATGTTGACAGAAAAGCTAACTCCATCATCATAGGCATACATCCCATGACATCTGTGCTACGCTTCATTACAATGTCCCACTTTACTTTCTGTTAAATAATTTTCATGGTGGGATATCTTTTTTTGTCTTTAATTGAAATTTATAAAAGAAAGTAAAACTTATTATAAGGTTCATTTTTATTATCTGCAGAATTCTCTTGGGTTTATCGGATATTTCTGGAACATTTCATTGGAATACTTTATGTGATATTTCTAGAACAGTTTATTAAAAATACTATGCAGTGATGTGGGCCTAAACAGCTGTCTTCAAGACCTACTCACATGCTTTGGAGCCGACAACAGAATCTGCCCACATAATCTGAAGGCAACATATATTTAGAGCCCATCGATGCCACAAGTATCATTTAAATTTATGTAATGTAAAACATTAGGCAGGGTTGTTTTTGCTATTTAAATATTATGTTTAATATGTTAAATAAACATGATTAGTTAAATAAATGTTTTATTTGCTACCAGCTAGGGATTTATTGTTTAATTCATAGTTTAAGACAAGACGAATTCATACTTGAGAGACTGAGCTAGGCGAAGCATAGACGATAAGCTCCCATGGTTGATTAAGGTATTATTTTTATATTAGTATTTCAATTATCTTTGATAGTCTTATCGTACAATGAAACAGCGCAAGCTAGAATAACTTGGACATATAATGCGAAACGATCATAGACATAACCTGCTGCAACTTATATTACAGGGAAAGGTCTACAGAAAGAGGGGACCAGGAAGAAGAAGAATATCTTGGCTCCAAAACTTACGAAAATGGTTTTCCTTGACCACTTCAGGACTATTTCGAGCTAGGGTCAATAAAGTTAGAATTGCCATGCTAGTAGCCAACATCCGTAATGGATAGGCACCACAAGAAGAAGAGTCTTATCGTTACACTTTGGCGCCCAATGCCGACGTCGTTAACGAGATAATCGGTCGTTTCCAGACTTTTGGGCCACTCCATATTTTATTTCAAATTTTCATTTAAGTTTTACAAATTTCTCTGTAATGTCTTGCACTTTGACGAATTGTGTAATCCGTTGTTTACTTGGTCCAGTTATTTAAAAAGACAATTGAGAGACAGCCATATGAAATATAAATCAACGGAGAACTACGTAATGTAATTAGATACGCAGCCGATACAGTAGTTGTGTCAGAAAATATTAAAGGTGTCCAAAGTTTGCTTGATCGTATTCACGAAGTAGGAGAGAAAATGGGCATTAAAAAGAACTCAAACAAGACAAAATGTTTAGTTTTTAGTCGTAACGCACATCCAGATGCAGAGCTTCAATTAAATTCAGTCCAAGTTAAAAAATTTTACAAAATTACATATTTAGGAACTGTCATAACAAGCCATAAAGATCCAAACATAGAAATAAAACGCAAAATAGCAACGACTAAAACTACTTTTATAAAAATAGAAACATTTCTTTTAAAATCGCTCATTTCAGTTTAAAAATAAAATGATTAAGTGCTATATTTGGTCTGTACTTTGGTTTGGAGCAGGGGTGTGGACACTAAAAGTATCAAGCATAAACAGAATTAAAGCATTGGAAAGGTGGATTCATAGACGTATGCTGAACATACCTTAGATAGCAAGAAAAACTAATGAGGAAGTACTAAGGATGGTCAACAAAGATAGAAAATTGCTAAAGCCTCTTAAATACCATATAATGTCTTATCTGGGACATATATAGTGAAGTGAAATCGATATAAAATACTATAATTGCTACTTCAAGGCAAAATAGAAAGTCGTAGAGGTACAGGAAGATAACAGGTTTCTTGGTTTAAAACCATTCGTAAACAAGCTCAAATGTAGTATCAAATGCAGGAAAATGATTCCATGAGCCAAAATATCGAGAAGCCTTCGAAATGGTGATGGCCAACGTCGGATAA
Organism: Diabrotica undecimpunctata; assembly: GCF_040954645.1. Taxonomy (NCBI): domain Eukaryota; kingdom Metazoa; phylum Arthropoda; class Insecta; order Coleoptera; family Chrysomelidae; genus Diabrotica; species Diabrotica undecimpunctata. Next base: position 93,109,599 of record NC_092808.1, on the reverse strand, counting down.
TACTGATATGGCACTTAAAGAAAAAGAATAACCAGTTGTAAAAAAATGTTAATATACATTGTATAAACTAGTCCAGATCTATAGACCTCAATTGGTAAAATTTTACATTTGTTTTCATTTTAAATTTTAATGCTGTTCATTTGATTTCGCTTCTGGCATACATACTTCGATCTTGAGCGGCTTTGAAAAGTGCATGGGCGTCGAGGTTTGTCCATTTCCTTATATTCTTAAACCACGAGTATTTTGTTCTTCCGATCTCTTTTTTCCTTCAATCTTTCTCTCCATAATCAATTGTAAAAAATGCTGCTTGAAATTCCCAAATATGTGACCCAGGTAGGCTACTTTTTCTTCGCTTTACTATTTCAGCAGCTATTATCTTCATCTCTTTATTCGGAGTAATAATTCGTCGTTTTAAGATTTTCTTTCTTAAGAAGTTTTAACACCCATTTTTCGAAGGCTTTAAGGGATTCATGACGTTACCTTTTATTGTTCAAGTTCTCACCACATAAAGCATCACTGCATAAATGTAGCATGTCACAAAACGTACCGTACCGTTAATTTAAGACTATTTTTTCCTAAGCAGAGTTCTCATATTCGTAAATTCGTAAATACTGTATTTACTTGTTTAATTTTGCCGCTTATCTATGTGTCTGGGTCAAAGTCCTCATTTATCCAGCTTCCGAGATATCTAAACTTGGAGACTTGGCGAATGTTATTGCCGTTAACCTTTATACTCAAATGTATATTTGGTGTTTTCCTACCCACTAGTACCTTTATTTATTTTAATTTTTAAACCAAATTTAAACCAAACAGTTACCATAAATCGATGATGGTTTCGAGTTTGGATGATGTTATGTGGATTCCTATTATCACATAAGTGCATATTATGGAAAGTATGCCCTATTACTTGTAAAATGGATCTGTAAGTAAAAAGAACATTATTAAAAAGTGTATTGCCTTGTTGTTGTTGTAGGAATCTTCAAGCATGTCCGAATGCCGTTACCGATAATTCACTAAACAATTCTTCTACAGGTCGATTTTTTAGTATTATTCAAAACAACTTATACCTTTTGAAATTTACTGAAAAGGTTGTATTATTTAAAATGTATAGCACGACCTGTGGTAGTAGGAATACTTTTAAATTAAGAGCGTAGGCGCAAAATTTTGAGCCAATGCTTTTTAAATACAGTAGAACCTCTGTTAACCGATTTCTGGTTAACCGAGTTTCCGGGTTAACCGAGGCCATCCTAATATGAATTTTATAAATTTTAATGAGAAAGTATCACGTCCAAATAAACAAGCGATGTAAAGCGCCTTAACTTACCGCAACCGCAATACGTGCGCTGGAGTGGATACGTGAGAGTTAGTGTTTAGCCGACTGCACTATTCGGAACCGTCCGTGAGTCGCTCTCCCACAAGATGGCAGCTTGTTTTACTGTATACGTAGCAGTGCTTTGTTTACTCTTTCAAGTGCGTGTTTGTAGATCAGTGATCTGTTTTACTACTGTTAATAGCGTGTGTGTAATAAGTGCAATTAGTGCTAAGCGCAAGCGTGTCGTTGTGTCCTTAGACATAAAACTAAACGCGATTCGTCGTCTTGACAAAGCCGAGTCAATTAAAAGTGTAGCTACTGATTTGGGTGTTGGTAAGGTTAACGTAGGTGACTGGAGGAGGAAAAGTGCAAAGTTAGAAAAATGGGGCGCTCAGAGCTTGAATAGTAATTGCAATCCAGAGCGAAAAACTTTAAAGAAGTGTGAATATGAAAAAACTTTCAAGCACTATTCATCTGGTTTTCGGAAATGAGAAGTAAGGGCAGTCCAATGAGCGGACCTATTTTACAGGCAAAAGCGCTAGCTTTTCAAAAAAGGTTTGGCGATGCTGATGAATCCTCTACCGCTAAATCTTGGTGGTTAATGCGATGGAAGAACCGATATAGAATTCGACAACTTAATATATCTGGGGAAAAACTTTCAGAAAATGTAACTGAAGTGCCTATTTTTCAAGAAAAAATTTCTAAATTAATTTTGAATGAGAGCCTTACATCGGATCAAGTCTTTAACTGTGACGAAACAGGTCTGCATTTCAGAATGTTGCTGAGTAAAACCTTAGCTAGTTGGCAGGAAACATCAGCTCCTGGTTATAAGAAATGTAAAGATCGAGTTACAGTTCTAGCATATGCTAATTCTGAAGGAAGTTTGAAATTAAAACCAGTCGTAATTGGTAAGCCTAAACAGCCACGTGCTTTCAAAAACACTAATATGGACACCTTCCCCAGCATATATGGAAATCAGAAAAACGCATGGATGGACTCGCATATTTTTAAAAATTGGTTTTTTGATGATTTTGTTCCGATTGTTGAAGCTTTCATGAAGAAAAAAAATCTTCCTCCCAAGGCCATTTTTGTTCTTGACAACGTTTGATCTCATCCAGATGATGATGAACTAGTGAGCAATGGTATGAGAGCCATATTTTTACCACCTAATGTTACTTCCCTTATCCAGCCGCTTGATCAAGGTGTACTTAAAACTTTTAAACGAAATTAAAAAAAGATACTGCTAAAAATGATACTGGAAAAATTAGAGGAAGGTCTAAGTGTCACTAATGCTCTAAAACTGATCACACTGAAAGATATTGTTTGCTGGTGCTCAGAGGCATGGGATAACGTTAGAGATGACACGGTCAGAAGGTCATGGCGCAAACTTTTTGGTATTGATGAACGAGCTGCTGCTCTTAAAAAGTAACCGAGTTCTGAAATCGAAGAGCAAGGTTCTTGGCAATCAACTCCCAGTGAAAGATATTGTTTGCTGGTGCTCAGAGGCATGGGATAACGTTAGAGATGACACGGTCAGAAGGTCATGGCGCAAACTTTTTGGTATTGATGAACGAGCTGCTGCTCTTAAAAAGTAACCGAGTTCTGAAATCGAAGAGCAAGGTTCTTGGCAATCAACTCCCAGTGGCTGAGCCCATTAACGCAGCCGACATCGCAGAATGGATCAACGGAGATGAGGAGCAAGCCCTGACTGACGACGTAATTGTTGAAATTCTTAATACGCCAGAAAATGATGACAAGTCAGTTTTTTTATTTTATTGTCTCCCAAATTAATAACCATTGTACTGTAAAATTAATCTGTCAAATATTTTTTACAGTTATTGTACACATTTTACACTTCATTAAACTTTAAATTCACAAACCAAAACTTATTTTGTACACTTGATAAACTGCTGAAAGCACTAAAAGCTAAACTATTTTTACAGTGAGGAATGTGATGAGCCCAGTGATCGAATCTCTCACACAGATTGCCTACGCTCTATCGAGGCAGCACTGGCCTATATTGAGCAGCAAGATGATGCTCCAACTAATGATTTATTATGGCTGCGGCGCTGGCGTAACAAGGCAGCCAGTAGAAGAAGCAATAACTTTACTCAAAAAACAATCAAAAAGTTCTTTGTTTAAAATGATAATTGATTTACATGTAGTGTATTTGAGATTCAACTGTTTTAAGGTTATCTATTATTAAATGAGTTTTATACCAAAACAATGTGTGTTTGTCCCAATTTTTATGTTAACCTAACAATCGTCTTTATATTGTACTATATTTAGGTTACATTCCGTGTTATCCGAGTTTTGCCATATCCGAGGTACTCTCGGTCCCAATTACCTCGGTTAATCTAGGTTCATTCATTTTTTTGAATCCTAAGAAAACTAATAAATATTTTTAAAAAATTTAAACGCAGAATGAAAGATTACATTAATACCGAGGGCTGAAAGTCTCTTAGAATAAACAAAAAGTTTTTTGAATGAGATATGTGAAATTAAAAATCACACTAAATTTTCTCTTCTTTTTCACCCCTGTAACTTATTAAAATAAACAATATAGAAGTTTTCAGGGACTTTCGTCCCCCAGTAATAATGTGTTCTTTTATCCTGCGTTTAAATTTTTAAAAAACACTTATTAGTTTTCTCAGGATTTGATAAAATAAATGCATTTAAAAAGCATTAGCCCGAAATTTTGCGCCTACGCTCTTAAATATTTGTTTACAAAAAATTAATTTTTACAAGAAATGTTTCATTTTTTTAATGTAAGGTTTACTTTACATTAAATCATTAAAAATTAAATAATCATGTCGGAAAAAATAAATGTGCCATTGTAGTTGCACATTTGTCTCATTTGTAAAATTCTTGTTAGAGTTCTCAAAAACCGTATGAAGAGTAAAATTTTGCTATGTAAATCACGAGCAAATTTTTTAAAACCGAGCCGGATTTGTATCTATTTTGAATCCTAAAAGATTTTAGGGATGAATCTTTAAAAAAAAAATATTTTTAAACTCCTCGTTTAATCAAACATTACATATTTATTTTTATTTTACATAAACACTTATTTCAAAAAAAATATCCAAATTTATCAACAAACCTTACATTGAATTTAACCTTTTAACAAAACAGAATAATATCAAAACAAACTTTAAAATTTTGGTTATGTACCAAATGACAGTAAAGGATATACTGATTGTCATGTATCGAAATGAAATACCAAACTTTTCTGAATTATTCTAATCATTAAAAGTTAATTTTATTTAATAGAAAACTAAAATATAAAACTGGATGATCCATAAAACTATATTTATTTATAAACTTTTTAATTTGCCATGAAAGCAAATCTTAGTATATAAAAGTTGGAATTAGATACAAAAAGCACTGTCCCACACAAACTTCAACGATCTGGATTCGATCCATGAGATACACAAAAATAGAGGCTGATAAACACCAAAACTGGGTCTCAGGTTATCCTGGATGATAACTATATGATTCTTTAAAATTTGGCTGCTTATTTTTCACACAAAACCATGTAGGCCACTTAGCCCTCAGAAACACTGTAATCAGATCCCTTGACGCGAAATACAGCAAAAAATCGGGGATTATCTTACTTACAAAGACTGACAAGTAGCATTTTGAGATTAAATCTCACCTTCTTCTAACCAAAAAAATCATTCAATTAAACGAAAACTTGCCGTTTTTTAAAACTCCCTGCGATGTTTTACAGCTCAGACACAATTTTTTTCTCTTTGACTGCTACACTATCGAATTCCCGATGTGACAAAATTCTTAATGCCTTCAACAATGAAATCGAGTGCTCTCGCAGCCGATCCATTGAGGAGTAATATCACCCTCAAAAATTGTTTTGTTCCCCGCAGCAGCGAAAAAATTGTTGTTTATTTCCTGCATAAAAATTTAGGTGGAACCAAGATCAATCGAAAGAGCATATATAATTATTATACACAGACTCGAAAATTTTTATATATTATCAATCTCATAAATGCAAAAAGATTTTCGTTTCAAAAAGACTAACCCTGCGCATAGCCTCTGGCTACTTGTACTGAGACTGTATCCTTTAGTAACCTTACCTATATCACACGACTACTCAGCATGCAGTCTATTTATCTGCAGCTTATTAAGTATGACTATATATTTAGTCATACTTATGTACGAGTATTAACAAAAAGTAAATCAATAATAATCTCTTTTTTTAAGCCGTCTGTTACAAACCGTTATAAACCGGTTGTTCTGCAGGCTTATTGTACATCTTCTGTCCATTCGTAACACCTATTCCAGGATTCTGGAACCCTGTACTAGCTTGTACAGATCTAGTAAATAGGTACGACACAGTATATTTCTGGAATCACTTGGTAGTTTTCAAAAAATGTTTACGGTTTGCGATCGAATGCCTGACAGCCATACAAGATATAGATAACTGTAGCTGTTTGTATCTTACAGAGTCTATACCTCAAATCTCCATGGAATAGCTTTATTGAATGCAAGGAACCCGTAACTAACGCATGTCCAGAAAAGAAGGCTGTAATGACTTCTGTTTTACATTCTCACACTAGAAATTTATTCACTTGCATTTCCATCCAGTATACAATTTTTCGTATGCTTGATTGCGTATACTTTTCCAGTGAGAGTTATCTTATTTTTGATTATGTATGTAAGTTTGAATAATAGTGTATTTTAAAAATGGACACATCTACAAAGTATTTTTTGAATAATCATGAATGTGTTGCTTGTGTGAGTCCATTTTCAAAAAGAGGTAAAAGAAATAAATTAGACTTACTCACAATCAATTTAATTTTACTACCCAAGACGACCGGTTTCGCTTTCTAAAATTTGCAAAGCATCATTAGGTCAGTGGTACAAAGTAAATTAAATGCTGAAATTACAAAAAAGCCCATATTAGGGTGCTGTCTTATAAGGATACAGATCAAAAAAGTTATAGTAATTATGCCAATATTACATGTCTGTGTTTAATAATATGCATAAAATTGCTTTAGCAGACAAAGTAACAACCCACAAATTGGTAAGTGAAAAAAATCTGTTGAATTGTAATAAATTAGAAATAAACAAAATACTACTTACATTCCGGTACAAGAGTTTTTATATAGTGATTGGTGATACATAGTTCAAACTATTGTATACGTATAAGTATTGCTGATAATGGGTGATCTTCGATCAATGTTGTAACTTTCTGACAATTTAGGAGGAAGTTTATTGAGGGGACTGATGTTAACAGATGATATAGGAGTAAGGTATATGTAGGTATACAAACAATAACATATACATAATGACGGTATTATATTTTTTTGTTTTGATACAGGGCAGTGACAGCCGCTTATACGTATTACTACCTCTTTAGGTCTCCTCAGAGCAGTATAGCCACTACTCTACTACTAATGCTCTGAGGAGACCTAAAGAGGTCGAAATACGTATAAGCGGCTGTCGCTGTTCGGTATCAAAACAAAAATCTAATACCGTCATTATGTTTTATTACTTTACTCCGTTTGGAGTACCAGAAACTGAATTCACTACGAATTTTGACCATGATGAACGGCATGTGGAATGCAATTTTAGATTCCCTTGCCGAGTAATTTATCAAGCTGTTTGCTTCGCAAGTTTTAGGAAGCACAGTGGTAAAAATTTGAATTCGGTTTCGCTAGGTAGAAATCGTTTGATTTCTGTTTTTCTTAATAACATATACCTTACTCCTATATCATCTGTTAACATCCCTCACCTTAAGAAACTTCCTCCTAAATTCTCAGACAGTTACAACATTGACCGAAGATTACCGATTTACCGAAGTGGTAAAAATTTGAATTCGGTTTCGCTAGGTAGAAATCGTTTGATTTCTGTTTTTCTTAATAACATATACCTTACTCCTATATCATCTGTTAACATCCCTCACCTTAAGAAACTTCCTCCTAAATTCTCAGACAGTTACAACATTGACCGAAGATTACCCATTATCAGCAATACGGGATAGTTTGAACTATGTATTACCAATCACTATATAAAAACTCTTGTACTGGAATTTAAGTAGTATTTTGTTTATTTCTAATTTATTACAATTCAACAGATTTTTTTCTCTTACCAATTTGTGGGTTGTTACTTTGTCTGCTAAAGCAATTTTATGCATATTAATAAACACAGACATGTAATATTGACATAATTACTATAATTTTTTTGATCTGTATCCTTATAAGACAGCACCATAATATGGGCTTTTTTGTAATTTCAGCATTTAATTTACTTTGTATCACTAACCTGACGATGCTTTGCAAATTTTAGAAAGCGAAACGGGTCGTCTTGAGTAGTAAAATTAAATTGATTGTGAGTAAGTCTAATTTATTTCTTTCACCTCTTTTTTTTATTTTTTGAATATTTGAGCTAAATTGATGGGTAATACGTAAAAATGTGTCAATCTGTTTTATTTGTTCAGGTTTAAGCTTTTGCTTTATGTTTTCTTTGGTTTTCCATAAACTTAGAAATTTCTACTGTCTTCTAAGGTTTTCATTGTTCTATAAGTGGTTTGACGGTTTCTTTTCCAACTGACATAAAAGCTTGTTAATTTTTTTTGTCTTTTATGTTTCCTTCTATGTCAATAGATAGTTAGAGTTTCCGCATTATCTACTTTGACTTTTTTAAGTTTTATTTAGATGTACTGTTCTGTTTAAGCCGCCTTATATGCATGATTTTCTTGAAAGTATGGCTCTTTACAGTCTTAAGTTTCACTTTTATTGACAAAACAACAGATTATAATAACGAAAAATTGGTGATATGATACGAAAGTTTTACAAAAAATGAGGGAGAGTTTTACGTGTGTTTTTTACATTCTCGTATTAATTAAGATTATTAAATAATTTAACTATATTTATCCTACACCGACCACGTTACTAACCCGGACATTATATTAATAATACAAAAATGGAAAGAGTTGTTAATCACAATGAAGACAGCCAAAATCGAATATCTCGGTCACATCATGAGAAACAACGAAATATATGGGTTGCTGCAATTAATTCTACAAGGAAAAGTAGAAGGAAAACGTGGACCAGGAAGGTAAAGGATTTCTTGGCTAAAAACTCTACGTATGTGGTTAAACACAACAACCACAACAACCAACAATTACACATTGCCATGATGATCGCCAACATCCCAAACTGATAGGCACTATAACAAGAAAATATTTATCATATTACATTTCTTCTTCTTTAGGTGCCGTGTATGTACTCAGATGTTGGTTGTCATTATGTTTATAATTTCCGAAAACCTTTTTCTGTCGGCTGTTGCGCGAAATAATTCTTCTACTATGGCACCACACCATTGTCTAATATTTCGCAGCCATGAAAGTCGTGTTCGCCCAATTCATCTCTTTTCCTTCACTTTTCCTTGTACTAAGTAAGTAGATGGTATTTGGGTACTGTAATTATATGGTCAAAGTATTCTGCTTTTCTCCTCTTTTTGATGTTTGAGCATCAAGAACGCATCTTAATTGATCATTTGATGATTTTAAGATATTTTCATTGGAAGTGTGCGAAACCTACGATATTTTTATGATCCATCGATAGCACCACAATTCGAATTCTTCTAATATGTTAAGCATTGTGGTTTTCAATGTAACATTTCAGGACTATCCTACGAACATGTATCGACAGGTTTTTATTACATAAAACTGCCTTAAAACTGAGACACCTTAAAACCATTTTAAGGTGTCTCAATTGCTTCAATGACTAGAATTACTAATATCTGGAGGTTTTGAGATCATGGAAATTTTCGGCAATTTACATTTACTTGTATTTAATTATATATGTATATATATATATATATATATATATATATATATATATAGGAAAAAAGAAGTACTTGTGACTCGTTTGGAAAAAATATATAACTGTTTTGGATGGGTTGGAGTCAATAAAAGGGCTATTGGTTAACTTATATCTCGAGCTATATATATATATATATATATATATATATATATATATATATATATATATATATATATATATATATATATATATATATATGTATATATATATATATATATATATATATATATATATATATATATATGTATATATATATATAAATATATATATATATATATATATATATATATATATATATATATATATTTATATATTTATATATAAAACGTATTTTTCATTAAAGTAGATTTTTAAATACACGAAACTTTTATTGCAAACTGCACTAACAGTGCCCATTACGAAATGTACATTGTCGCTGCTAAAATTCCTGTTTTAATTGAAACTAGTTGTTTCCTATAAAAGTGGTTGTAAAAGTTATGTGCAACAAAATTTATGAATACATTCGAATATTGAATTTTGTTCGGTTTTCAAAATTGCTATTGCATAATGGTTTCATCGATCTTTTATTTGATTCTCTCACCAATTTAATAAGCGTCGCGGCAGGAATATATATCTTAAAAAACTAATAGATATATTAACTCAATATAAAGCTATCAAAAGAGATCCATAAAATTAATAACTTGCTAAATCATGGCAATGTTTTAAAATCTATAAAGAAGATGGATTAAGACATTTTCAATATATGTCAGTTTTTTGCGGCTGTTCTGATGCCACTATCAAGGTTCAAATCCAAGACTCAAATTCAACTAAGATTAAGATGGAGATAGAAAGGCTCTCTTCAAACATCAGTGAAATATTTAATCAAATGGGTAATCTTACCAACAAATTATCTACTATACCAACGAAAAAAGAAGTATAGAAGAAAAATACGTTTTATGTCACCTCAAGTACCCAAATTGAAGTCCCTCAACATTTCGAATCAACAGACAAAGCCAAAAATTACAGAAGATAAATGCTATTATGTAGTTATTACCAACTTAAACCCAATTTACATTCCTATACAAGTTGTTCACTTTATCAAAGAGAAGCTGGGTATCAAGGAATATATTAGATTTTGTGCCCTCCTTCAAGGTTCCGACACAGAGTGGTTCTTCATTCAAAATAGGACTACAATCTAAAACCTCGATTACTTATTATTTAATAAAGAAATTTGACCATCTAGTGTAAATATTAAATGTTCTACAAAATCTTCATATTCCGAACCAATGTCTTCATCTGAGTCAAATATGAGTCCGAAGAACTTCAGAAGCCCCGTTAGCTTGAAAAATCCGATTACCATTTTGCAACAACAAAGGTGAAGTGGAAAATAGAAAAATAGTTACAGATAAGCAGGCCATCGAAATTTGCAAATCGGAGAATGCTGTTCATTCTCATATTAACTTCATTAAGATGGATACTTTAAAACCATCGATAAATCTGAATCCTTTGACTCCACCAAGAGTTAGATTAGCCAATATCTCGAACAGTCGATATCTTCTAGCAAGATTAAGGGAACTTCAAAGCCATTAAACTACATCTTGCTTTTCTACACGACCAACTTGCTTCAGTATGTTACGAAGGATTCACCAACACAAGCGTTAAACATTTTTTGGCTTCCGAAGCACTTCCCACTAAGACTGAAGATCTACGAAAAATCCTTATAGAATTTAACGATGCCTATGGAATTGGTAAAACTAAGGTGGTAGCTGATCTTGCTGCCTTTAGGTCCTTTCTTACTTCGGAAAGAATTATTCACCTACAAAAATCAAGGGAAAGTTACCGAAACTACTATTCCGTTGCTTCTCCAAAACGAAATTTTTAAATAATATGACGTGTTGTGTGGGACGAGAAACCTCAAATTTTTATTATAGTGATGACAACTTTAGCATGGTTCTGATTAATATTCGTTCTATAAGATATAAAACAGATGAATTATTTTTGTTTCTAGAGGAATTAGGATTTCCCCCGATAGTTGCGGTTACCAAACACTGGCTTGAAGATAACGAGCCTTTTTTGTAGAAAAATAAACCACAATTGCTAGGTATGATCGTCCAAGTTTAGCTCATGGTGGCACCTTAATTCTTTCTATAAATAATTATTTCTCTCTTATTTACCAAAATATGACTTTCTGTTGAATAAATCCTTTTTTGAGTTTTCATTAGTTTATAACAAGAATCTTAATCTAAACATTCTTTGTATTTATAGATCACCTGACTTTTTTACGGAACTTTTTTTTTAGAACCTGTTAAATTTGTTAGACGATCTGCCCAATAAAAGCAGAAAGATTATATGCGCTGACTTGAATATTAATTACTCTGTTGCTTGTGCTACCCAGGTATACTTGGTCAATATATTCGAATTGTATGGTTTCACAATGCACGTTATTTATCCTACAGGAATTACTAAAACATCTACCACAATTGATTATATTGTCTCAGATTTCTCACCCCTTGATGTACGTTCTACAATATTAATAATGCAGGACTCTCTGAACATAAAGCAATATATACCAAGTTTAACACTGTTAACAATCAATTCTCGAAAACCCAACGTTTAGGTAGGATTTTTTCAGCTCGGAACTTTCGTAAATTCCAAAATTTGTGCTTGACTTCTGCGTGGCACTTTCCCGCTGTGTACGTGGGCTGTAATTTCAGTGATTTTTTAAGTAAGCTTGTCAGTATTTTCAATAAGGCATTTCCTTTAATTACAATTAAGTCAAAACATTACAAAATCTGGACTACCAAGGGTATCAGCATATCAGCCAAGAATATGCGTTCACTACTGTACATCAAGAAATTTACTACCAATGTCTTTGTCACTGAATATATCTCCAAGTACAAAGAAACCTATCTAAAACTTATCAAAAGAGCTAAAAAAATGTACTATGAGAATCGTCTGGGAAGCTCTAAAAATGTTGCAAGGGAAACTTGGTCGATATTAAACGATCTTCGAAATAAAACTAACTTAGCTTGAAGATTTTCTCTTCCAAACCCTAAAAATCTAAATAATTACTTCGTTAATGTGAGTAAAAATATAACATCAGCTATTTTGTCACAACAAGATCCTATTTCCTATCTTCCCAATTCAAAAATGGTCTCGAATTCATTCCTTATAAGACCAGTTGGTAAATTTGAACTGATCCAAACAATCAGTAGTATCAAAAGCAAATCTTCCTGTAGTACTGATGGACTATCCGTAAAAATTTTCTTAAATCTCCCAAATAATGTGTAGGTCCTGATGTCACTAATTAACGATTCCTTTGAAAAAGGTACATTTTCAGAGTGCCTAAAAACAGCCATTATTATTCCTCTTCATAAGGGTGGTGATAAATCTAATATCTGCAACTATAGACCTATTACCTTACTACCGGTCCTATCCAAAATTATTGAGAGACGCTATATAAAAGCCCGACTTATGTCCTTTCTCAATAAAAACAACATTTTATCACAAGTTTATGTCAGTTCGGCTTTTTATCTAATAAATGTACCAGCGATGCTATGTTTTCTGTACTACATGAGGTCTATTAAGCATTAAGCAATAATCTTTATACTGCCACTGTTTTTTGTGACTATGCCAAAGATTTTGATTGTGTAAATCACGATATTTTGATTAAAAACTGAATTTCTACGGAATTCGAGGTATCTCTTTGAATCGGTTCCATTCTTACTTGAGGAATAGGAAACAACTAGTTAGAGCAAATGATACTGACTCTAGTCACAAAATCATTGCATGTGGAGTACCACAAGATTCAGTACTGGGTCCTCTACTTTTCCTTATCTTTATAAATGACATCACTAACTTAAAAATCTATGGAAATTTTTTTGTCCTGATGATACCAGTATTACCTGGAAGAACTCTAATATTGCAACACTTCATGCAATTATAACTTCTGATCTACTTAAAATAAAAACCTGGTCCGACTCTAATTTACTCTCTTTTAACGTGGATAAGACAGTAGCATTATCCTAGAAAAGAGCTCTTCACCGTTGCTTCTTAATAACAGCCACATCAGTATAATTGATTCTGTAAAATTTCTTGGTATTTTTATAGACAGCAACCTTAAATGGTCCCTTTTTATCGATTTGTTAAGTAAGAAACTAGCCTCAGCCTGCTATGCAATAAGATCTGTTTCGAAGGAAATGAATTTAGCATCTACCAAAATAACATACTTTTCTTTGTTCGAGTCTCATCTTCGATATTTCCTTCCTTTTTGGGGTTCTAGTACTGCAGCTGCTCAATCTGATGTTATTTTTAAATTACAAAAAAGAGCAATACGGTATCTTTTTGGCCTTAATAGAATAAATCATTGCAAAAGCTACTTCAAAACTCACGTGATTTTAACTCTTCTTCTATATATTCTAGAAACTGTTTGTTCATTCGTAAACACCTACATGTTTTTCCAGCAAGACCTGGACTATTCCACCAGAAATTCAAGCTTTGATGTGTATTTACCGATTCCATCCACTGGGGTAATAAAGAAATTTATAATTATTATATTCGGCAAAAAAATTATACAACCATCTCCCTTTGCAACTTAAATATACAACTTCTTTTCTTAAGTTTCGTAAATTGACAAAAGCCTATCTATCTAAAAGACCTTATTATTCAGTGGAAGAGTTTCTTAACAAATAATTAAGAAAGTACAGGACGTTTAGGTACAAGCAACAAAGTATTTTTATATAATATATTTGGGTATCACATGCAGCAGCATTACGCAATTTACAATTTAGTGAAATTTTGCAATGAATTGTATATTTTTATTTTATTATGTTTTATTCTGTGATACACTCTGGGCCAAAATTAACCGGCCACCTTAAAAATGGGTAATTTTTGATGTCTTATATCTCCTAAACCTGTTGTCCGATTTAAGTGATATTTTTAATGTGTTATAGCCTTATTCCTTGACAATATCGTTATAATAATATGGTTGCTAAACAGGTAAATTTTTATTGTATACCGGGTAAACGAATTAAACTGTGTTTTTATCTTAAAGTTTTGCATCACCCTGTGGAATATTCTAGCATTTGTAGAATACTGAAATTAAATCTTAACCATAGCCTCATGCTTTCTCAACATTTTATTTTTTGATTGATTCGCTTATGTTCAATAATACAAAAGTTAGGTGCTTTAACAACTAGATATGTTTTTTATCAATTTTTATCTCCGCGGAAGAGAAAAAATAATCTTTTAAAAAAAAAGTCATTTGTTACAGTAAAAATCCAATTATTAAAATCTTCGAAGAAAATTCAAATTCACAATATTTTGGAAATCAAAGTCTAATTGAAAAAAATTGGGTATCAATAATGGGTGTTGCCGCCTCTAGCCCTTAAGACTTCTTGGAGCCGGTTTGGCAATCCATTCATGATATCCTGGATATCAGATTGGGGGATATTGTGCCACTCCTCTACAGCAGCTGACTTTAGCTCTTCAAAGGATACAGGGGCTGGTACTCTTGCTAATTCAATGACATAGTTTTAAATATAACTATTCTAGGAGATGAGATTTAGGGGTTAAACTGTGGTAAAACGTTAAATTATACTGTTTAATGGTAATTTACATTAATTTGCTTTATTAAAAGATTATTTAAATCAATTACCCGCTTTAGTTTACAATTATACGATTTTTTTTTAATAGGGATAGGTTTCAATCATAAAAATAATAAATAACCAACGGCACAAGTCTAAAAGTAAAATAAATGGTAAGCAGAACCTAAATCCAAATTTTCATGCAATTAACTCTGAATAATGCATTTATTAAGTAACTAATTTTCACTATGGCCTTTTTTGAAAGCTGAATATTTCTGCTGTTACCAGACCATATCCAGAAGCTTTGATATGATTAATATTTTTATTCATATCCTTCTGGACTTCTCTAAGAGAAAAAATTTAATTTCAATTTTGTCTTGGTAAATATCAGTCAGTAGCCTGCATAGCGCAAGCGGTAGGATGCTTGCCTCGCATGCCGGTGGTCCGGAGTTCGAAAATTACCGCCGGCAAGAATAACTAGACATTTTTAAAAATGTCTATAGGCCCCAGGTCGACTCAGCCTGAATAAAAATGAGTACCTTGGGTAAAACCAGGGGTAATAATAGGCGGTTGAAGCGTAGCACTGGCCATGTTACCTTTCTTGTATACCGTAGGCCCTAGTTATAGCAGACTACCCTGCTATACTTCCAAAGCCGCAAAGCGGTATAAAACGGGAGACTATTATATAAATATCAGTCAGTTCCTCAATGTCATCTCCCTCGTTAAGTTGGAATGTATTTTTTAAATGTTCTGTAAAACATTTAGGTTTTTATTCATTATTGTTGATCCAGCTACCATGTGTATTTCTTATTAACGATTTTTGCATGATGGGTCTTTTCAGTTTGTTCGTAGCCTTTTATAATAGTGAGTGCTTTGACCACTCCACCACACTAAAGACCAATTAAATAATTTGTATTTTTTGGTTTTTCCTTCTGAGTTTTTGCATTGCGTTATTTAGTTTTGTTTTTATGGGGTGGATATCTGTTTTGTTGCCACCTTCGTCTTAGCTTCCTTCCTATGCTCTGAGATTATATCTCTTCTTTATTTTGGGTAATTTTTCCTTCTCTTAGAGTTAGGATGGTCGGTTTGTTATACCATGGTACTTCTTGAATCTGTTTTGTGAATAGCTTTAGCTCAAAGGCTAGGATAAATTATTTAGTCTGGGCATAATTCAGGCACATTAAGACAGGTTTATATTGTTTGTATCTTTGTACATCTATAATCAATTCTTGTGTTGTTTTTTTTAAGAAATTAAATTAACACCATGAAGTAGTTATATGTGTAAACTTTTTTTAAGCTCTTTAATGAGTTAACACCAACAAGAAGTCATATGTAGAAATTGTTTTCCAAATGCTGACTGATTTTTTGATAATTGTCAAAATTCGTTGTAATTCAGTGGCATAGAATCCTGCAAATAATTTAAACTACTGAAACTGTGTTATTCTGTGGTCTTTTTTGAAAATCATCTCTATTGCATCGTTCCAATCCATAAATATGCTCCCTTATTAACTTATATATTGTTTGCAATCTTTGATGTAACATTTCTTTAACTTTATGTATCATTTCATTTAGGATATTATACTCACCTAGTTTTTTATAATTTTTTAGTTTAGTAAGGCTGTAACTTATTTCATCTAACGATATTTGTGGGATCTCTTCCAACCCTATGGTAAAATTTTTTCTTTGTTGTTGAACTCTATTCGTTTTCTTAATCTTTACTGTATAGAGTTTTCTATGGAGCAAAGAAATCCTTTGTTATATTTTTGATATTATCTTGGTCGTATTTATCTACAGAGGGAAGACAAAAAAATGTGTATAGAAGGAGACGACGAAAAGATTATATTGAGAGAAGAAGAAGAGAGTAAATATTGCCCAGAATACAAATACTTGAATCTACAGATATTTATAGACAGAAAACTTAACAGAGTTATAAAATTAAGAAATACGCAGGGCAGGCCAGCCATCTCTATGATTAATAGAATCCTTTGGGACCAGAACATAAGAAAATAAAAAAAAACCGTCTATAACTCCATTATTGCGAGTATAATGACATATGGAAATGCAGCATAGTGGGTCAAAGATTAAACAGAAAATATAACCACAGATACAGAGATAGATGTCTGGAGAAGAGTAGCCGGAAGATCCAAAATGGAAAAGGTGACAAACGGAAGAATTAGGCTGACGGTGGATCTAAAATACGCATTATTATAGTTTGGTTTCAGGGATCGGTCATAATGCAACTGTATAATTTAGACATCGGATTCTATGGATTTACAAAACATGCATAGAGTATGCGCAAATTAAAAAAAAATAAAATTTGCATAATATTGCATCAATTACAAAGTTTCTGATAAACCCTGGACTGCCAGTATACCTGAAACATAAGATCTAATATTTTTCAGTTTTTCAACTAGAAATTCATATAATTCGTCCTGCGTAAACGGTTATAAAACCATTTTTGTTGTTGAGTTGTCCTTAACAACATTATCAAGTACACATGTGGAACTTACAAAGAAATTTGAAAAAATATGACCTATACATTTGCAACTATAGTTGGCCAATAGACATTATCCGTAAACTGATACAGTCAAAATATTTCTACTACTTACTAAATATAAAAGAAGTTTATTGTAGTAAAAATTTATTTGATATGAATGGTTTTATAATACATACACTCAGGTAAAAATATTTGATCCATGACATATTTCCAATTTATTTTGAGTAATAAAACTTAGGAGTCATTATATGGCATACATAAATTTAGAGAAACCCTCGTATAAGTACAGTTAATAATTTCTAAACAGTATTTTTAAATTTTTCAAGTCATTTCTT
Source organism: Diabrotica undecimpunctata (assembly GCF_040954645.1). Taxonomy (NCBI): domain Eukaryota; kingdom Metazoa; phylum Arthropoda; class Insecta; order Coleoptera; family Chrysomelidae; genus Diabrotica; species Diabrotica undecimpunctata. The sequence continues at coordinate 93,092,044 of NC_092808.1, read as the reverse complement.
ATAACCAAGAGAAATTTACGTTTTTGTTAAAAATTTAAGTTCGATAAGCGGCAAGAAATGAATTTGTTATGGTACCTACTAACTTTAACAATCAGACCAATTTGATATTAAAACGTTTTGAATTCAAAATTTTTAATTGTATTAAAGTGACATTAATACCTAAGAATGCTGCAAGAGCCGTGGCTTTAGTGCAAGATGGTCGTAGCCAAGTAAATCGTTGTGCTGTTGAAACCTAAACAAATTGCAAACGCAAAAGCGCCAATTGAAACCTAAATAAAATTTAGGGGTGGTATATGGAGAAGGAGATCATCAATTAGAGAAGAACTAGCAAAGAAGTTATAATAAAAAGAATGGCTTAGCTTAAAAGAACACAGAGACACAAAACCTCAAGCACGAATTCGGGCTAGCCTCACTACACTAGAATTTGGCTTTGAGATAAGGGGAAAAGAGATCTTTTAACCAAAAGAATACAATATAATAATGCACCGGAAAATCTGGAACTATAAAAGGGGTAAGATAAGAGAATATACGGAGATGCCTAGGAAAATACTAAAATGGGCGCCAGCTAATTTCTGAAGGAAATTAACAAAAAAAATAAATGAAGTTATGAACAACAAGGAATAAAGTACTATTGATTTAATACCCTGTAATAATGTTTAAAAACCGAAAAGACACTATTGACCTTGTTCTGCTATATTATAACTGTAAGCAGGAACTGGAATAAAAGCAAAACTATTTGTAACAAATATATTTATAATATTAACAACTAACAAAACTCACCTATATATATATATTGTTATGATGTGTTTTTTGTTTGAATGATGAGCAATGAGTATTTTAATAATATAGGGTTTTTATCGCGGTTCTCAAAGAATTAGCTTGTAAGTACTTTTTTAAATTATCTTTATTATAACTATTATGAAACACACATATATATCTAACCTAGTCAATGTAAATTTAAAATAAACTATCTTTAAACTGATATTCCTATAAAACTAATTAAATTCTATAGACAATCTAAAATTTAAACAAACTATCTTCAAAATTGAAATTGTTATGACACTAACTAAATTATATTAACAAAATTTTGTACCTTTCTTTCACTGAATGCCTAAATGAACTGTTTTCCACTAAGTATATAGATTCTAATCACCACTGAATGTCTTCGTACTTCAGTTATCCTTGTTTTTTGTGAAATTACTTTTTCCAATTATCAGCTTCTACCAATTTTAAGATATAGTTTTCTTCACCAGCATTTATACACCACCAACCAAACCAGCAAACAGCATTTATATTTATTCTTCTTTTCAATATACCAATCTCCAATTATTATAAGTTGATTTATACTAATCTCCAACCATAATATAATTTAATTTCTTCCAATATACTTTTTTTAATCTTCAATAATTATTTGTGTATAATTATAAATGTGCATTAAATTATATGCATAATTTTTAATCTTCATTTAACTCACTATATTAAACAATTGGACTATCTCCAACTAACTTTCATATTTCTTATTAAACTGCTTGACTGACTTACTAGAACTGTGAACAATTGACTTCACTAATTAATTGTGTCTATCTTCTACTAACTTTCATAATAAACTGCTTGACTTCTAACTAAAAACTGCCAAAACTTCTTAAAACTCTTCTGACTGCACTATCTAAAACTTTTCTGACTAAAAACTTTCAAAAACTGCCTGACTTCTGAATAAAAACTTAAAACTGCCAAAAACTGCTTGACTTCAGACTAAAAACTTCCATGACTGCCTTCTTGAATCCAAATCACGGGTATTTATATCTTTTTGATATTCTAGAACCATCTCGTAAGAGATCATGTTCCAATTTGTTCTATTTCATACTTGTATGAATTTTCTGGAACAAACCATTTCGCAAACATGGCCATCTCCGGAGATCCAGAGAATTCCATTCTTTTCTATTAATAATTTTGTTTACATTTAGGCTTTTCAGATCAGAATATATAATTAAATTAGTAACTAACACTCTAATTTAATAAAATACACATTTCAAACAATATATTATATAACCCACTTTATATTCGTAAATATTCTTAAACGTCACTTCAGAGTATAAATATCTGTCAATCTCCGAGAGTAATTTTGGTTGCCTATGCACATGGCTCACTTAAATTTATTTACAACATCAAAATTACTAAAATACAACTTTTTACAATTATTATATGCTAATTTATTAAAAATGCCCTCACATAAATATATTTTTATTAAATTCTCTAGTATATAACTTCTTAAAATAATCAAATACTTTTTTATATCTAATATTATGTAGTATATAACTTATAAATTATTTTCTATAAACCTTAATCGTCACAATACCCCAAAAATAATATTTAAAATAAATAATTTACTTATTATTTTTTTAAATATTAATTTTCTCATACCTTATTAAATTTAATAAATTAATAATTCAATTTTTTTTTTTTATTTAAAATGTGTTAAATACATCCCTGTTCGCTGTCTATATCAAAGCAGAGAACAACGGAGCACAGTTCGGCTATTCTATGGTCAAACTGTCATGTCAAATGGAGCAATGGATGCGATATCAGAGAATAAAATATAACCTTAATTAAAATATAATCGATATGGTGTTCTGTTTGTTTATAGACAAAATCTAGGAATTATTTCCATTCAAAATAACTTTCATCAATATAAATTGGTAAGTTTTTCCACTTTATTATATTAGAAAGACATTTTTATAGCAATTATAGTATCTAACCCCAAATTATGATTTTTAGGGTACCAAACAATTTCCATATGTACAAAATTCAACAAGTATGATGTCAAATTTATTCACAACAAAGAAATCTACCATCTATCTATGAAATGGATCTATCAGTAAGTTTTTTTTTTAAATTCTTTTCTTTGTTTAGTTGACATATTGGGCATTGGGTAGTAATTTCTTTTGCTATTCTTATGTCATTCTTTGCAAAATAATTGTCCCTAAATAGCATCCATAGCTTTCTTGAACCAATATGCATATAATTGTTATGTAAATTTTTCAATATTTTCTTTGCTAAAGTTCTAGTTATTACATATACTTCTATGCCATTTATTATTTTATAATATACCCCATCTTTCCTAAGGACTTTTTGTTTTTCACTCAAATTGATCTGATCTCTTATAATTTCTTCTTTAGAATATAATCCAGTACTTTCTACTAATTGATTTAATCCAATTTTTATTGTTCGCTGCCCTTTTTGTGATGTATTTTCTAACCTTGATAAAGCATCTGCCACTATATTGGATTTTCCAGAAATGTATTTGATTTCAAAGCAGTATTCACTAAGTATTAGACTCCACCGATGTATTCTACTGTTTCCATATTTGTTATGTAATATAGACGTTAAAGCTTGGTGATCTGTTTCTATTGTAAATTCATTACCCAACAAATAAAATCTTAATTTTGTGACACAGTGTATTATACTTGCTAGTTCTAATTCTGAAACTGAGTAACCCTTTTCATGTGGCTTTGTGATTCTTGAAATGAATTGTATTGGGTATTCGACCCCATCATGTACTTGTAATAATACCCCTGATAATCTCTCTATTGATGCATCTGTTCTTAATATGAATGGCTGTGTGTAGTCAGGATAGTATATTTTCAAATTTGACAGAAAAATGTTTTTAATTTCTTGGAATGCTAGTTCTCTTCTCTGATCCCATCTCCATTTTACACCTTTTCTCAGTAGTTCAAGTAATGGAATTTCTTTTATACTTAGATCTGGTATCATCCTTTTATAATAATTAATTATTCCAATAAATCCTCTTAAAGTTCTTAAATTGTGTGGTGTTTTATATTCCTGAATGACTTGTGTCCGTTCTGGATCCATTTCGATTCCCTTAGTGTTAAGTTTATAACCTAGATATATGACTTCTTTTTGAAAAAATGTACATTTTTCTTGATTTATTTTTAGTCCCACTTTGTCTAATCTATTTATTATAATTTTTAGGTGTTTCTCATGATCTTCAGCCGTTTTAGAAAAAATTAAGATATCATCAATGTAGTGAATTACAAAATGTTCATATTGATCCAAAATATCATGAAGACATCTACATAGAGCACTGCAAGATGATTGAAGTCCAAATGGTACTACTTTGAATTGATATACTACTCCATCTATCTGAAATCCTGTATACTGTCTACTTTTTCTTTCTAGAGGTATTAACCAGAAACTATGCTGTAAATCGATTTTAGTGAAAAATGACATTCCTGTAATTCTTCCTAATATTCCATCTATACTCATTGGTGCTTCAAATTGCTTTTCAGTGATTTTGTTAATATTCCTTGCATCCAAACATAACCTGATTTCACCTGATCTTTTTCGTACTACTACTATGGGGTTAATAAAACGTGTGTCTGCCTTCTCAATGATCCCATCTTCTAACATATTAATAATTGTTTTGTTTACTTCTTCTCTGTATTTATATGGTATTGGGTATGATTTTGTTTTAAAATCTTTTTCTTCTTTAACTTTTATACTATGGATATAATTTTGTGCAATTCTATTTTCTTTATTGACAAGTCCCTTGTGTTGCTGCAATATGGAAATGACTATTGATTTATATTCTTCAGGGCAATTTAAAACTTTTATCATATCTTCTTCTTTACAAATAAAATTATTCTTCATTATGTACTCATTATTCCTTGCTTCCAATTTTACGCACTCCGCCTCGTAGGCATCCATCTGCTTAAAATTTCCATTCCTTAAATATTCACTACAATAATTATTCTTTACATTCTTTTGGGACATTTCCCTATCATCAAAATACATTTCTTCTTCATAAACATCATTATTTTCTTTTAATAATATCCTATCAACTCTTATTCCTTCTTCTACCTCATCTTTCTGCATAAATTTAATTATTTGCCCTTCCAAAGTTACCATTTTTTCTTCAAAATCTATCTTTACTTTCTTCTTTTCCAATTCATCATTTCCCATTAATATATCAACACATAAATCCTTGACAATAAATCCTTGCATATTAATTTCTTTATTAAGAATATTAATTTTAAAATTGGCTAGTTTATCAATTTCACCCAACTTCTTATTATTTGCACCAATAATTTTAATTTTTGGAATCTTTATTATATCTGATAGTTTTAATGTATTAAAAATAAAATTCTCCGAGACTAAAGTACTTTCTGAACCAGTATCTATCATAATTTTAATCATTTTATTTTTGGCCAAAGCATTTATATAAATTAAATTAATAGATTCAATAATTTTCTCTTCATCTAAAGAAATAAATTCAGAAGGTTTTTCATAATAGCAATGGCCTAACTTGTAATTCAGAAAGTTTACTGCACAAAATTTTGATTATTAGAATTGTCAGATTGTATCTGACCACTTGGATCTGATGTCCTATGTCTTTCCCTACTATGACTTCTACTCATATTTTCCTGCCTTGTACTACTTCGTTCCCTGTCTTCGCAGCTTCTATTCCTTCGAACACAATTTACCTGTCTGTTATAGTTAGGTCGCTCTGTATTTCTTCTATTGTTAAAATCTTGTTTATTATTATTAGTACTGTTATTAAAATGTTGTCTATTATAACTAGTATTGTTATTAAAATTCTGTCTATTTTGATTACTATTATTATTATTAAAATTTTGTAAACTATCAACATATCTATAATTATTATATGATTGTCTATATTGTTGATTATCATTTCTATTATATTGAAAGTTATTATTGTTTTTTCTGTTATTATTATTACTTGTCATATTGCCTCTTTGTATTCTTTGAATAAAATTAATAAAACTATCTATTGTTTGAATATTTTGTACAGTTACGGTTTGCACAACATCAGCATCAAAATGTCTAGATACATTTAAGACTGTTTCATCCTCTCTAAGTGGTGGTTCTAAATATTTTGCAACTGTTATCAATTTCAATGCATAATCTACCATATTTGATTTTAAATTTTGATTATACTTTCCAAAATATAGAATTTCTCTAAACTTGGCTTGCTCTAATTCACCCCAATAATAATTTAAAAATTTATTTTCAAATGTTTGAAAATTATCTAAATCATTCTCAATACTAGCAAACCAAGTTGCTGCATTGTCATTTAATGTCATTCTAATATAATCTTTAATATCATTAATATTATTCACAAATCTTAATTTATGTTTTAAACTATTTATGTATACTCTAGGATGCAAATTTTTTATATTACCAGAGAATTTAATCCCAGTCTCATTTGTTAAATTTAAGTAAGGTCTCCCTATGTCTCTCATTTGTGAAATATCATTTATTCTCTGTTCCACATTTCTTATTTGATTACTATTTATTTGGATATTTTGTTGTATATCGTCTAATTTTTCTTCTGTGTTTCTCCTGTCTTCGTTAATTTTTACTTCTAAGTTACATTTCTGTAACTCTATTTTCTGTTCTATATCTATCTTATTATCTTGAATAATCCTCTTTACTTCTGTCCTCTCATTGTCTATCCTTTTCTTGTAGTCATTCCGTATACTTTTTATTTCATTTGCTACTTTTTTCTCTGCAGCTTCAAGTTTTTTATCCATTTGTTTTTCCATTTGTTTTACAATTTTATTATTATTATCTTCTATTTTCTTTTCTAATTTTCTATAATTCTCTTCCAATTTCTGTTCCATTTTTTTCATGTCTTCTTTGACTTCTTGTGAATTCTGTTCCATTTTTTGTTCTATTTTTTTCATGTCTTCTTTGACTTCTTTTGAATTCTCTTCCAATTTTTTTATGTCTTCTTTGATTTCTTTTGAATTCTCTTCTATTGTCTTGTTCATCTGCATCATTAATGACATCAAAGCTGCCATATTGACATTTTCCTCTCTTTCTGGATTCATTTCTGCAGTATCTTGTGGAACTTGAACTAAACTCTCCTCTTGTATAGGTTGTGTTTCTACTTCCACATCTTCTTCATTCTTTTTGCTTCTTGTACCTTTCTTTCCTTGAGACATTTTGAGACTTTACTTGTTCAAATATAATTAATAATAAAATCTATTATTTTTCCTTTCTACTGATAATTAATTTAATTATATGAGAGCACTTATCTTCCCAAACTAATTCTTTTAAATAGAGAGCCACCGCGTTGGGTGCCAAATTGTTATGATGTGTTTTTTGTTTGAATGATGAGCAATGAGTATTTTAATAATATAGGGTTTTTATCGCGGTTCTCAAAGAATTAGCTTGTAAGTACTTTTTTAAATTATCTTTATTATAACTATTATGAAACACACATATATATCTAACCTAGTCAATGTAAATTTAAAATAAACTATCTTTAAACTGATATTCCTATAAAACTAATTAAATTCTATAGACAATCTAAAATTTAAACAAACTATCTTCAAAATTGAAATTGTTATGACACTAACTAAATTATATTAACAAAATTTTGTACCTTTCTTTCACTGAATGCCTAAATGAACTGTTTTCCACTAAGTATATAGATTCTAATCACCACTGAATGTCTTCGTACTTCAGTTATCCTTGTTTTTTGTGAAATTACTTTTTCCAATTATCAGCTTCTACCAATTTTAAGATATAGGTTTCTTCACCAGCATTTATACACCACCAACCAAACCAGCAAACAGCATTTATATTTATTCTTCTTTTCAATATACCAATCTCCAATTATTATAAGTTGATTTATACTAATCTCCAACCATAATATAATTTAATTTCTTCCAATATACTTTTTTTGATCTTCAATAATTATTTGTGTATAATTATAAATGTGCATTAAATTATATGCATAATTTTTAATCTTCATTTAACTCACTATATTAAACAATTGGACTATCTCCAACTAACTTTCATATTTCTTATTAAACTGCTTGACTGACTTACTAGAACTGTGAACAATTGACTTCACTAATTAATTGTGTCTATCTTCTACTAACTTTCATAATAAACTGCTTGACTTCTAACTAAAAACTGCCAAAACTTCTTAAAACTCTTCTGACTGCACTATCTAAAACTTTTCTGACTAAAAACTTTCAAAAACTGCCTGACTTCTGAATAAAAACTTAAAACTGCCAAAAACTGCTTGACTTCAGACTAAAAACTTCCATGACTGCCTTCTTGAATCCAAATCACGGGTATTTATATCTTTTTGATATTCTAGAACCATCTCGTAAGAGATCATGTTCCAATTTGTTCTATTTCATACTTGTATGAATTTTCTGGAACAAACCATTTCGCAAACATGGCCATCTCCGGAGATCCAGAGAATTCCATTCTTTTCTATTAATAATTTTGTTTACATTTAGGCTTTTCAGATCAGAATATATAATTAAATTAGTAACTAACACTCTAATTTAATAAAATACACATTTCAAACAATATATTATATAACCCACTTTATATTCGTAAATATTCTTAAACGTCACTTCAGAGTATAAATATCTGTCAATCTCCGAGAGTAATTTTGGTTGCCTATGCACATGGCTCACTTAAATTTATTTACAACATCAAAATTACTAAAATACAACTTTTTACAATTATTATATGCTAATTTATTAAAAATGCCCTCACATAAATATATTTTTATTAAATTCTCTAGTATATAACTTCTTAAAATAATCAAATACTTTTTTATATCTAATATTATGTAGTATATAACTTATAAATTATTTTCTATAAACCTTAATCGTCACAATATATATATATATATATATATATATATATATATATATATATATATATATATATATATATATATATATATGGAGAAAATATAATTACAGTAGTGGGGCTACGGTATGCGAGGACCAAAAAGCCACGACAAAATTAAATATCCCCACTACTGGGCCAAACGAAAAGGTGTATTAGTAAATCTATAATCTAAGTCCATGGGAGAAGCGAGATCTTAACACTAAGGTTAGTTACGAAAGTTAAATCCTAGATAGGTAAGGTAGGGAATATAAATACTAAAAAAAAACCGTGACGGTTATACAAAAGAAACTACCTTACCTAACAAATATACGACTAATATGTGTCGAAGCAGCTAAACACCAGATCTATGTGTAAGTGTTATGCTTACACATAGATGCTGGGAGATATCTAAAGTGATCAAGTGTGATGAGTATGGCCAACAGACTCGGAAAGATATATATATATAATTTTTAAAAACCCTGATACATAAATTTCTTCCCTTCCCTTTTAAAAACCGCTATACAAAAATCATGAACCCCTTCCCTAACAATGAATCTAATTTAATTAATTAATAACTATTTACCTAACTTTTTATAGATGTTACAAAAACTGTAATAAGTGCTAACCTTGGTATATGCATATACAAAGTTGTAAATGACAAGAAAAACGTTAACCCTGAGAAACTTGTTATTAATGTCTGTCACAACACTACAGCTGTCCTGTTTAGGTCCCCTTAAGACTCTGACGGTCCTTGAGGCTCCGAAAAAAAAAAAAAACGAATGAAGAAGAACGCTGTGGTTCTGGAGACAATCGGTTCCTGGTTACCAATGGGTTGAAGTAGGTGTTCGGTTAAACTAATTCTAATATTAAACGTTATCCTAATCGGGTGAAATCTACAAAAAATAACATTTATAGAAACATCAAGGCACCCAAAGATGACTGTCAACACATACTCTTACATCGAATTACCACAATAAACAAACATTTTATTTCATCAGCTGACTGTCATCCTGTCTATTTATTGCGTCTGCGCATTTAAAGAATATCTAGTAAATTAGGCATGAAAGTTTTTATACCGAGTAGGTATACAAAAAAAACAGAAAAACTAATTAGGTGTCCGATAAATTAACGATCTAGGCTCAAGGCCACATGATACATATGAGAAAACTCTGATGTTACACTTTTAATATTTCAAAAGACAATGAAAATATCAATAAAATGATAGGCCTATAAAACTAACTGATTTAATTGCTCACCTGGGTTTTAAATAATTATTTCGGTAGATTTGGAAGCCGGGTCTTAACTATTCATTTCTATAGATTTGGAAGTCGGTTTTTCAATCAAGATTCTTTATCATTTGTTCCAATTTCTCCCTTGATGTTCGGGGAAAATATTAAATCCAATCCCAGATTTTCTACCCGATTTTAAGACGAAAAGTGCCGGTAAAGGCTTGGAGAAATAAACCTCTCAGTGTGAGTTGTTGGCCAAAACTGACCTTAGCTGAGCGCCTCTTGACCTGTAGTTGTTATACTTGCGCATCGTTCTCGTCTATTGCCCATAAACGTTTCATAAACGGGATTCTGAGGGGTTTTAGGATTTTAATAATAAATTATATTAATTAATTATATGTTAGCAGTTGTGACTGCTAACATATAATTAATTAATAAATATATTAATGATTGCCAACCTCCGTCGCGGAGATGGCACGTGAAGAAGAAGAAGTTGTGACTGCTACACTGTTTAAAAGAGCCCTTCAGCGGTTTAATCTAAATGACAACTACACTAGTAGGTCAGAATCAGGCCGTAAAAGAGCAACATTTAAACAAAATGCTTGATTTTTGATTTCTTCGTGTTTAAGAAATAGACCTCTAACTTCAAGTGAGCTGTCAAATCGCCTAAACGGAGTCCAAAATGTGGATGTATGTGGGTGACAGTTTGTCATGAAGTCGACGACTTCATGAAGCGAATGTATTATCCAGAAGACCCATTAGCCCTTTTATACTCCGGCTTACCATTCCGGCATTAGCTGTAGTCTATACGAAGCACTATTCGGTTGTAAGGCTAAAGTAGGATTAAAAACATCCTTACCTGCTGGTACTTTAACTGAAATTAGAAGCGAAGAAGATTTAGAAGCAATATTAGCAGATGAGTCCGATGATAATGATGATGGAGCAAAGCACCGTGGTAATTTGGATGTTAACAATACAACCGAGGATTCACAATTAGCGAATGTTGAATATCCCGGTAACGCTAACAGCCCAATAGAATATAATAATGCATGTGCAATAGTTGTTGTCAATGGGGAAGACAATGACAATGGGGAAGACAAGAGAATTGGAGTTGAAGAAAATGAGGGACACGAAGAAGATGGCACTGAAGTTGAGAAAACTTCAAAGAAAATTCAAGAGATTAGAGATCTTGCTAAACAGTCACTTATAAAACAAGCTGACAGAATGTTAAAGCATTCTAATGATAGATTCCCTATTGCAAAAGTAGGTGAAAGTGTTAGAGTGCGAATTCAGAAGTTGATAGAGCTAAGGCCGATAGCCGAAATATTATTGCCATTATTATTTCTGTTAAAGATGAAAGGCTGTATAAGCTAGGCACCAAGCATGGTATTTTAAACCAACTTTATGCAAGAAACGAATTTACTACCTGCAAGGAAACACTTATTTCAGTCAATGATGTGCCTGCTACTGAAATAAGTCTCAGGGAATGCGCTTGTAAAGATTCGAATTTAGGTGGTCAAAAGGCGAGTTTGTTAATACTTATTACATGTCTAGTAAGGATTTTTGATTGATAATTTTGTTTAAGAGCATAGGGGCAAAATGTCGCCTGACAAAATGTTCAATGTGCTTTAAATGTATTTATTTTTTTCGAATCTTAAGAAAACTAATAAATACTTTTGAAAAATATAAAGACAAACTAAAAGACTACATAATAACTACATAACTTCTATAATGTTTATTTTAATAAGTTACAGTTATTTTTAATTGCAAATATTTCATTCAAAAGAAACTTTTTATTTTTTCTGATGGACTTGGGGCCCTCGGTAATAACGTAATCTTTCATTCTGCGTTTAAATTTTTGTAAAAATACTTATTAGTTTTCTCAGGATTCCAAAAAAATTAATAGATTTAAAACACATTAAAAATGTTGACAGGAGACATTTTGCGTCTTTCCCCTTAAGTGTTTTAACTGTTTTTACTTATTACATGTCTAGTTAGGTTTTTTTTATTGATAAATGTTGTTTAAGTGTTTTAACTTTGTTACCAAATACAAGTCTAGTTAAATAGGTTTTTTTGGTTGATAAATGTTGGTTAAGTGTTTTAATTTTGTTACCAAATAAAAGTCTATTTTTACTTGTTTGTTACCAAATACAAGTCTAGTTAGGTTTTTTGATTGATAAATTATGTTTTTAATAAGGTGTTTAACTTTATAACGACTTTATTGTTGCTATTACTATATAAAACAGTACTAAAGTTAACCTGATGCGTTGCATACGTTTTTATAGCGTTCTGACAAATATGGAAGGCTAAAATAGTCACAGGAAACGTCGTCGGCAAAATTTTTAGGGGGGTGAAAAAAAATTATATACAATAAGTACTGTGAAATCCATGAAAGAAATGAAAATATGTTGGTCAATGACGCTGTCACTATATGTAGCGATTTGACTGCAGTAGGTATCTATAAAAAGTTTTCACAGAATTCTAAAACAATTTAAACAACGTGAAGATAAGTCGGATATATCTGTTGAAAAAAATTGAAACCAGAAAAAGAAATCATATTCAGCTTGAAGAGGATATTAAGTATTTTGTTCGAAGAAAATTCCATGCTTTCTTATTCCCAAATTAAATTCAAATATTAAAAAAAATCCTAGCTGAAAATAGATTCCGACGATTTGATACCCAAAATATCACTTTGTGTATTATTGCGAAGATTAAGGAAAATAAACGTTAGTTATATAAACAGAAGTAGGAACAGTAATCTTATAGAAAGAGAAAAAATTATTTTGTGGCAGTAAAAATCTAGTATTTAGACGAAACTTAGCTAATCAAGGTCATACTGTTTCAAAGCTGTGGTAAAAAAGCATTCAAGCCGTTCAAAGCCTTTATTGAAGGGTTATCATCGGGTGAGAACACCAGGAAAAGGGAGCGATGCTCGAAGGTAATGATATTGAATATAAATAACACACAACAAAAGACTAATGGGCGCCGAAAACCAAAAAGTAATTTTTTGTAGAAGAACAAAGTGTTCAAGCACATCCAACGTTTTTCCGCTAATAGGATGTACTTATAAGCGATATTATTTGCAACGTTTTTAACCTAGGAAAATATATGCATTATTAAAATGTTTCAAAATTACAGTTAATTAAAAATATGAAAAATTGAAAAGTAAAAAATTATTCTCATTAAATCTTACATAGTCGATAAATAAAATCAGATTAAGTTTCATGTGCAGGTAATTCTCAATAAAATGATCTATACTGTTCTTTCTAACATATAGTCATTTTCAGCAAGTCTGCTTTTTTCTTATCAGAAATAGTTAAAGGTTCTCTGTACATTAAAGGCAAGGCTTCTGGTTCAATAAAATTGTAAACTGTATTTCGGACTGCAGCTCATCCTCTTGGTCTCTTTAGTAAAGGTGATGTCTGGCATGGTAGCAGGATATTATGCATTTGTCTTATCCACAGAACAGTCGGTTCGTTGGCTATGACCTGTATCCAACGTGCTTATGTTATTTGAATGTTGTCTTCCTTAATTTGACTCTCAACTGAGGTCCAGTTTTGTTTTATTTCAACTACTTGAAAAGGTCTTCTTAATTTTGCTGATTTGATTAGCTCAAGTGCATCTTGAGTGGAATATAGCTGACTGCTTTTTTTTGATGAATGCAAAATTCCTATCACAGGGTAAAAAGCTGTGTCCGGATACTAAAAATTTTTGATTTACTTTAGTAAAGAACTTTGCTGACATTAGATAGTGACACAACGATATCTTCCAATTATTATTTTGGCCGACACATCGATCATAGTGTATTTCTTATAACCAAGAGGAATTTACGTTTTTGTTAAAAATTTAAGTTCGATAAGCGGCAAGAAATGAATTTGTTATGGTACCTACTAACTTTAACAATCAAACCAATTTGATATTAAAACGTTTTGAGTTCAAAATTTTTAATTATATTAAAGGGACAATAATACCTAAGAGCCGTGGCTTTAGTGCAAGATGGTCGTAGCCAAGTAAGTCGTTGTGCTGTTTAAAAGAGTCCTTCAGCGGTTTAATCTAAACGGCAACTACACTAGAAGGTCAGAATCAGGCCGCAAAAGATCAACATTTACACGAAATGCTTGATTTTTGATGAATGCAACATCCCTATCACAGGGTAAAAAGCTGTGTCTGGATACTAAAAATTTTTGATTTACTTTAGTAAAGAACTTTGCTGACATTAGATAGTGACACAACGATATCTTCCAATTATTATTTTGGCCAACACATCGATCATAGTGTAAGTGTTCGTTCTGATCCAACCTCTAGATTTTAAAAATTCTCAAGAACATACTTTAAAGTCTTCTTCTTCTTAGCCTTTTGTCGTCCATGTTTGGACATAGGCCTTTCCCAACTCCTTCCATCGGTCTCTATCCTGAGCAACATATTTTCAATTTGTTCCGGCTATTCTTTTAATATCATCAACCCATCTCATCTGTGGTCTTCCGCTTGGTCGTTTACTTTCGTAAGGTCTCCAATGTTGTATTGTAGTGTTCCAACGTTGGTCTTTTTGTCTAGCAGTGTGGCCCGCGAAGCTCCATTTAAGTTTGGCAATTTTTGTTACTATGTCCTCTACTTTTGTTTTGGATCTTACCCAGTCGTTCCTCTTTTTATCTGACAGTCTTATACCTAACATTGCTCTTTCCATTGTTCTTTCTGTTGTGGCTAGTTTATTCATGTTTGCCTTGGTTAGGGTCCAGGTTTGACATCCATATGTCATGATAGGAAGGATGCATTAGTTGAACACTTTGCTTCTCAAGTATTGGGGTATTTTGCGGTTCTTAAGTATCCAACTAAGTTTTCCAAATCTTGCCCATGCTAGTCTTGCTCTTCTATCACTTTGGTTCTCTTCGTTAAGTTTCTGATTTGTTCTATCTCACTGCCATTTATAGTTATACGTCTGGGGTCATCTGTGTTTGTCATTATTTTTGTTTTTTTCATATTCATTTTTAGGCTGACGTATTGGGAGCTGGCTGCTAGTTCCCCCATCATAATTTGCAGTTCCTCGAATGTGCTCGCTATAATCACTATGTCGTCAGCGAATCTGAGGTGGTTTAACTTGTTGCCACTAACGTTAATGCCATAGGTTGACCAGTTTGTAGTTTTAAAGACGTCTTCTAAGGCTAGGTTGAAAAGCTTTGGCGATATTACGTCTCCTTGTCTCACTCATCTCTTAATGGAGATGGGATTTGTATTTTCGTCTAGTTGTACTATCAGAGTTGCATTTTCATATTATATTATGTATTAGTTGCCTATATCTCGAATCTACTCTACAATTATTAATAGCTTGTTCTATGGCCCACCTCTCGATACTATCAAACGTCTTTTCATAGTCGACGAAGGCAAGAAATACGGGTAGTTGGTATTCATTTGCCTTCTCTATTAATGTTCTTATTGTGATGGTCTGATGTACTATATCCTTTGCAGAAGCCAGCCTGTTCAACCGGTTGGTAATTGTCCATTTTGTAGGTTAACCGGTTGTTAATAATTCTCATAAATAGTTTGAATACTTGACTGAGCAACGATATAGGTCTATAATTCTGTAGATCACATTTGTCCTCTTTTTTGTGTAAGAGTATTACTAGACTCTCGTTCCAGTCTTTAGGGATCTTGCTATTATGGAAACATCTATTAAATAGAGAGCTTTATTATTTTTTAGCTCTTTCTATTTCGAATCCCTTTATATTTGGTAGTACTTCTGATCCCACGTTTTTTATTTTTCTTTTGACGTTCTCCTTTGTTGTTTCATTAGGCTGGCCTTGCGAGCTGTACAAGGATGTGTAGAAGTCTTCGACAATATTTGTTATTTTCTATATACCTTAAACTACAAGCAGATATTTCAGCACTACCAGTCTTGGCTACAGTTTCATGCCAATAACACATGTTAGCTTCAGAGGTTTCGATATTGTGTATAGCAAAATTGTAATTTGCGTACAGACGCTGGTAATAAACATTGAAATGTGATAAGTTAGGTATAAAAATGACTTCTTGCAAATCCACACATAAAACTATCACATTATAATTTAAATTCGATGCTTCTTCACCATCTTTTAAAAATGAATATGCACTTTTTGCTTTTCGGTGATGTAGCTCGGATTCATTTTGAATCTTCTTTCGTTCTTCCTCGTTTTCTGCAGCATTCAGTTTTATAAAAATTTTATCGGGTACTTTACAAGTATCGGAACGAGGAACTCCAAAACGCAAATTACAATCTTTTTTGAATATTTTTCTGTGAGTATGGAATTTTACTTCAACTTCTGGATACAATATTTTTTTAAACAGTTCAAAAATTTTGTTAATGTTTAGGTCAGGGTTAAGGCACTGTTTTTTGTTGGAGTTTTAAAATAGTGGCTTTCTTAAAACGAAAACGACGGAATATGTTGTCTAATTAGGTCTTTTACAAACTCTTTGGTTTCTGTTGAACCATTTATGTATTTTCCACGACACTTAAGTAACTTTTGATTAGACTTGATTTTTTCAAATAAAATTTTAAATCTGCGTTATGTTATCACAAAACATTTTTTTGCATACCTGTTGTCTTTTTACGGTAATCAACAAAAAATATTTCACAGTGCAATGACGTTTTGATAAGGCTTCATCTATCCTCCTTCTCTTTGGCTCCTCTACTTCCATACATAACCTCAAATATTGTGACTGTTCATTGTATGTTTTCTTATAGAAATCATTCAATAAGTTGTGTTTCAACTGACATGCGTTGAACGAACATGCACAAGATCTTGTCTAAAACGAAAACATGACTTTACAAATTTTTAACGCAGGTAATGTTTTTCCACTTACCACATTAGGAGGCAATTTTTCTGAAACAGGAAGATTTTTATAATTTTTGTAAAGTTACCCACTGTTTTAAAGAGCTTACACTTTTCTTTCGCCCAGTTTTTAAAATTTATTTGTCGTTTTTTACCTTTATTTAGATGATTTAAGACACGTGTCTACGTGTTGTAGGCGATAACTCTCCACGAGCAGCCATGTTTAATGCACAAGTAAGGTTTTTCCTCCCGCGCCGTGTTTTGTAGTTGTGTAAGGAGGGCATTAAATTGAAATTGATTCTAATAGATGGTGTCACTAGTTTGCTTAACGCTTAAAGAACTTTTTCCACTGAAACGTTACTTTATCAAAATTTGTCTTATAACATTTTTCCGGGCAGGTTTTTAGTTAGAGCCATCACCAACAACTGTCCGGCGGAAAGCTGACATCATGAACTGACTCTCTGACAATCTGTTGAAAAAATAATTATTAAATCTTGCAAGAAGACATATACCCAAATACAAGAAATATGTTGTTGATGAAATGTCTCGTGAAAAAAAATAATTGTTCTGTCCCTCCCCCTTATCATTATGAGCTGAACCCTATCGAACTTACATGACCACCAATAAAAAATCAAGTAACCAGGAAAAACTAAATTTTTCAAATGGATGATATGAAAGTTACGCTAGGTACTGTTACAAAAAACGCCACGCCAAATTTATGGAAAAATTACATTACACTACTAGGAAAGATGAAAGTGACTTTAATTATTAATCTTGATACTATAGTTTGACGATACTTTGTCAATATTGCCTCATATAATATAAACGTAAGTTTATATTGTTTACATGCATGTCAAATTAAAATACTAACGTTTTCTATAATTCCTACATAGGTTACTAATTTCTAACACCTAAATAAGCTTTATTTATTTTTATTTAGCGTATGGCTACATCACAGGTTCATATATGTACATATATATATATATATATATATATATATATATATATATATATATATATATATATATATATATATATATATAAATTATATAAATTACAAACAACAGTAAATACAAAAATATTATTCTACAAACAAACATCTAGATTATAAATATATTTGATTGACTCTTTTGTAGCAGCCAGGAAATCCGAAGGGTTGCCGTTATAGGATCTAATCGGGCATTCCTCTACCATGTGTTTTACTGTTTGCCTTTCGGTGCCGCAGTCGCAATTTGGTGATTGTATTGTATTTTTCCCCATCTAAAAAGTGAGTCGGAACATCTGCCACAGTTCGTCCTTATTCTATTGAGTGTGGTCCAAATTCGTCTCGGTTGGCTGAAGCCCTCAGGTTTGCTTGTAATACATGGCATGTTCCAGTTAGATAGTGCAGCGTTATTCTCCCATTGTTTTCTCCACCGTTCAGTTACATTAAATTTTGATCTACTAGCCTTTTTGCTGTTTTTAGAGGCGGGTGTCTTGAACGGAGCCTATTTATGTCTCTGGCGGAAGTTCCAACATGGAAGCGGAGCTCATGATCAGTATTGATTTTTGTAAATTCTCTGACAAGGGCATGTTTTCGGCGGATGGGTGGTGGAGCTATATAACTCAAAGCTGGTAACCAGTAAGTGGGCGTGGCCTTGATTGTGCCCGATATAGTTCGCATGGCTTGGTTGAGTTGGACATCAACACGGTGAGTATGTGGACTGTTTATCCATACTGGTGCACAGTATTCCGCTACGGGGTATACCAGTCCTAATGCTGTCGATCTAAGTGTGGGTGCTGAGAAGCCCCATGTAGTGCCGCAGAGCTTTTGCAGGATGTTGTTACGAGTTCGGAGTTTTGCAACAGTCTTAGTAAGATGCTCTTTAAAGTTTAGCGTTCGGTCTAGTGTAACAGTAGACGGTGAGACTCGCAACTGGAAGGTTGACCATAGTATCACAGTCTATTTTCCTGCTTCTTGGCTTAGGTCCGAGCGACTGACGTCAAACAGCTTACCCGACCCAAGCCGGTCGGCGGTAAACCGAACGGTTTAAGTTGTCCGAATTTGCACATGTAAGAAATCAGGATATCTCTGATTTAGTCTTTTTCAAGACTAAAAAAGACGATAAAACTGTTTTTACTAATAAAATTACAGATTTAATTTCAGCATCCAGTCCAATCAGACGGGAATTCCCACTTCACAGGAAGTTATTCAAGAACAAAAAATTCAGGCCCACCTCAAGGAGAGGTGGACCCGCCCAGGAACAGCTACAGGATAACGAAATAAAACAAGAAACAACATCAGTAGAAGAATCCACAACCACGATGGCTTCAAACAACGTAGAGATCATGGAAGAAGAACCATTCCAGGCAGTGAAATGCCAGAGAAGAAATTCGAATGAAAACTTAGCAGGAGCAAGACAGCGACCATCAACAAGCAGTGGAACGGTTACAACTCAGAACCGTTATCAAGTTTTATCTACAATCAACACTGAAGAAACATCTTCTACGACGACAACCAGGAAAGAAAGAGTGCCCCCTCTGGTCATAGCAGGACAAATTGGGAGTTATGCAACCTTCATCAAGGAAATAACGAAGTTATTAGGACACAATAACTTCCAAATTTCACCTTCTGGAAAAGCAGGTACAAGGGTGTACCTAAAAACCAATGAAGATTATGAAAAACTCAAACAGGATTTCATCTCAACCTCAACAGCCTTCCATTCTTTTACGAAGAAATCGGAAGTAACGAAGAAAATCGTCATGAAAGCGGCCCCAGGATTGGACCTCGATGAAGTCGAAGCTGACCTCCGTGAACAAGGAATCATCGGAAAAGTCACCGAACTGAAAACCAGGAAACCAGGAGCACAAAGCAGCTCCTATCTGCTCCAAGTGGACAAACAACAGGATCTGAAGGAGATAAAAAAGATCAATGGAGTGCAAAACATAAGAGTAAGATGGGACGCTTACTCTAAACCATCCAGGGCAACGCAGTGTTTCAACTGCCAGGAGTTTGGACACTCTGCCAGAAACTGCTTCAAGCAACCTAGGTGCATGAAATGCGCTAACGGACATCAGACGAGACACTGCCCTCTCCCAAAAGGTCAGGTAAACAAAGTGAAGTGCTGTAACTGCCAGGAGGCACACACTTCCAACTATCCAATGTGCAGCAAGCACATTGAGTACCTAGACAGGCAAGCTGCGAGAAGAGCGAGGAACCAACCGCAGAAAACGGCTCCACCAGCGCCACATCCTTCGACCTTCAGGAAAACCACCAGCAGTGTATCATATGCACAAGCGAGCAAAGGAGAGCAACAAACACCAAGGAATGATGGAGTCAAGAGCACCTGGGCTGAAATTAACGAAATAGTTAATGTACAGAAAATGATGGAAATTCTTCAAGATATGAAGAGAGAGCTACTACAGGCAAAATCATTTGCAGAAAAAGCAATGATTTTCATGAAATACGAAGAGATCTACAATGAACCATAAGCACCTGAAGATACTCCAGTTCAACATAGCATCACTGAGGCTAAGGATCAGCGAACTTCGAGAGACAGTCGTAAGGCATAACCCAGATGTCATATGCCTGTCTGAAACAAGATACATGACGGACTCCCAACTTCCAAGGATAACAAACTACGATGGATTCGGAAGAAGAGACGAATCAAACGACAGAGGAGTAGCCATCTATGTTAAGAACAACATAGAATGGAACCAGGTTTTGATGGATACACACCATTTCGAAAGTGTTGGAATCAAAGTAGGTATAGCTAATATCTTTTCAATTTACAGGAAGCACTCGGAAGAACTAGCCATAGAAGAACTGGATGCCTTACTCAACTCTGCACCAACCGTAGTCGTAGCAGGAGATTTCAATGCCAAACACACAGCATGGGGATGTATGACGGACACAGCACCAGGAACAACTCTACTAAGATACTGCGAGGACAGAGATAGGATGTTATTCGCTCCAGACGAACCAACAAGGATCAATCCAATAAGAGGACACAACAACTCAACACTGGACCTGTTCATCACCAAGGATGTAATAATGGAAGACGTCAGAACATACTTCGAATGCAGTTCGGACCACAAGCCAGTAATAGGAAGGATGACATCGAGAGTCGACTTGCCAAGGATAGAACCAGTAGAAAGATGGAGATGGAAAGATGCTAACTGGCCTAACTACAGAAGACAGCTAAACCAAATGGAAATGAAGAGAGAATTCCAATCAACAGAAGAAGTAGAAGAAAAGATCGAAGAAATCACAAGAAGAATCCAACGAGCAATGGAAGCCAACATCCCAAAATCAATGACGAACAACAGAGGACTGATCATCCCAACAGAGCTACAGGACATCATCAAGGATAGAAACAAGGCCAGACGAGCATTCCAAAGAACCAGAAGACAGGAATTCAAGGACTACGGAGACATCCTATCCGAAGAAATAAGAGTAAGACTGAGAAGTCTTACTGAAAACCAGTGGCACAACAACATCAGAAGAGCGGAAGAAAACCATGGAAACGTTTGGAAAATGCTGAAGGCAAGAAGAAGAGGAAAACAAAAGGTGCAGAGCACCAGGACAAGAAGGAATCCACAACATCACCCTCAAGGAACTTCCGAAGAAGATCATAGTACAGCTGTACTATATCTTCAAATACTGCCTGGAAAAAGGACATTTTCCAAACAACTGGAAACACGCCAAGATTATACCTCTTCTGAAACCAAGGAAAGATGGAAGAAGACCGGAAAGCTACAGGCCCATATCACTCCTGGAAACGATGGGAAAAATCTTAGAAAAAATCATCTACAAGAGACTGGTGAAGCATACAGAAAGAAGAGGAGTCATCCAAGAAGACCAGTTTGGTTTCAGAAAAGGAAGAAATTGTGAACTCCAATTAGCAAGGATCATCAGCGACACGAAGATAAAATTCAACAGGAAACAGAAGAGGATTAGCCATACTGGACATAGAGAAAGCATACGACACGGTTTGGAAGAAGGCACTAATCTACAAGATGGACAAGGCTAGACTTCCACACTACCTCATCAACATCTGCGACATGTATCTATCTAATAGAACATTCCAAGTTTCAGCTGACCAAAAGATGTCGACGATTCAAGATATCCAGGAAGGAATGCCTCAGGGCAGCATCTTATCACCCATTTTATATAACATTTTTGTTTCAGACCTCCCTACAGATCCAAGGACTTCTACAGCCCTGTATGCAGACGACACAGCAGTGTATGCATCCGGAAAAGATGAAAGAAGAATCATAGATAACATGGAGAGCCACCTGGAAAGAATCACGGACTACACCGAAAAATGGAAAATCAAGATCAACGCCGAAAAAACGCAGTTCATCATTTTCGGCCAGGATAGACGACAACTACGGAACCAGATCACAGTAGGAGACAACAGAATTCAGGAAACAGAGACGGTCAAATACCTAGGAGTCCACCTCGACAGAAAACTCAACTTCCGGGTGCATACACAAAAAACTAAGGTAAAAGCTAATGCAGCTAAAAAACTAATACTTCCTTTCATTTTTAGGTCCAGTCCACTCTCGAAGGCGAAGAAAATTCAACTCTACCAAGCATATGTTAGGTCGGTGATTCTGTATGCTATACCAGTGTGGAGCTCCATTGCGGAATCACACTGGAAAAAGTTGGAAGCAACTGAGAACTCATGCTACCGAATCATCGACGGAGCAGCATGGGAGGATAGAGTTACAAACGCGACGATCAAGAACAGGTTAGGATATACGCCACTAAGGGAAGTGGCCGAGAACAGAACCAGGTGGTTCTTCAACCAGGCCACTCGAAGACTGCGAAAGACCAGGGATATCCTCGAGAAGAACAGGATCCAGAGGATACACAGATCCACCCACAGACTGATCGACCACCTGATCAGGGTCTAACCAGGCGTGCAGGGAAGTAGGTACGTTTGCCGATTTTAGTACCTACAGAAGCAGACGAGGACACCACCCAGGAAAACCCAGGAACCGAAAGGAGAAATCTTCAAGCGCTGGCGGTGCACGAGCGGGACGTCGAGGAAGAAAGAAGGCTAAAATTTCTTAAGTTTTGACATGTAAATATCTTAGAATGGCAATAAACGTTTTTATTTTTTATTTTAATTTTTATTATTATTATAGTGTAACACCTTAGTATTTTGGGTGTTTATTATAGTTAAGGAGTCTATCCTCAAAATGGATTTGAGGTTGATAGTTGGCCATCTTGTTGTTCAAATGGAAGCAGGACACTTCTGTCTTAGTTGGATTGGGTTGCAATCTCTATTTGCGGAAATAATTCACTAGGGCATTTAAATCGTTTGTTAGAATGCGTTTAGTGACCTCGAATTCTTTATGACTTGCGGCAAGCGTCCAGTCGTCTACGTATCCAAACTTTTTTGATGTGGTTTGTGGCATGTCTGCTATGTAGAGGCTGAAAAGCATCCGGATCCTTGTGGAAATCCATTATTCAGTTTTCTTTGGGTACTAGTCTTGTCTCCCAATATAACTTTAAAACATCTGTTGGATAGCATGGCGTTAATAACCTCAGTGGTGTTTCTGCATGGGATTATTCGTATTAATTTATATATTGCCCCTTGTCGCCACACAGTGTCGTAAGCAGCAGATAGATCGATGAAGACAGCGGTTGTTTTTAATTGCTTTTGAAATATTGATTCTACATAATTGGTCAGGGCGAGTACCTGGTCTGTGCAGCTGCGGTTTGGCCGAAATCCTGCCTGTTCCACTGGTAATTATTGGAATATGGTTTTGCTGATTCTATTATACAACAGTCTTTCGAACAATTTGTACACCATACTTAAGAGTGCGATGGGGCGGTAGTTTTTCGGCGAATTATTACTTTTTCTTGGTTTTAAAATGGAGACGGTTTTTGCAGTTTTGAGTTGGTGGGGGAAGTTTCCCGTTTGAAGGATGTCAGAAAAGAATTCTGCCAGCCATTGCCTAGTGAATCTGCTGCTATGTTTGAGGAACTCAGCGTAAATGGCGTCGAAACCCGGCGCTTTTCCTGTTTTCATTTTATTTAGGGCTTGCGATATTTCTTCATGCGTAAATGGGTTGGAATATTCTGTTGAGTGTGCAAGACTAGATTTTATGATTTTGAGGTCTTTTTTTAACTTTAATTGTATGTAAACGATTTTAAGGTGCCCTAGAGGTTGACACTATGTGCGTAGCTATTTGGTCTGGAGTTACTAGGTTGGTTTGGAGAACGGGTGGGTTGCTACTTCCGAGTTTCCGCAGTAGGGACCAAGCTTATCGACTTGACTTCTGAAAGTCTAGGTTTTCTACTGTCTGGGTCCATTTTTCACACCTGGCAGCATCAATGCTGTGGAGTAGTTCGTCTGCAATCTCCTGCTTTCCATCTTCGCAATATTCTTCATACAGTTTTTCGCTCTGAATAAGAAAAAAAACTTATTTTTTAGTACATACATTTTTTTTAATAAGCTTTACATAATTATGTTTCAAATACATACAAAAACATACATTTGATAAAAATACTACTTTTTTTAGTACATATATTTTTTAAAATTTACTATTACTCTAGTAGTAACTTACGATTCGCTACTGTGTGTGCAGTAAATGTCCAGAGTGAGTAATATATCTCTCTCTCTAACTTGCGACATCGATTATCTACTATTCTTTTTTACTGGACAAAGTCCGATATAGAAGTTGATAAGTTATCTATAATCACAACCTAGTAACAGTGTTCTCTTTAAAATTCAATTATAATTCCGTAGAATTTAGTGTCTAGAATATTGAAACGTTTTTTGAAAACAGATTTTGGAATGATCACCAAGAGAAAAAAAAATGAGAGGGGCGCCTAAAACCGTTATATACTATTACGATATTTTTGAAAAACAATTGTGTAAAATAACTACCTACTATTGATTACACATTTGAGGAAACTTCTATTTAGTCTCCTAGTCTAATGAAGTTACCCAGTTGCAACAAAGCTTGTTAGTTAAGGAAGTGTAATACTGCTTCGTAATTAACCAAGGACCTAGATAAACATGCACCAAAATTACAGGCGTAATTTTCAGTTAGATATAAACTCCTGTTTTAACATATTTTTTTTCTAACTACCTTCATATTCTATAATTAGCTTAACATAATCGTAATGTTAATTGTATGTCGATGATTTTAAGCTATAATGAAAAAGAGAAAAATACTTTTAAACTTCTAAAAAATAACCTTTTTAAATTAAATAAATTATTTTTTCCATTCCTAATATACTGCCCTCCTAAGCAAAAAGGGCGTATCTTATTTTTTTTAATGTGATTATGGTAGCATGGTATTTTTAAAGAACTTCTCCATCTATTCAGCAAGCAAAAAAGCCATATCTCAAATCAAAGTACTTTTAAATCTCTTATTAAAAAAGACGTATCTAAAAAAAGTCATGAAATCCTAAGCAAATTTACCATATCTCATTTTACTTAGCATAAAGATTGTAACTCTGAGATGTGGCCATTTCACTACCTGATGCACAAACTGAATGGTCAGCTGTGATAAGGAAAATAGACATATCTAAACATATTTATACGTCCAAGCCGCAAAGTAAATCACTTGTATAGTGTATAGTTACGGAGTTAATGAATGTGCACGTGTTTAATAGTTGATTTAAAATTTGTTTATAAACCTATAATAATTAAGTGCATAGTTGAAGAATTAGTTCCTTGGCTCCTGATTTGCTATTACTACTCTCTTATAGACACTCTTATATACACTCTTCAAGTAAATATTGTTCACTTATTAAATAACTTATTTGATGCTTTAGGCCAAAAACATGGTATTAAAGTTGGCTGTGAAGAATCCACAGAATTGACAAATCTGATAGACAACCTTTTATACTCCATCACGTTTCTGAGATACCCATTAAGCAAAGAACTCTACAAAATAATAATGGCTTTTAACTAAACCACTAATTTAAGTACTCACTAAAAGACAATGACGGTACAGCTCAAACGGTTTGGTAGTTCTACACTCTAACCACTTTTGGCTATGAAAAGAATAATAACAAGGTTTTAAGAAATATTCTAAAAAGTGCTAAGAACTTAGTGGTCCCAGCTAAAGACAAAAGGTGTCTGAAGAAACCTAGAAATTAAATAGATGATGAACCTATTAAAACTTATATTAATTCTTTCAAACCTATCATTTCACATTACACAATAGAACATGCCCCTAATAGGTTATATCTAGCAAGTGATTTATCATTTGTTTCCATGTATAATGATTTTATAGTTGGTAATATATGTTTATACGAAAAGTATCGAGTCATTGCAAAGATAATGAATGTTTCTATAGTTAAGTTGGGACATGAAGAGTGCGAGTTGTGTGGAGAATTTTCATTCTATGACAGCTTACACATAAAAGAAAACATATATGAATCGTGTTAAATGTGTAAAAAGTGGAAAAAAAAACATAAAGATAGAGCTGATAAATTCCATTTACAGTATATCAATGACAAAAATAAAAACGTACACTTAGGTTATATAGTATGTTGCTCGAATATGGAAAAAAATATAACGTTGCCTCGTTTAGACATGTTCAAAGCTGCAGTATTTACTTACTATTTAAATGAGAATAAGCCACAATGCAGTATTTACGCATAGAATTGTTGTGTACAATGAGAGTTTTGTTCCAATTGGCAAAAAACAAAAGCAGTGTAAATCCTTTGCTGCCTTGTGGCATGAGGGTATGTTTGGAAGAAGAAAAGATGAGCTGATCAGCACTTTTAATCAATTTTTACTGTCAAAAAGAGATACTAAACGTGTTACGATCTAGCTTGATAACTGCACTGCGGAGAATAAAAATTGGTCTTTGTTTTCCTTTTTTTTTGCACATACTTAACTCTGTTGTCTGAAATTGTTACTTCTGAAATTGTTCTTAGGTATTTTGAATTAGGACATACATTAATGGCAGCATATTCTCTTCATCATAGAGTAGAACAATCAATGCAAAAAATGGGAAACAAACTCTACGATTTCCAAGGTTTTGTCTTTGTTATTAAAAACGTGTCAATAACAACTGAAGCATATCAAATGGAGACTGTCAAAAAGAGATACTAAACGTGTTACGATCTAGCTTGATAACTGCACTGCGGAGAATAAAAATTGGTCTTTGTTTTCCTTTTTTTTTGCACATACTTAACTCTGTTGTCTGAAATTGTTACTTCTGAAATTGTTCTTACGTATTTTTAATTAGGACATACATTAATGGCAGCATATTCTCTTCATCATAGAGTAGAACAATCAATGCAAAAAATGGGAAACAAACTCTACGATTTCCAAGGTTTTGTCTTTGTTATTAAAAACGTGTCAATAACAACTGAAGCATATCAAATGGAGAGGAGGAACTTTTATCAGTGGCAAGATTATTCCTCAACCAACAAGTTAAGTAACATGAGAGGTCATAAGACAATGAAATATAAAAAATTATTTTGATGACCAAGAATTTATTGAACTCGATTCTTTAAGTGCAGAAATAAAAAAAAACTAACAATTTACCAGGACCAAAAATGCAAACAAAATTTTGTGGAATTTCTGGGAAAACAAGAAGAATATAATTAAAATCTAGGGTTAATGGAAAAGAATAGGTTAACGTTTTGGCAAAATATTCCAGCGAATTGAAATCATATAATAATTGATTGTACGTATAGTTTAAATTTTTTGTTCAAATAAAAGTTTAATAGTTCTGTTGCATTTGATAAATAATTCATATAACTTATTATTAGTTGCTTAAGTATATTTCTATAAAAAGGTATAGTTTGAGTTATATTTAAATAAAAAGAGGAATAAATTCAAAGCACGTGATGTTCGTGTGTATTAAGGTATAAAAAATGCTTATTAAAAGCTTAAAATTTTTATTTTAAAGAAGATCTTTTCGGAATTGAATCATTCCATCATCAGTTTAATAAAAAGTTGTTAAAAACATTGTATGGCCACATAAAAACATTGGAAGGACATCATTATTAAAAAACAATCCTCATGGTATTTATAAAGGGTAAATGCAATAGACTGTTAACTTTGTTGATCAATAAAAACTGAAAATGGGGGCATTCAGTTTTTATTAATCAACAAAGTTAACAGTCTATTGCATTTACCTTTATAAATACCATGAGGATTGTTTTTTAATAATGATGTCCTTCCAATGTTTTTATGTGGACATACAATGTTTTTAACAACTTTTTATTAAACTGATGATGGAATGATTCAATTTCGAAAAGATCTTCTTTAAAATAAAAATTTTAAGCTTTTAATAAGCATTTTTTATACCTTAATACACACGAACACCACGTGCTTTGTATTCAACAGGTATACTAGCCACTACTGGATATCTCCACTTCATGGTTTGTTCCAGTTTCACTTTTAAGGAATAAATTCATTATTTCATAATGCATCTAAATATTAAATCTTGAGAAATATTATTACCTTTATTTTAGTCTATGAAAATGTAAGAAATAATATTTTTAATAAATTAGGAGCATTATTTTATAAAATTACAATATTAAAAGTTTTAGATTAATTTCTAATTAGTAGATGTATTTTTTAAGAAAACATTTAAGAAAGATAGTCTTACATTTTTGAGATAAGTCTTTTATTTTTAAGTCTAATCCTTAGCCAAAGAGACGTATCTCATAAAAATAAATAACTACAAATAATCTTTAAACTATAACAATTTAATAATTATAAAATATACAAATGAACTTGATTATAACCACTCATAGAAATGTAAATGAAAGGGAGGTGAGTGAAGTTTGAGGATTTACTAAAATGCTCATTCCATAAAGTGGTCTTTACTTGAGATTTTGAGATACGCCCTTTTAGGTTAGGGGGTTATTTTTAAACAAATTATAAAAATTTTTTTTATAAAAGTTTTGCAAATAATGCAAATAAACCATAAAAAACCGAAAAGGCTGATTTTGCGTTTTCGAGGACAATTTTCGATAGGTTGGACATCAAATTAAAAAAAAAATAAGAGATACAAACTGAAAGCTCAAATCAAGTAGTTTCAAAATACGCAGTTAGATTTGGAATTTATACTGCAAAAATTAGTTTAAAAAAAACATAAACAAATTGATATACCGTTGCGTTAGACCTAGGCTATTAATTATACCTTAGAAAGGAACTACAACGTTCAAATCATTTTATGGTTTTGTATGGTCAATGGACCCGCAAATATGAGAAACCCGCGGAGTGCATTTATTTAAAGGGTATTAAAACCCGAAAACTTCGTAAAAATTCGTTAAAAACACTTTAAAGAACCGTATCTTAATTAAAATTAGGCCTAGCACCTTCCACTATGGACCCTTTTAAAGGTAATTTATTTTTCTATCAATTAAAGGTACCACTGCGTATATCCAAAACTGCATAGAAAAAATGAAAAACTAGGAAAAACTAGGTCTGAAGCAAGTAGATATTTATTGAATGATGTTTTTAATTCAACAACCATACTAGTGTAGTGATTTTATTTTCAATACGTGTTATATTTTTATTTAATTATCCTTCCTAAATGTCTTTAACTCCAACAGATGCTGCAAGGGCGGTAACTTTAGTTCAAGATGGTCGTAGCCAATATTATGCAGCTGAAATGTTGGGTATTAGTCGATCTTCGGTTCAAAGAGCAGTTCGGCGTTTTAGCGACACCGGTAACTTCACAAGAAGACCAGGATTAGGTAGTAGAAGGGTAACATCCGAAAGAGATAATCGATTTCTGGTCTCATCATGTTTGAGCAATCGGCATCTAACTTCAGTTGAACCGGCAAATCGTCTGAGCGAAGTGAGAAATGTGGATGTAAGCAGATGGACAAATCGTCGACGACCTGTAGAAGGTAATTTATTATCCAGAAGGCCAGCCCTATCTCCAATACTATCCATAGAACATCGCAGAGCACATCATTGCTTTTGCAAGAGAACATGAAAACTGGAGTGATGCAGATTGGAGCAATGTATTGTTCTCAGATGAACCCAGATTTTGTCTAAGGTCGCCAGACGGCCGAGAAAGGGTTTGGAGAAGACACGGAGAGCGATATTTTCAATGTAATATTGCGGAAAGAATAAGTTATCGGAGGGGCTCCGTTATGATTTGGGCTGGTATCAGTTCAGAAGCCCATACTGATTTAGTTATTGTAGATAGAGTATCTATGACTGCTGCAAGATACATAACAAGTATTTTAGATCAGCATGTGGTACCTTTTGCTCCTTTCATTGGACCTAATTTTATTTTTATGGACGACAACGCGAGTCCTCACCGTGCTAGATTCGTCAACCAATATATAGAGGAGGTGGGAATTGTCCGTATCAACTGGCCAGCTTGCAGTCCCGATATCAATCCCATAGAACATCTATGGGATATGATGGGAAGACGTCTTCGAGCACAAGTACCCCGTCCAAATAACTTGGCTGAACTTACAGCGGCTCTTCAAGAAATATGGGACCAATTGGATCAATTTAATATCCAGAGGTTAATTACCTCAATGCCTTGACGTGTACAGGCTGTTATAAATACCCGAGGGGGAAACACTAGATATTGATTTATTATCAATGTTTTTCTTAATTTCAAAAAGTTTTGAGTATTCTTGTATTTTTGAGTTTTGGCGTATGTCTCTATAAATAAATGATTTTTTTGAATAATCTGTAAAAGTTATTTTAATCTAACATATACTTTTACATATATACCTGATTTAATACTAATATCTTCAAACGTTTTCTTTTTTCAGCAAGTAATACCCATGGATCGATTTTTTTGCACCTGAATGTATTTGTATATGTGTGTGTGTGCGTGTGTAGAATCTTCTTAGGTTAAAATATATCCTTTTGTTACTTAACTATTACCAAGTTATTAATTGATAATGACTTAATAAACTAGTACTAAATACGCAAAACTAAAATTACAAATTATATTATTTAGTAATTTTTAAGCCTGTCTATCAGATTATCTACTTTAACACGGTTTAATTAAGCACTAACTGTTTGATTAAACGCGTTTAGACATATGTATATTTCGATTGTAAATGATTCAAGATAACAGGGAACGTTTAATACGAACCTTAATTGGAGAATTGCAAAGTTGGAGTTGCTAACCGTACACCATAAATGGAAGTCATAATTTCAAATCGAGTTAAGGATTGTGTTGTAGAATAGCAGTTATCCAACTTTAGCTTGGAGTTGTGACCAATCAGCGATTATATTTGCCTCAAATTAATATCAAGTTGTTTTCTTTTACTTAAGATGTGATTCTGGCAGATAAGTCGATCAAGTCGGATGTTAAGTTTTTGTCGTTTGCCGTATTTAATTACTTGATATTCAGCCTGATTGGTTTGCAACCGTCTCGTAATATTGCAAATGTGTCTTAACTTGGCCAGGTCATAAAATATAAATGTATTTTAATAAACAACAAATATACATTATTTTTGTCGTACTCAATTTAATATCCACCATTATTTGTTATCTGGTCTGAGAATACAAACTACATTTTAAGCGTTTTAGTAAATTTATATAGAAATTAAGGCAAAGAGAACAATAATAATTAGTTTTGGCAAAAAGGGTTTTGCAATATATGTATTTTTATTTTGCAAGTTTGTCACATAAATAATAAAAATACATGGTTACAATTTCTATAGTAATTGAATTTTTTAGTAGTTTCACTATTGATTTTAATTTAAATACAATAGCCAGTTTTTTATTAATTACTTTATTTGTTATGCGTTCTATATAGTTTTATCAATATAATTGAAATAAGCACTAATAATTTAAATGTCACATAATACTGTGGAAAATAGTATGCATTTGTGAAATTGGTTCCTTGAGTTAGACTTCACCAGATTGTTAGATTATACCTAAAAAGAATTAAAGATTCTATCAACCTATATATTCCTGGGTACAGTGCTGTGTTAATTTTTTCCTTTCTAACAAAAACAAATATACTTTTTTGTATATCCTGTTTAATTTATTTCCATACTGAAGACCTCAGCTCTACAATTGATAAACATTAAGATTATGATTACAGATTTTTCCAATATTTATAACTTTCTAACTAATCTGCAAAGATTAACCTTTATTTTTTATATGTATGGTATATATATATATATATATATATATATATATATATATATATATATATATATATATATATTGGGTAACTCTTTAAGGTTTGCTAAGCTTTCGAGTTTATTCAACTATTTTTCAAAACATACTAAAAATTAAAACAAAAAACTACATTAGAACAATGAAGTTGATGTATCTTCAACAGTCTTACCCTTGTGAGGATTGTATTATAAAATTAGCAAAATTACTTAACATTTGACATTATTAATTTGATTTTCTTTTTCTTTCTGTGAAAACTTATGTTTTATGTAACTTGGAAAATATGAAGAAGCTATTTCTGGATTAAGAAATGACTTTGTGGATCCTGTATCGATTAAAAGTCGTAAAGAAGGCTTAGAAATTTTGATGTAGGGAACCTCCTTCTTGTCGGGAAACGAAAGAAGTTCAATTACGTTCCGATTGCTTCTGGTGGGTCCTCTCGAAAATTTACGTTTTCTTCGTATTCGGTTGGTTGATTTTCGTATGTATCTTGTAGAAAATTGTCATATTCGGGTTCGTAGTTATCATTGTAGTTGGCATTCTCTTCTTGCTCATCTCCGTGGCATTGTATATTGTAAAGTTCTTCTACGGTGAATTTTGGCTGTGTTCGGTAATTTGGTGTAAAATTTTGACGGCCTCTGTTTGTGGTTTTTGTTCTTCCACTCATAGGTGTTGGTCTAGGCTGTTTTGATGTCCGGGTTTGGGTGCCCATACATTTGACTGAATCTAGGTCCTAAATGTTAAAGGGTTTGAATTTTGTCTAAATTGATCGAAGTTTTGTTGCCGATGTGTTTGCTGAAACTGATTCTGCGGATAAAATTATCTCATTGGTTGCTGCCATTGCGGAGGTGCAAAATTTGGCTGTTGATATAATGGTTTCTGGATAGCTACAGGCATCTACTGTCTCTGAGGTCGGTGTCCTTGATCATTTTCGCTTCTTCCTGATGTTGAAGGTTGACTTATTTGATTTTTTTGAAGGTATCGAACATTATTTTCTTCCTGTACGTATTGTATTGCCGTGGCTAACCTTCCTGGTCTCATTGCTCTGATAACAGAACCCATTGGTTCTCGTAGGCCTGCTAAGAATATTGTAAGAGCTTGTTGATGGAAAAATTCTTGTTTGCTCCTTTTAATATCGGCATTTATGGTACGTTATTCTAGTTAAATATTAATACAACTTAAAAGTCCCATGATCTTTTCATAAAAATGCATAATAGATTCTGTTGAGCCTTGTCTTAAATTTACTAGGTCTCTTGTAAGCGAATTTTCGTCTCTCTGGTCTCCAAAATTTTGAATAATGCGTTTTTTATTTCATCCTAACTTTCGCATCCATATACAGATATAACTTCTTAGGCTCTACCTGTTAATTTACTAATAATACCATAAAGCAAAAATTTTTTTTGTATATTAGCTGCATTAAGTCATAATAATGGTTTAGAAGTATTGTAGAAACTTTAATAAATTCATGTAATTCATTTGGATTTCCGTCAAACTTTGGAAGAATGCATAAATTTTTAACGTCAAATTGTGGAACTGCCATATATTAAAAATTGTCAATATATATATATATATATATATATATATATATATATATATATATATATATATATATATATATTCACTAGTCAAATCAGTATAGTAAATTTTCAATAGTCAATATATAAATATATCAATCTTAATCTACTTATTTTCTATCTATTAATCTCTATGTTTATTAATATATAGTATTTATTAAGCTATTTAATTTTGTCTTTAAATAAGTTTCTGAATATCTCTAAAGTCAATCTAAGGACTTAGAGGAGATATTTTTAAATTATTTTAATCTTTCTGTCAATCTTTTTAAATATTTGTTTAATTTATCTTAAAAATTTAGCTCTGATTCAATCTAATGACTCAGAGGAGTCTGATTTATAAAAAATTCTTTCAAAATTTAATCTTCTTAATTCTAAATAATGATAAAAATCGCTTACAGGATAAAGACGATGCTGATGTGCATTCCTTTGCTCCTGAAGGCTTCTAACTTCTAATTCCCTCGGGTGAACTCTGCAGACGGTTTCCCTGGGCTGATTCTTGGAACAGTGGACAAACACTTAATAGTGACGAGGATCTATAAAGACTCTTTCACTTCCGTACTTTACTCTACGCCAATTATGAATGTTCTTGGGAAAAACACTTTTATAAAAACTGAACTCACAATTAAAACTTTCATTTTCGACTTATAAAGTTTTTAGTAACAACAACAATAAATTAAATCAGATTGAAAATATTGATTTTAACATGGTGTTTTTATATATTTATAATTGCTAATCTTGCTGTTCGATACGTCGTAATTTAGTCCAGAATGTTCAAGCGGTAGCCCCGTGTTGAAATCCAGGTGGTAGAATTCACTGGATGGTAGCGGTCATTGTACTGTAACTCACGTTTCCACCTCTATATTCATTTCACAGTAGGTACGAATTGTCGCAGTTGTCCCACTAACAATTAAAAATTTCAAACAAAGTTTTGAAAGAATAAACAAATAATTAATAAAATGCCTATTAGGTTGTATACCGTCCAAGAAAAAGTGCAACTTGTAACATGGTAATTTTAGGGTCATTCGATACGCGAAGTAATTGATTTATTTATTGTAGCCTTCGAAAATAGATCCCCACCAAGTCTTACAACAGTTAAAAATACCATTAAACTTTTTTAAAACATTTTTAAACTTCGGGATGTGTAAGCAGTTGTAAAAAGTGTCATGAAGGTAATGAACCGCGTGTAAGACCTGTCGATGAGGAGCATCAAAACAGGGTTATTGATATCTGTGCTTTTGTGGAAGCTAGTGAAACCTGCAATAGTGTACAAATTGCTACGAAAGTTAACGTGAATGCTCGAACTGTTCAGTCAGTTCAGTCAAAGGAATGGGTATCACTGTTTTAAAATACAACCAACACAAGAACTGTTTCCGGAAGATAACATTAGGCGGATGGAGTTTTGTGAAATGATGTTAGATTAACAGAATGAAAATGTACACTTTTTAAAAAATATTTTATTTTCTGATGAATCTTTATTTTCATTACATAAAAAACACAATCCATCCGTTGCAAGGTATTATTCTCGGAAAAATATGCACCTTAGTATTGCAGTGCGAACGCAGCATCCGCAAAAGTTAAATGTTTGGACTGGGATGTTAGACGACCATATTGTCGGTCCATTTTTTATCGATGGAAACGGGCCCAAATATTTACAACTTTTACAGAATGAGATCATTCCAGCAGTCCGGCGCCTTCCCGTTAATTTTCAGGAGGTTTATTTCCAACAGGATGGGTGTTCGGCTCACAACTCCAGAGCAACTATTGACTTCCTAAATTAAACGTTTCCTGATTGACTGATAAGTACACGTGGTACAATTAAATGGCCTGCTAGATCCTGTGACTTAGCGCCTAACGATTTCTTTTTTTTTTTGGGTTTTCTCAAAGAAAACATTTATAGGCATCAGTTTAAAAGGGCCACAAACGTAGTCGAATTATGGGCAAAAATACTTCATTTCTCTGCAGGCATTACACCAGCCCTACTCCAAAATACGAGGAAAAATATGTATGACAAATTTGGCTACTGTTTAGTACAAGGAGGTGGAATATTTGAGCCCTTAATTCGCTAATCTGCTTTCCTAATTTTTATTTTTTGTTAGGTACATTTTACGAAGTTTGTAGGTTCTTAATTAGATAATATTTTTTATATTTAAGTTTGGAAGAATTTTATTGTTTTTTTATTTAAAAGTACAAACGATTCTTATTCTGATTTTTTTGCTTCTTTTTTGTCTTATTGTTATAAGCTTTGTCCATAAAATGTGTACACTTTTCAGTGACAATAAAGCATATTACTTATTTACTTACGTATTTACTTGTATTGCTACTAAGGCTAAAAAATAACCAGAAAATTAGTTTTAGAGCATATAATAAATACTCTAGAGATGGGATTGCAATAAATCTTAATTCCTATGGTCAACAAAACAATGTCGTTATCTGTATACAAATAAATGCTAACATCATAAGTTAGCAAACGTGTATTTACTAAATACTAAAAA
Source organism: Diabrotica undecimpunctata (assembly GCF_040954645.1). Classification (NCBI taxonomy): domain Eukaryota; kingdom Metazoa; phylum Arthropoda; class Insecta; order Coleoptera; family Chrysomelidae; genus Diabrotica; species Diabrotica undecimpunctata. The sequence continues at coordinate 93,056,172 of NC_092808.1, read as the reverse complement.
AAAGACACATTTAACATATGACCATATTTTCATTCATAAACTTATAAATAAACAGATTTTACAGCTCTAAAATAAAAAATCAATTGAACAGAACAAGTTAATTTAATAACTTCTTAGAGTCTCTCAAAAATAAATAAATCAAAATAACTAAAATATGAGCTGCAATCTCGTGAAAAACGTAAAGTTTTAAAATTCAAGAGACTTACTTTACTGTACACGTACTGGACACGTCGGTTCCATCTTTGTTGGCGAGCCACAAATCTTCGAGGGTACATCGATGAGGACAGTTTCTGCATGTAAGAAGATGTTCCATATTCTGTGTTTCTCCACAGTCACAGTTCACATCATCTTGGTCGATTTTTCCCCATTTTGCCATGTTTGAGTTTACTGGAGCGACCCCCGTTCTTATCCGATTCATAGTTTTCCACGTTTTAAAGTCTAGGGACTGGCCGGTCCATTGAACCTGGGGAAGAGGAAAACACTCATCCTGCACTGTTCCAAGGAAGCTTGTCCTAGATTTTAGTCGCTTTCGTGGTGTTCGAGATTTGTATAGGGCATGCCGCTCGTCCGCGATCTGTTTAATTTTCTCTATGTGCTCTGCAACGCCTCTGAGTGTTGAGGGTCTGCAAAACCCGCTGCTTTATATAGATTTGAGAGTGGCGTTGGTTTCATGCACCCGTTACTATCCTGCATGTCTCATTTAGCGCAGTATCAACTTGTTTGGTGTGGGCAGATCTTCCCCAAAAGGGGCACGCATATTCAGCAGTTGAGAAACACAGTGCCTGTGCCGTTGTTCTTAAAACGCCAGGACGTGCGCCCCATTTACTTCCCGTTAGCTTTCTGAGTATGCTGTTCCTAGTTGTTACTTTCCCTTTCGTTTTTATGCAATGCTGTCTGTAGGTGAGGGACCGATATCCAGAGTTACTCCAAGATATATAGGTTGGTTTGTGTGTTCTAATATATTACCATTCCACACAATTTAGAGTTTTCGCTTGGCTTACTTTGCGCGAAGGTGGAAATCGCAGACTTGGGTTTTAGAGGGATTGGGTCTCAGGGAATTCTACAGGTAGTACGCTGCATAATTCAAGAGAAATTAACATGCCACAACTTTCATCCCACATGTAGCAAAATCATTCATTGGATCCTATGTCAATTATTGTAAAATCATAAACGCGTAGTTTTCGTTTATAATAAAACTTGGACAGTTCGTATTAAGGTGTGATGAGAACTTTATGCTAGTTGTAGCAAGGAACTATAGTTTCCAGTACATTTTTAGTGATTTCTTTTTCCGTTTCTTCAAGTTATAAGTCTTTTAACAATGTGATTAGTGTACTTCAGATCCATCTCTTCTTTCTCGTCTTGGCGTGCATTTCAGTAAACAGACAAATTGATCTCTTTTTGGTTTAAAAAACTCAGTGTACTGCTGTCTTAATGTTGAGAAATATTTAGTGTCTCTTCAAAACATAATTTTGTTTCTAAGGTTATGGGATTCTAAATCTATTTACATTTACTACTCGCACACTAATGATATGAAACACATATGATGTGTTGACACATATATGTATCTACCGGCAAAATTATTGAAACTTAGAAGCCAATGCAACAAATAAAATTGTAACAACAGTTACAGTGTAGATTTTAAAATACGAGAATTATTTTGATACATTATGTTATGATACAGTATTTTTCGACGTAAATTGGATTTGGTTCAACGTTGTGTCTGTAGTTACTCGGTTATTTTATGGATAATTCAAATAGTTTTTATATTTACGGTATTACTCCATTCGAAATCTTTCTTATAAATTCAGTTACAGCAACACTGACGATATTGGCGAATAGAGCATACAAAGTTGTGCAAGGACACTGTAACTCAAAATCGCCAAAAATGGTAGTTACAATGTTATTCTATACAGGGGTCGATATAGTTTTGGACCGGTACATATTTTGTTGCATATTAATATATTTTCAGTTTTTTTATTTTTTATTTCTTGTGTCAATAGAATTTTTAAATAATGTGAACTATTAAGGTTTATTTAAGATTATGACTGAATATTACTAAATATACGAAAACTTAATTAAAATATCTGGGAAACATCCTAGTGCCCTTCTGACCCAGTTTACCCTACGGCCCAGTCCGTTACTGTCAGGAGGGGAGAAGAATAGAGAAAACGCGCGATTCTCGATCACAGCAGCTCTGAGAGTCTCCGTCGTCAGTTTGTAGAGAGCCACCATGTCAAATGGGGGTGATTTTCCCGCCGTGATAGAACTTAACGTCGGCGGTGTAGCATACACTACAACACTTAAATCACTCACGAGTCAGCCTGACTCTCTCCTTCATGCCATTTTCACAGGGCGGGAACCTATTATAAAAGATGCGAAAAATCGCTATTTTCTCGATCGCGACGGTGTGCTATTTCGTTATGTGCTGGATTTTTTAAGAGATGGGAACGTAGTGCTGCCGGAGTGCTTCAGAGAGAGGGAGCGACTTAAAATTGAAGCAGAAAAATATATGTTACATGGATTGGTAGAGGCGATTGCCAGCGAGACCAGAAACAGGCCACCTGGGGTTATTACCGTCGGGTATAGAGGCAGCTTCCAATTCGGGAAAGATGGTCTGGCCGATGTTAAATTCAGGAAGTTGTCTAGGTGTGTTAAATGCATGATTCATATTATAATAATTACCAAAAGTTCTTTAGCTTATTGTCTTATTTAATAAATGTTGTTTGCTTGTTTATCTTTTAGTTTAAACTGTTTTAAGACAGACGGAAAAAAATTTGAAAGAGCAAACTTTGTTTATTTTATATTCTGTATATTAGACATATTAACCAAAATAAAAATATTTTATTTATAGTTAGTAGAGATATATTTCTAAATATATTTTGTTCTTCGTGTTTTAGTTTTACAGGTTTTCCTTACACGACAGTTTTTTTCATATCATATTTTATTGAGATTTTTTATACGATAATATCTAAATTATTTGTTTATTTTCCTACAATATCGAGTGTAGTATACAGGGTGTATTTCACGTACTCCGCAATTATTTTTGAACACAATTAAATTGGCAATATAAAAATTTGTCCATTAGCATAACCGTTGTAATTTTAAATCTCCAAAATATTTACAGTCCGCTGTCACGTCCGCTGAACTCAAAACCTACCATCAACTCTCTTATTTTTAAGGGAACGTAATATTTTCCGATTTGGCGTAAAATTTGGCGAGATTTTGAATAAAGACCATATATAAACATTGTTTTAATAGCTTTTTTATTTTCATAAAGGGAGATATTGTCAAATCATCTATTAATTAATTATTAATTACATAATTTTTAGAAGTTTATTGTATTTTCTAATTTAACAATTTTATAAAAATAACATACGTACCCTTCTTAAAAAAATATTAGATTTCCCTATGATGATTACACAACTTTAACATCCACTGCTCAATATATACCACCCTAAGATGTCTTCAGTTCTCTTGATATTTTGCAGTATAAATCCAGTTTCTTGTAACCCGCTTTTTGTCATATAGATCGCAACTTCATTATGCTTAGTTCATCTAGCGCAATGCATTCTCGCCACGTATCGAGTACATTTGCTCTTCATAGATGCTATTGTTTTAATAGCAGCCGCAATCATTATTCTTGTCCCTGAAATGATGTTTGGAACTATAAACTATAACTTTTATAAGTTTATCCCAGCATGGATCGCTAAGCCAATTTAATTCTTTCCACAGATTTTTTAGTAAGTGCTAAAGTTTGTGCATCATAAGACAATATTGGGAGCACAAATTGTTGTTCACAAACCCTTTTTTTTAAGCCTCTCGCTTATTATTTAACATCGTACTTTTTAGTCTGCTGAGAGCCTATATTTCACCTAAAGTTGATACTTTTGCAATTAATTGTAGTTTGAGATTATTGATAAATCTTTTATTGCCGAACTAGGATAAAGGTTACCATGACACAAAATATGTTTATGAAAACCGTCCAACTTTTATACTCCAGTCGTCAGAGACGAAAATGCCACTGGACCTCTAAAAATCATATGAACAAGCTAAATTTTGCTGAGAATGTTAATTTTGTGACTCCAAAAAATATGCAAAAAGGCTTACCACTCCTACTCTCGGCTTCCCTCTAAAACCTTCCCTCGTAGGGAAGGAAAAAATCAATTTATCAACCATCTGTATGTCGTAAAAAATTTTTATATAAAAAATGTAGCTGAGATAATTTTAAACAAAAATGGTTAGAAGCATTTTTTATGTAGAACAAACCGTTCTCTGATCAATTTTAAATAAAATTTGTATTAACTCAACGGTAAAAATTCGATATCTTCTGATCAGAAGGTCTTATCTATTTATCTATCTATACAGCCCTTGCTGTCCAATTTTGGACATAGGCCTCCTCTTCCTTCTTCCACGTCTCTCTATTGTAGGCAGTTTTTATCCAATTCGGGCCTGCGTGCTTCTTCAAGTCATCTGACCATCGCATTTATGACCTTCCACTTTTCCGTTTGTAACTATATGGTCTCCAGTGTATAATCATTTTATTCCATCTGTCGTCTTTCTGTCTTATGGTATGTCCAGCGAACTTCCACTTAAGTTTTGCTATCTGCGTTAATACATCGGTCACTTTTGTTTTGTTGCGGATCCAAGTATTTCTTTTCTTGTCCGATAGCCTGATTTTCAGCATTTGCCTTTCCATAGCTCTTAGGGTCTTTGATATTTTTTTATGTTATCCTTTGTAAACGTCCAAGTTTGAGAACCGTAGGTGAGAACAGGAAGTTTACATTGGTTGAAGATTCTTGTTTTTAAATATTGGGGGTATTTTCTATTTTTTAGTATATAGGAAAGTTTTCCAAAGGATACCCAAGCCAACCGTATCCTTCTCTTTATTTCTCCGGTCTGATTTTCTTTATTTAATTTAATTAGTTGTCCCAAATATACATATTCTTTTACTTGTTCTATAGTTGTTTGTGCAATTGTAATTATTAGTTCTTCTGGTTGGTTGGTCATAATTTTCGTTTTATTATAATTCATTTGTAGACCTATTTTTGTTGATTCGCTATTTAATTCATCCATCATATTTTACAATTCTTCCCTTTTATCTGTTATTAATACAATGTCGTCTGCATATCTTAAGTAATTCAAGTATTGACCATTTATGTTAATACCCTGTTTTTCCCATTGTAATTTCCTCATAACGTCTTCCAAAGCTTGATTGAATAGTTTGGGTGATATAGTGTCACCCTGTCTGACTCCTCGCCGTATCTTAATGGGCTCCGTTTGTTCAACTATTTTGATAGATGTTTTTACGATGAGGAAACTGCAAAAAAAGTTATAACGGTAGATCGTGAAAACGAAATAATGTACCTATGAAAAATTGAGGAAAATTTAAAAAATTCGATTTTCTGAAGGATGTCTGAATTGGTTCATCCCTGGTTCAAATCTAAATTTCCTTTTTTTTTGCTTACGTCATATGAAATTTTCAGTACACAAAAAGGCACCAGGGATAAAATCGTCGTCAAACTTCGTATTGAAATCCGACGGTCTATGTCGACAAAATGAGCTTTAAAGGTGAAAAGTGCAGCTTTCGTAGGCAGTTTTTGTTTTTTGCCGTAAATGAAGTCACTTTCTATAAAGGTCTTTAATAAATAAACGTTGCATGATTTTCGCATTTTTTTATAATTCTCATGAGATCAATAAAATTTATAACTGTCATTGACTGGTCATTATGGAATTTTCATTTTAAGTTTTGGCAAAAAATGTGAGGCATTTGAAATTTCAACTATAAATTTCATGCAATAATTTTTTTGTTAAATTTAAATTCTGCATTTCTTAGGTATATTTCAAATGACTTGTATGTGTTACCAAAACTCAAAACCGAAATTTCATGTTGTAGGTTTTGAATATTGGGCTTTACAAAAACTAACTTTATTAATGGCAAAATAAAAAAAAATTGCATGCGAAAGCTACACTATTTACCTTTAAAGTGCATGTTGATTTTTGTTGATAGGACACTCCATTTTTAAAAGATGTTAAAAAATCCAAATAGATCCAAATAGATAGATTTTTCTACGGTGATTCAAAATGGGGATGTATAAAACAACACTTTTCCAAAAAAAAAACAGAACCTTCTATGACCAATAGGAACCTTATTATGTATTTTAATTTGAAAATACTCCAAATTAAACTACTTCTTATGATCTGCAACTTTTATTTAAACCATTTTTCTCTAGAATATTTATGAAATACATTTTAGAGGCAAAAAATAGTTTTCCAGATTTTTAAATTGTTTAAAAAAATAACATAGCAAAATCAGCTGTACGATTACCTCTAAAATATTATGTCTTATATGGTATTTAAATATTATTCTATGTTTGTTCCTAAAAATCTCTTCACTTTATATTTATTTATGTTCTAACTCAGGGCATTTAAGTTACCCAATCCAATAGTCTACTCAAACCATTCTGTAATGAACTATAATACTTACCATTTTTTGTACTCTACAAATTTTTAGATCATCAGGATAGAGAAGAATATTACTAGGATATAAACAATTGTTAATATTGTTTACGAAGCAATAAAAAAGCACAGGAGATAAGTGTTCACCCTGTGGAACATCAAATGTTACAATGATAGTAGATGATAAAAATTGAATAATTTTCACAACTTGAGTTATATCAGTGTCGTAGTTTTCCATCCAACCTAATAAGTTAGGGCATTATGATTTACTCTATTTAATGTCTTGGATAAGTCAGTACAAATTACATCAACCTGACCATACCCTTCAAAAGCATCTAATAAGAATTCTTTAAAACTGAAAGATTGGTAATAGTAGAACGAAATAAACCGACGTTTTTCGGGCATTAAAGTAGGATTCAATAACGGAATTAAAATTTTTGATATCGCTTTGGTAGTTTTCAATATTTTCTCTATTGTCACTTTGATGGACTGGAGTAATATAATTTTTCTCTTGTATATATCTGGAAAGACGTCTAAACTACTTGATAAACTAAACTTTTTTTATAAGGTACTAATAACTAAAATAAATCTACAATATGAATATAGGCGATATATTATGAGGTCCACAACTGAATTTTAGATTAATCTTAGATATAAATTTAAATACATTTAACCCAGGAATATCATAAATTTCCCAACAAAAACTATCTATTATTAGAGTTTAGAGCTGAACTAAAAAATTTACCAAACAAATTTGCTATGTTTTGGGAGGTGTCAGAAGTTATATTCTTATATTTTGTTGTGTTTGGCAAATTAAAATATGTTAGTTTACTATTTACATAATTCTAAAAATATTTTTTATCATTCATAGCAGTTTATACATTATTAAGATGAATCTGATGTTGATCAGAAAGACGGTATTAGATTTAATTTCGATGCAGGTTATCCGCAAGCCGCTTATATCCCATCAGAGTGACATATGCAGTTACTCTGTCTCATCAGACTACTTGATGTCCATTTTTACACTTCTTGAAAAAAACTTTATTATTGAACTTGTTTACAATACTTTTCCAGACTGAAAACTTTTTCTATGTGGGATAAATCTTAGAGAATTAGTAACACTGTTTCCTCCTTTATAGTTATTCGCCTCGAATAACTGGTCTATCAGTTACCGGTTGAAACCAATAGGGTGGATCCATAGTATGGAGCTAATCTCTCAAAATGAACTACGGATTAACTTCTAGCTGAAAACTGGATTCGGTAGATTAGATCGTTTATTTTTTGCAGGATGGTGTACGGGCTTTTCCAGTTTCGTTAAACTTCGCACAAAGTTATTTCTTACGTGTGAGATTTTATAGTCATACTGGGTCCCTTGTTTCGAAAGTGATACCTGTAGCATACATGTCAAGCCTGGCCTTGGTTTTATCACTTTGAAGTTTGAAAATTTTACGAGCAAATTCGTAAACTTTTTCTGATATTTCTTTAAAATTTTCGATGTACGTCAGATATGAACGTTCTTCTTGGCAGAAAGGCAATGTTCCAAAAATAAGATCTTAAGGAAGCTTTATTTCTCTTTTGGTGATCATTATCGATAAAGATGAAGATGAAGAAAAACCAGTTGATTCATGATTGAAACTTCTATAAGCTAACAGAAATAAATAAGTTAAGGTATTCCAATATTTTTGATTATCAGTGACAAACATTGAAAGGTATTAACAAACAGTTCTATTATGTTTTCCACTATTTCATCTGATTGAAAATGCAGAGACGTGGTGTAAATTTTCCTAATACCCAAGATTTGCATTAATTCATGCCATAATTCTAATTCAAAGTTTCGTCGTTCATCAGAACTTAACTCTAAAGGAACTCCGTTACTTGATACGACGTGTGTTATGAAAGCTTGTGCTATTGTAGTCGATTTGTCATTAGTAATAAAGATATTGTGCCATTTTATCATGACTTCTTGTTTTAGTGCCTTTTCTGACATTACATAAATCGCATTTCTTACACAAATATTTTATATCTCGGCGGCAATTGATCCAGTAAAATCTGTCTTGAACTTTGGTAAGTGTTCTTTTAACTCGAAAATGTCCTTTTGAAAGGTTGGAAAGACCATTTAAAATAATAATAAGCTCCAACGCTCTTTAAACTTGTTCTTGAATATCTAATTAGATGGTTGACGGTAAGCAAAAATAACATACTTACAAACAAGTCTACCCAATTAGCAGTATACGCAGATGATATAAACATAATGAGCAGAACAGTGAATGCAGCGGAAGAAACCTACATTGAGTTAAAACAGAGTGCAGAAGCAGTAGGGCTAACAATAAATACAAATAAAACAAAACTACTCATACAAACCAGATCAAATAGACCGGTGCAACAACACTTTATTGAGGATATAGAACATGTAAATAGATTCACATACGTAGGAATGGATCTGGTCGCAAGCAATGAAGAAGAACCGAAAATAAATAGAAGGCTTGTGCTGGCAAATAAAGCCTATTTTGCGATGGGCCACATATTCAAATCGCGAGATGTACACCGGAAAACAAAACTCCGGGTCTATAAAACAATAATCAGGCCCATAATAAGTTATGGTTGTGAAACATGGGTGGTGACACAGAAATCTGCCAATGCATTAGATGTGTTTAAAAGAAAAATATTACGTAGGATCCTGGGCCCAATAAGTGAAAACAACAACTGGCTAATTAGGTATAATAGAGAAATATACGAGCAATATAGCGAACCAACTCTAGCACAACATACTAAACTGCAGAGATTACGATGGGCAGGGCACGTGGTCCGCATGCATGAGAATAGAATCCCCAGAAAATTATTAAATGCAAGAATGCAGGGAAAAAGACCTGTTGGAAGACCTAAAAAGAGATAGGAAGATGAAGTCGATGAGGAAGCCAGGAACTGCCTGGGAACGCGTTCATGGAAAAGAACAGCGGTAAATCGAGATGATTGGTGAAGCCTGTTGAATTAGGCCAAGGTCCGATTTGGGCTGTAGCGCCATTGGATGGATGGATGGAATAAGTCTTACTCCATTTTTAAGCCATTTCGTATGACATTTATTTAAGTCATTATCTTTCTTTTGGCTCTCTTTGAGGTTTTCGAGGGAAGTCCGATCGTTATATTTTTTACGAAATTCCGTACGATTTATTCCACATGGAAAAAGTCGCTTGATGAAAAAGAAGAAGTCCTTGTTAGACACTTTTATAATGTGATTTTTGCAGTACCACTTGTTGAACTTTCCGTACTCGATCAGGAATTTCCCACTTTCGATATACTAGACCATTGTAAAGATACAGAAATTGACACCTGTTCTCTTAACTTTTTATTTTAGTTTTGCTAATTCATAGTTGTTTCTTCAAATGTGCAACTTTGGATTCCAGAGTTTTTCTTCTGTGGTCAATTGTAGAAAATTGATTTTTTAGACAACTATATCTATTAGTATTTCATTATTAGGTTCTTCTGTCCTTGCCTGTGATTGGCTTCTGCAATTATTTTGCATATGCAATATTCTTTTGCAATTAAAACACCTTCTGTTTTAATTTTGAGATTTTTGTTTAAAGATTCTGCAGTATGCTTAACATCTGGGATAAAATAGTTTGTTGGTTATCTGCAGTTGCGACTCCTTCATTTTCTCGAAATCGTATTTCTTTTCATTTTGGGCTAGATCTAGAAATGCTTTTCGCCGCTTCATACACCGGAGCTAAGATTAGTGCTTTATCTAGCGTTTTGTTGCATTATAATTGGAGAGCTTGTTGCATTTTAATATCCTGTAATTCATCTATGAATACCTGTATACCAATTTGTTGCAGAAAATCTTTAGGTACCTGTGGTTACGCGAAATGCAATATTCTTTAAATATCAGCTTTATATTCTGGAAAGCTTTCGTTATGCTTTTAATATTGAACTTTCAGCTGACTTTAAAAAGCCTGCTTTAGATGCTTCTGGTCATATCTTGTCTCTAAAGCTTAAACGAGAGAGTTATAATTGTGTGAATCTTATAGAAGAAATTGTAAGACGGTTCCTACCTGTCTTCAAAGCGACACTACCTAGGAAACTGTCATTTCTTTCTTAGTGCAGTTATTTGCTACAGTCGCAGCTTCGAATTGAAATCGATAAGTGTCCCATGCTGTTTGACCATCGAATGTGGAAGGTTTTAAAATATTGCTAGTTTTAACTGTGTCTGGTTCAACTATAGAAGATGATAGAGCTGTTTCTTTTGATTCAATATTAGTAACTGAAACAATATTAGATAAAGAGGCTTGGGTATTCATTTTTGTTTCTAACTCAACTATTTGTCTTTCTTAATTACAATTTAGATCGTTTTGCTGTTGTAATATTTTATTTTCTAAATTGGTTTTTATATCGTTCTATTGTTCTTCTATTTTATCTATTCTACTAGTAATTTGACTTACCTCTAACTTGGGATAAACTATTTATGATTTCTATCTTTACTTTTCTACGTCCCTCATGTGCCTGTTTCTTTTCTTGCCTACGATTCTCCATGGCCTTTTTCTTTTCTTCTCTACGCTTCTTATTTTTCGCTTTCTCTTCTCGCCAACGTTTCTTATTTTCCTCTTTCTTTTCTTGTTTCATTTATTAAACCATGCGGAGAGTCTAACGTATTCATTTCTTTATCAAATTTAGTAGATCTTTTATTAACCATAAGCAATTACTTAATACTCTTTTTTCTTTCTGTTTTCTTAAAAATAACACCAACTTGTTTAATACTTATACAAACTAACAACTTTATACTTCAAAACTCAATATAATGTTATAAACTGTCAATAATTTTTGTTTTTATATGATTTCTGACGTTTCTGACTTCACTAGACATTTGAAGATTGGCATCTAGAATATTCTAGACCTCTTCTTTTTCGTCAAGGCTTTTTTTCTATGTGGTATTAATCTTATTGAATTTCGTAACAATTACCTTACACACGATTTACATAGTCTTCGTACAAACTTAATAGAGAGTTTGGAGATAAATAAACACCTCTCATTAGATACTTTTGTTTTTCAAATAAAATTTCAACGAACTTACTTCAATGTTTTCACATTGATGATTTATTAAAACTGAAGAAATATTACTATTTATTGCTATAAGAACTCCTCCAAGTTCACTGTATATACTATGACATAATGAGGTTTCTGTAAATAACAGTATATCCTAGTGATATATAGTTATCTCATCGAGCAAAAAGACAAAAGAGGAAATCTAATCGTTATAAAAAAAAGATCAAAATTCATAAAAGTGGCCTCTTAATATGGCGGACATACTCGGGAATGCAAAGGCGCCAAATTTAAGACTATGTTCCAATATTATTATAAGCACTATGTTCCAAACACTTAAAATACTTGTTTTAACACAGTAGAGCATAATAAAATTTTAATTAAATAACGATAATAGTCTAAAATGTGACACAATTGTTAAAAAACTTCAATATAAATAAGATTTCATATGACAGTTGGAACAAACAATAACATAACCCAACTAAATTTGATTTCTTAAACAAGGACAGAGACTATCTTTCCTTGTTTAATGTTGCCTCTCAAAATGCCACTTCCCGTCTAACAACATTTTTGCCCCCACCACCTTTACATTCCCCCTTCTGTCTTTTTGCTCGATGAGTTATCTATTAATATACACTTGAGTGCAAAATAATCGACTTAAAATTATTTTACGAAAATATGTCTCATGTTTCAATCTATGTAAAACGTGTAAATTTAAAAATGTTTAGTGTAGAATCATTAACCTCATTATTGAGTTTTTTAAAAAGTTTTACTTTTGAGTGAATCGGATGACGTATTAAAAATAAAGATTGTAACAAGTAGAGAGGGTGTCAAAATTAGATTCATTGAAATTATACACACCGACTTGTTTCAGTTAACATCCTACGTATCAATTTCCATACCAACCCACTAATATATCAGTCCTTTTTACGAAGTTCACAAGTGCAATACAAATGGATACCACATCCGTCAAAGCAGCTCAAGCAGTAGCATTATTAAGAGAAGGTCTGAGCCAGAGGGCCGTGGCAAATGACTAAATTTAATCCAATTAGCTGTGCCGAGTGTATCGTCGGTAATATACTGGTGATTATGTCCGCTGACAAGGAGGACGCTGTAAACGAATAACAATGGAGGGAGATCATCGATTTCTTGAATCGAAATTCCTGAGAAATCGATATTTGACTGGTGCTAATCTTAAAGAAGAGCTTAGAGAGGTCCGAGGTGTGGTCACGAGCGTTTGAACAGTTAGAAGGAGACTTAAGGCAGCCAACCTGTCACCAAAAAGGCAGCTACTCCAGCTACTCCAAGATAACTCCAGCTTTGAAATAAAGGCGATTAGAATTTGCTCACCAAAATCTGAATTAGGACAACTATCGATGAAGTCAGCTACTATGCTCCGACGAAATTTGGACCTTCCTACATGGCAACTACAAGAGGCGTCGAGTCTATAGAAGGCCATAAGAGCGATTTGCTCAATATTATATGTATACGAGAAACTGTGTCATACGGAGGTGGCTCTTGTTTGTTTTGTGCAGGCATTTTCATGGATGGGAAAATCGAGTTATTTTTCGTGCTTGGTGTATGATTTAGAGGAGGTAACGGCGGATCGTTACATCTGAGATATTTTGGAGGAACGTGTAGTTCCATACGCGGGATTTATTGATGATGCCTTTATTTTAATGCACGATAATGCACCATACCATACGAGTTACCACCACCTATCTGACTGAGATCGGTATACCTACAATAAATTGGTCTGCGTTGAGAATGGACTTAGATCCAATAAAGCATATTTGGAATGAGCTTAAAAAAAGGGCCCGGTACAGAAATCATGCATCAGGGAGCATAATGGAATCGAGAGCTGCTTAATGATGAATGAGAAGCAATGCTTCAAGAATTTATTGAAAAAGTCATCTGATTCATTCAAAATCTGTTGGAAAGTGTAATTAGAAGTAGGGATGGAAATATCAAATACTGAAAAATAAAGAAAATCCTTTTTTTGTACCGGAATCGTTTAATTTACTTTGTAGCGTTTGACCTGAAGATTTGACCTTTGCAAAGTGTAGAAAGCGAAACCGGTCGTTTGGTAGTAAAATTAAATTGATTGTGAGTAAGTCTAATTTTATTTCTTTTATCTACCGAATTCATTTTTTTAATTGATGATGTTCAAACCGTTTGCGTTCGTTCCAATGATAAAACGTTGCATATTGTTTCGATGTTGCGATGTTCGTATTGCATATTGTTTTTATAATGCGCCCTCCAAATCATGCAATAGCCGTTTTTGTAAGTTCAATAATAAAGCTATTGTTTGCACATTATATATTTTTATTTTCATACTTCTTACATTGAAACAGGAGGTGTAATCTCAAATCTTGCTTTTAATTCGTTTATTTTGCACTTTATTTTGTACATTTAAAAAGATATAGTAAGTTTTAGTTTCTGTTTTCATTGTTTTTTTTATATGTTTGATTACGGTATTATTATTGCTATTTTAATATTGAGTTATAAGTAGATCGCAGTTTTCATCTCTTTCGTTGGATAAAAATTTGAGCCATGCCGTTTGTAATATCACTTCCCTTGTATATATTCTTTCTTGATTTACGGGCACTTAAATTATGTAGGTACACTAAATATGCATAACTATGTACAATTCTGTCATTTCGTAATAATAAAACACAGCAATATTAATTGAGAGTGGCCAGAATATAAATGGGTGCCAAAGAGGCAGTACATTTTTTTGTACAAAATAGAAGGCTAAAGAGGAATGAACAATTAGAAAGCTTTTTGGGATAAATTTGTAATTAGCAGTTACATGATATGTATGACTATAACTGTGTAGAACAAAAATACAGAACCATCGAAAAATTCCTAATTATAAAAAGTTGGGAAATTGATAAAGCACAAAAACACCAATTTATTATAATTGAAGGCTTCCGTAATCAGACTATATATTTGACATCACTAATTGTCTTCCTGATTTGGAACGTGTCTTTTTTGAATTACTGATAAGTGGGTTAATTTTAACATTTTAATACATTTGTATGTATCTTCTTCAGGAGCAGGGTAGGTTTATTGGTTACAGTACCTCAAGAATTAAACGTACTCCGAGGCGAAAACCGACAGCCGAAATAGCGATTTACATACAGTAACTCAAATACTCAATGTGCCAATCAGCCGTGAAACTCAGTATGAATTTACCTTTTTTTTAAGCCGGTTAAAACGAAAAGTCAACCCTTCTTTTAAAGGAGATCTACAATTATAGTGAAACGATTGAAATGGAAAAACACACATCCAAAAATATGGTTCAAATCCAAAAGACGATTAGTTAATAATAGTATTCATTGGCATGACTTAATTATTCTGCAGATGTTTTCTTGCATATTTTTCAGTTTTAATTATTACATACCTATTTATTTGACGTTTCCGCTTTCCGAAATAGTTTTTAATGCACATTTGTTTGAATAAACAAATTATGTTACATTTTATTAATTGGAAAAAAGGTATTAAAATAGTTTAGTTTAAAAATATAAATATAATATAAACTAGATTACCTTAAAATATTATTGTCAATACTTTACCGTGTTCCTAGGAAGTTTTTTTAAAGCATAGTTAGTTTGATTGCGTGGATTACTTAATAATATAATACTCGAACTTAGTAACTCCTGTCTGAAGATTGTGTCCCTTGGAATAAGTAATATTTTGTTGTGAAACTTATATTCTGTCTTACGAGTCTCTCTGGCAAGAGACTCAAATTAAATTGAAACGCAACCGGCTATGTATATTTATTATATTCTGTTGTTAGTAGTTATATTTTTTATATAGAAGACAACCTACGAAAGAAAATACGGAAATTGTTTTAAAAATACAAATTTTTCAAAAATAAAACTTTTATTTTATTTTTTGATACTTGAAACATATAATCTGCTTTCTCCCTTACACTTCTGTATACTGATCTAAGCAATACTCTCTCGCTATAGCATAAAGCTCTTCTAAAATAATCTATCTATTTGATGTATTTTTTATTTATAAACTAGCTGACCCGGCGAACTTCATATCATTTCAGAATTAAATGTCTAAGAAATTAACAGACAATAAAACAAAAAAAAAACTCTTAAACATATTATACAAGAAAAAAGTTAAAATAATTAAATACTTTCTGATAAAAATATTTTTATTTTTTTTGTGTTAAATAAATACAGTGTGTAAAAGCCAAATGGAATAAATTCATTATTTAGGTTACTGTACACATTTTTAAAAAATCCCGAAACACGTCAAATTTAAATTATAACTTGACATTCTTTAACGTGAAAATGCAACCCCTACCATCAACCCCCTTAGAATGACAGGTATAACCTCCAATTTTTAAAATAGAAAGTATAGGCTTGTGATACATCATTTGAAAGCTCTTTTCATTCTCCATTCAAAAATGTTGTGGCTTTCAAGTTTATTAAGATTAGTTAAGATAAAATAAATTAAACTCATGTAGTTACCGAAATTCGGTACACACTATACAATCAAAAACTAAAATGTAATGCAAAACGTAATAAAATGGGATAAGAACTATAAATATTTTTAAGTTTCTACAATAGTCTAAACTACTAAATGGTTACACCGAAAAAAAGTTTTTCCAACTGAACTAATAGGAGAGGAAATTAACTACTAAATAACACTTATCCTACCAATTTTTTTCAGCGAGATGATTTTTTCTCTATGCAACTTTTTGCATTTAATTCAAGAAAGTGTCAGGTAAGTTTGTCAAGAAAATTACATTTTGTGCATAAGGAAAATGCATGAACAAAGTTTATAACGATGGTCCACGAGTTATCTGGTGCCCAGGATGGACCTCTTATCTTGAAGTATATTAATATCATTCTAAATTAGTCGACAGTTATTTTTTTGGGGATTTTCAAGGTTGCAAGATACGAATATAATAACGACGACAGTCTTCAAGTTACCTGTACCCAGGGTGGACCTCGTCTCCGAGAGTGTTATGTTATTTTCATTCGAAATCGGTTGACACTCATTGCTCGAAGTTTTAGAAGTCGCTGAATACAAATATTATGGCGGTAATAGTTCTTGAGCTCCCTGGTAAAGGATGGACCTCTACTTAGTTAACACCACACTTTCATTAAAATTTTACCAAAAAAAGTCCACACTAGGCACCAGATACCTTGGATATCATCGCCGTCGTAATTTTTGTGTTCAAGAATCCCAAAAACCTCCAAGTAATGACTTTTGTCATATTTTAAATAAAAATAACATAAAACTCCAGGAGACAAGGGCCACACTGGGCTTCAGGTAGCCCGAGGATTATTGCTGTCATAATATTCGTGTTCATCTACCTCAACAATCCCGGAGTAATGATCTATGACTGATTTCGAATGAAAATAACATAAAACTTCAGAAGACGAGGTTCAATCTAGGCACCAGGTAAGTAACAAAAGTAAATTCATGCCAATATTTTCTTGGCTGTAAATTTTTTATTTTCTATGCACTTTGAAAATACATTTTTTCTATACACTAAATGCAAATTTCATTTTACCACCGTGAATTTT
This sequence comes from Diabrotica undecimpunctata, assembly GCF_040954645.1. Taxonomy (NCBI): domain Eukaryota; kingdom Metazoa; phylum Arthropoda; class Insecta; order Coleoptera; family Chrysomelidae; genus Diabrotica; species Diabrotica undecimpunctata. Next base: position 93,039,130 of record NC_092808.1, on the reverse strand, counting down.
ATTCACAATTTTCCTGATACTCTCCTGGTACACTTCGTTTCCTAGACTATAAATGCAGAAGCAGTATTGTTACTGAGACTGTTACTGTTATTGAGATTGATGTGGAGGGGATGCGTGTTGTGACAAATGAAAGTATGCGTTACCTTCGAATAAACTTATTACTTATTACAATACCTTAGAATGGTTCCTTTGTTAATTCGGTAAGAGTATTGGTCGTTTTGAATAAAATAATAGAGAATGCTGGCGAACTTAAGGCAAATTTTAAGAGGCTGCTATGGAGATTTTTAAGATCGACTAGCAGGTCTCCAAAAATTAAAAGATTTCAAATGAAAACAAATGGGTATTCAAACGTGACGAGTGAAAGTTATGGATGAGTGGCAAAAGAGAAACGACAAAAGGGTGAGGGCAAATTGATCCCCGTATCTAATTACTAATCTTAAGACTTAAGTCGGCCAAAAGAACGATAAGATTAACTACCATCTAATTAGGTGTTAATATAAATACCTAAAAATAAATTGAACTTAGATAAGAGGATTACAGTGAAGGTTCTAAAAATTTATGCTTCCTAATAATTGGAATCCAGTAGATGTCGTGATTGCAAGAGTAAAGAAATTAAAATAAAAAATTAGGAACAAGAAATGGATAAAGCATTCCCCGTTAAATTGACAGTAAAGATAAAATTTTTATATTTTTTTTTTCACCAGGCATCTTTTATTGTACCTACAAGGCATGAGGGTTTTCGAACGTAAGCGGATCAATATATGCACAAATAGTCAAGCAGCTATGGGGATATTTAGAAGAATGGAGGTATGTAGTCGTGAAGCTAATGTGGAAATGCTAAACAGCAGTGTTTACGGCAAAAATTTTTTTCTACTGGAAAAGTATACCCGTTCAAGCACATGGTAAATTGTATACTGGACGGACATGTGCTTATAAGGAGTAATATGTAATAGAGAAAGTATTAGGAAAGTGCTGCTGGAATTAAACAGAAAGTAGCTTAAAATCATAAATGGCTTTGTTACTGGACGATTATCGGTCAAGGGACACCTGCATACAATCGTATGTTTCATAAAAACTTAGACTATAGAGAACCGGCAACAGTCAATCTACAAATTTGGCAAGACTACGAAAATATTTTAGAGACTACTGAGTCACTTCAAAAATATATGGTACCCATCTATTAGCCCTTTAAAAGCTATTACAGGGTTCCTTACTTCTGGAGTAAATAAATGAAGGATGTACAATAAGCAAATTTGCTAAATTACGATTAGTTTATAATAGATGACTTCCGGAAAAGACATCAGCGAAAATATTTTTATAGAAGTATAGTGGAAATGCGATAACGAACGAGTGAAAAATTTCTCTTACACCTCCATCCTTCATCCCATAGTATAGGTGTTTAGACAATAGTGGCCTATGTAATATTTTCTTTTCTCACGATAAGATCCCTTATTTTATGGAAAACAGTTCCCGCAGTTTTCTTTATCTAACGTAAATACGTAAGATACCTTAACATTGTTGTTTTAACGTTAGACCAATATATTAAATTATTAATAGCTAATCCTTATAGCTTTTATACTACAAACATGAATATTCAGTAATGCAATTAGCTTTACAAATCAACTTGATTAAATCATTAACGTAAGTGATTAATTAATTTCTCTAGTCACACCTTTATACAGTATTACGTAATTATCGTATATAAATCAATATTATTTTACGAAGTTCTCTTCAACAGCCGTTATTTATTAATTAAACCAAAAATATAAAAACCATGATTGCGAAAACAAAGGGACATATCCAGCGAAAAAAATAAAAAATTGTATTATCGCCTTTCAAGAATAATACTATCAGTATATATATATATATATATATATATATATATATATATATATATATATATATTAAGGAACACTCGAAGAGTGGTGGGTTTTTCTGTCAAAGTGAAGAAATAAAAGACAAAGAAGGTGGCTACTTCATCTATTTATTGAAGACGTTTCGCTTTCTAACCAGAAAGCATCATCAGTTCATCTAAAAATAACAATATGAGAAACCAAACATCCATAGAAAAGTTATTATAAGTGTGTTACCTCAAAAAAATATGTAGCAGTCAAAGATATTAAATGTGTAAAGAAGCTTACGACAATGGACATTACAAGATTATGTTGTATAACCAATTAATTGGAACTCAATACAGTTTATAAATTAACTCAAACTTAGCACAGCAAAAGACATGTGGTAACTGTAGATGTATATAAAAAATATGTAGAAAACATTAATTTATAGAGAACTAAAAAGCAATTTTAACAGGTACGTTATTCTGTTTGTACAGTTTAATAAGTTTTTCAGTAACTTGAGGAAAATAAGGTAGGATTGAGTAATGGGTGGTTGGAGTCCCAAGTACAGTATTAGGTAGAACAGTGTTATTAATGGAATTATTTGATCTCTAATGGGATTATTTGATTTTTGATCTGTTCTGCCTAATACTGTACTTGGGACTCCAACCACCCATTACTCATCCCTACCTTATTTTCCTCAAGTTACTGAAAAACTCATTAAACTGTACAAACAGAATAACGTATCTGTTAAAATTGCTGTTATGAATGCTAAGACTGTCAGGAATTTATTTTTTAAAACAAAAACACCCTTGTCCCTTCTGGAACAAGTAAATGTCATCTACCACATACCTTGTGCTGAGTGTGACTCATGCTACATCGGGCAGACAGGGAGACTACTGAGAGGGCGTCTTACGACACACCGCAGTGATATCAACTTATCTAAGCATACTTGTGCTCTTGCCAGCATGCTATTAATACTAAACACAAATTGGACTTTAATGAAGTTAAGAGTCTTGGCTATGAACGTAATCTCGTCAAAAGGCAGTTTTTGGAAATGTGTTCAATACTTAAACACCCTAACGCTCTTAATAAGAGAACGGACATTAGTAACTTGAGCCTTTATCATGCAATAATATTGCAGAATTAGGCTTAATATGTTGTTTACTTTAAAATTGTCCCCTAAGGTGTATTTTCTATCATATTTTCATATTAAATAATTTCAAATTAAAATAAATTAAAATATTTTCTTACTTTTTTAACTTTCATTCAACTTATATTTTATTGATTATTTTGTCAATGTTACTTTTACATATGTGAAATAATTTTTCTGATCAAATAGTTTAATAAAATTTTATAATTAAAATTGATTCATAGAATCTTTATTAGTCTCAGTTCCAAATGTTATGAACCTTGGAGTGTTGGAAGTTGAATCAATCTTCACCTGTTAGCTGGCTATTCAGCCACAACGTAGACTATTTAAATACGCCTTGCTGTTCTGTCATATTTTGACCTCAAGGCCACTGTCTTTGCTCGTTGGTTGACGTGTGTCCTACCTGCTAGTCTCATTTCACCGACAGCAACTGGGAAGCTTAAGAGTGGAAACTTTATTATATATATTTTTAAATATCACTAGAATTCAATCTTAATCAATTTAATAATGTTACCTAAAGTTAAAATTAAATTTAACTAATAATATACTGTTGGAAGTGCATCTGATGATCTTTTTAGTTCTCTATAAATTAATGTTTTTTACTTAAGTTTTTTACATATTTTTTATATACACGTACAATTACTACATGTCTTTTGCTGTGCTAAGTTTGAGTAAATGGTGACAAACAGGGTTCAGTAAAATATGTGAAATAGAAGAACCCATAGATATTCCAAACACTTTCAGGGAATACTGATCACTGAAAACAAGAAAATAATTAAAAAAAAAATAATTTAACTTATCAGTAACTGCATGTCATGAAAGGAAGAATTCTTCTGGTTCATCTAGTTCGATGTTTCCGATATAAATATTTAATAAATCGCCCAGCTCTACCATCTGTCTGTCAGCTTATTTCCTGTGTTGAAGTGGGAGCATGATTCAAAATTATAAATATGATCCTAACTATGAATGCTTATATTTTCTTTTTAAAAGTCGTTTTTCGTCGATTGTTAGGATATGACATGATTGATCTGTTTTTAAGACCTTATCAACTACAGCTACAATCACTGACAGAATGAGAGATAAAACGCCGATATGTTAGCAATCTTAGCACTTGTCAAGAGTGTTCTCGCTAAATAGCGTTATGTAATTTAGATGACAGAAAATAAACAGAGTTGTAACTCTAGCTGATGAGTTCATTGAATGATCCAGAAAAAGAATCTTATAGTTACTTTGTAACTTTGAAATATTTGTATAAGTACTAAATATCAAATGAAACCTGACGGAACCCTCTTAAAGTTGAATAATGATGTGGCAACAAGGTGGAACTCGACATACTATATGTTTGAGAGATTAGTTACTTTATGCTGTTGCAACTGTTGATTGAGCAAAAGATCAACTGTTGCAACTTTTGGTTAGTTGGTTCTTTTGTTTAATCTTATTAATCTTCCAACTGAAGAAAAATGGACGATATTAAAAGAACTTTGCCATATTTTAAAGATTTTTAAAGCAGTTACTGTTGAAACGAGCACAGAAAAGCAAGTAAGCCTCTCCAACATTATACTTATTATAAAAGGACTACTTTCATCTGTATAACGAATTAAAGTATTTAGTCAAGCAAGAAAAACTAATAAATTATCTGCTTGCCGTGATTATTGTGGTTTTGTAGTATTTATTTTATTATTTTACATTTAATATGTGTCTTTTAATGTACTATAATGTGATTTAATTTAATGGTACAAAATAAAGAAAATTAACCGTTTTTTAATATAATATTTATACAGAAAATCTATCAAATACCAATTCTGTAATGTCAGTACGTACATAAATATAAAACAATCGACTGAAATCAATAAAATACACATTAATTAAATTATTAATATTAAATTAATTCTAACTTATTTGCTTTAAAATATATTGTTTCCTGTTATTTCGTAAAATCTCATTGTTAAACTGTCTAGTTTATTTATTCTGTTTTAAGTTCAGAGAATTTGACTTTCTCTTTGTTCTTTTTGTATCGCCAATACACTGAAAAGGTGTAAAGTATCCCATAGACTACCTAAGAATGGCGAGAGGGTTTTATATATATATATATATATATATATATATATATATATATATATATATATATATATATATATATATATATAATAAATTCGATATGTCCTAAATAAAAGTTTTCTAAAAAACGTCGATTTTTAAATTTAATGTTCTACATTTTACAATAAAATTTCATCATACAAGATGATACACATTACAGTGATGACCTCATCGGCTCTTTTTTAAATGTAACACCCTGTATTTTAGGACAGTTTTAGATCGATAAAAATGAGCTGAATTCAAAAAAGTATAATACTCGGGTATACTGGATATAATTTGAAAGATATGCGCTCAGAAAATAAATTATTTATTATCAATTGCAAAAAGTAGCCTACTTCTAGTTTTTGGTAAACTGTAATTATTTTTAGTAACGTTCAATAACAATTAAGTAGTAAAATAATTGTATTAATTCGTGAATGTTCTGTATTATTGCTTAGAATTAATTTTAAGTAGAAATGAATTTGAGTGTAAAGCAAAGAATTGAAATACTCATGATGATTGGCTATGGAGAAAAATCCCGAACTCAGATGGAAGTGTGTAATTTATTTAATGATAAATACCCAGAAATACCCATCACGCAGTCAACAATAAGTAAGATTGAAAAGAAATTTCGAGAAACTCGTACGGTTGAAAATGCACGCTAATCAGGTCGTCCCTCTGTAAATTATGTTACAACATTAGATATTCTACTAGCTTTTGAAGAAGACGAGCACACTTCTGTTCGTAAGGCTAGTAGTGATCTCGATGTTTGCAAAACAACAGTACACAAAGTACGTAGAAGTAAGTAAAGTAACTAAAATGCACAGTTGTACAGGAATTAAACAAGGATGATCCAGATAAAAGAATACAATTTTGCGAAAAATAATGATGGATAACAGCCACCGAAACCCTCTCTTGATTCAAAATATTATTTTTTCTGATGAGGCTACATTCAAATTAAATGGCGAGGTCAACCGTCAGAATTGTAGATACTGGGCAAAAGAAAACTCCAACTGGATGCGGGAACATTATACACAATACCCGCAAAAGGACAACGTATGGGCTGGCATTGCAAGAAATAAAATCATTAGACCCTACTATTTCGAAGTTAATTTAAACATGCCAGCATACCTTCAGTTTTTAAGTGGGTATCTCGTACCTACTTTAGTTAACTTATTCCCCAGTACAATTAATCTTGGAAGTTTTGATAAAAGTTTATGGTTTCAACAGGATGGTGCGCCTCCGCATCATGCTTAAGATGTTCGAAGGTACCTAAACGAAATTTTTCAGAACAGGCGGATTGAAAGACGTGGAAATATTGAATGGCCAGCGAGGTCGCCAGACCTCAAAACTTTGGATTATATTAGGTTGAGTCATTTAAAGAATGTTGTTTATAAAACGAAACCTGCAAATATTGGAGACTTAAAAACAAGTATTCGTAAAGAAATAAAGAATATTTCTCAAGAAAGCATAAACAAGGTTCTACAAGAATTTGTACAACGTTTGGGTTACTGTCAAATACAACAAGGGCAAGGGCTACAATTTGAACATTTAAGATTATTGATTATTCTTATGCATTAATTACTTGATTACAGTAATTAATACATGACTTATTAATTACATGACTTCCAGTTACACTGGAAAATATAGGGTGTTACATTTAAAACATTTTAAATTTAAAAAATGTGGAATCAGAGTTTTTAAAATGAGATTAAAGAATATTTAAACTGGCATTAATGAAAATCCCTCCAACCCAACAAAAGATCCAACCCTCGCATTAATTAATGTGTATTTTATTGATTTCAGTCTACTGTTTTATATTTATGTAGGTACTGCCATTACAGAATTGGTATTTGATAGATTTTCTGGATGAATATTATATTAAAAAACGGTCAATTTTCTTTATTTTGTATTTAAAACAATTTTCCATTTGACTTAAGCAAAAAATAATTCCAATTATTACTTTTTTGGTGTAAATATTAAATAAAATGGTTTATTATTTTTTAACACAAAATATAAGGGCTAAGTAAATGTTTTGCGAAACTGTTAGAGGGCGTCTAACAAATTAAGGCTAACAATCGTTGTTTTATGTTATACTTATTATTTAAATGTAGGTCCAACTATATGTACATTCATATGAACCTTACAAATTGTGGTTTTTAAATTCAATAATATTAATAATAATAACAATAATAAGGCATTGTTGAAGGCACTAAATACTTACACAAGTTCGAACTATTGGTTGACATCAGGAAAGATGTTTCCCGAGACTGAGGGTTTCCTACTTGCCATTCAGGATCAGGATATCCCAACTAAAAATTACCTGAAATATATTGTTAAAGATCCTCAAGTCCAAAGTGACAAATGCCGATATGGATGCCAAGCCCAAGAAACCATCCATCTTACCAGGGGCTGCCAGGCATTTGTCGGTACTGATTATAAAGGACACCATGACTCAGTAGGAAAGATTATCCACCAAGAAGTAGCTGACAAACTGGGACTTCTGCAAATCGACCATCTTCCTTATTATCAATACGTCTCTTTCAGAATGCTTGAAAATGACAACTACAAGCTATACTGGGACTGCACTGTACTTACAGACCAACCAGTGGCGCATAATAGACCGGATTTTATACTAGTTATTAAAATTACTATGCAAACAACACTTATCGATATGGCGATACCCAACTCCAATAACTTACGTGTTAAATGTAACGAAAAGATCGCCAAGTATAGAGATCTAGAAATACAAATCAGGAGACAATGGAGAATGGAAAGTACCCAGACAGTACCTATTATTCTATCTACTACTGGTGTCATTCCCAAAAATCTCCTAGAGAACATAAAACAACTGGGTCTAAATGAACATGACTATAAGGCCATGCAGAAATCTGTACTCCTCGCAACGTCCAGATGTGTACGAAAATTTTTGGGAGATACTCCAACATACCAAGTCACCTAGGGCTCGATAACACGGAAAGAGTCCCACCAGAGCTCAATCCTTTTGATACCGCAGGTATCTGCGATTGGATTTTCTCCTTATAAGGAGTGTGAGCCGTATGGCTTAATCTGGGAGGCATTGTTAAGGCACTAAATACTTACACAAGTTCTGCGCTTAACTAATCATTTGCTATTGTAAAGTGGTCTAAAACGGATATAGAAAGTTTTCAGCAGTAGACAGAACAACATTGTCGCGGTATTTAGGGAAAGAAGAGCTCTTATTCTTAAGTAATATTTAGTTTTGCAAAGTGAAATAGTCTCCTCTGAATTATACTTTCAGATATCTTGTAGCAGACGCATAAAAAAGCGATTGGTCTATAGATCTCAAGTAGTGCATGGTCTTTTCCAAGTTTTAATATTGTGATAATCTTGTTTTGTTTGAAGGATTTTTAAAAATTCGGTTTAGGTATTATTAGCCTGCAAAATTTAAGAAGCCATTTATAAGTATTCGGACGTACGTGTTTTATAAATTCAGCGGAACTGTTTGTCTACTCCTTTTTTCGACATTTATTTAATTTTAGAGCTTCTGCAAGTTATTCAGTCTAAATGAGCTTCATTACTGGTAGGTTTAGTTGTTGTGAAATTTTGGCTTCTTTAACTGATATCGAACTTCCCTTTTATGGTTTTTTTCTGTGACGGACTTTAAGACACCGGATTTGGTCCTGCAAAGTTTACTGTGGGGTCACTTAAGCCAACGTTTTCTAAGAAGGTTCTATGTGGTGTGGCTACTGTGTGTGAAATTGAAATTTTCCGTCCCACCTTGCAGTTCTTACGAAATTTAGTATTTCTAAGAGTATTTCGCCAATGTGAGGATCTCCGAATTTTTTATACTGATCATGTAGTTCTTTACATTTGTCACTCCACCATGGGATGTAGGATTTGTTTACTTCACGTAGAATAAGCGTTTTCGCAAAGCTACTACATAGTGAAGTAAATCTTTCATAATTTTCCACACCTAATTTGTTATGTCTACCTTCTAGTTGAGATTGAAAGCCATTTTATCTTGCATTTCGGAAATTTCATCTTGGCAGCGGAATTAAATTTAAAATGGAGATGAGATGCATATATTTGTAATAAATGGTTCATATTGGGATTTAGGATAAAGTTATTGACAACTTCCCTTATTGCATTTTTGAAGCTGTTCTTAATACCCGTTGCCATCTTGCAGAATGGAAGATGAGTTTTTATTATACATCACATGAAAGTCTGAGATGATGAGATTTTCGGAATTGGTTCTCCTTGTTGGTTTCATTGGTTATATGCCCATGCAGAGTAGTGGCTGTTCAATTTTCCCGTGTATATTGTCGGAGACAAAATGTAGGGTTTGGTTGCCATCCAGCATTTGGTGATTTTTATGTAACAACAATAAGAGTTATATCGTCTGTTGTCACCGCAAGAATGACAAACTCGTATCTCAAATAAGAATAACATGTGCTGAAATGTCTGCTCAACAATAAATCGCCATACCCTACTGAGCATGGTTAAGTAAAGGCTATTAGTCGTTAATATCCGGGGATTTGTTCACGGCTTTTTAATTGGAGGTCTTCTGCAGTATGCGTTTCTTGGACTACAACAATGTCAATTTTGTTTTTTGCCAGAAGCTTGTTAAGATAGTAGCTCTTGCCTTGAACATTTATTTGGCATACTAAGATTGTTAGTCCGATTGTCAAATGGTTCTAATAAAAGCATTGTTTAGGATCTAGCGGTTCTCTGTTGCTAGTTGATTTAGAGTTACTTAACGTGTACGTGTAGTACTCTACGCGAACCAACTAGACACCCTTAGGTCCAAATGAGAAGTTTTTTCTCATTTTTTTTTAATTTTATAATAAACATTAAAATATTTTGTATTTCAGTAAATCATTTTTTTTTTTAATAAAATTTGTAGTTGTATGATGGAGGGCTTAAAATTTATTCATATTCCTTAAGAAACTGTGGCTTTAGTACTAATGGTTTCAAATACAGTAGCAAGAATTTCTAGGAACAGTAGATACAATATAAGAAATAATAATATTGGAATAGATTGTACAACACTATTATATATTTGAAACAACACGTATTACAATATCGTTACTCATTGACAATGATTGTTTCAACTTTAAATAAAAGTGTGATTATTTGTAGTATTATTACTAAAATAACTTATTACTATTACTCTTCAGTTATTACGTCTATGCGACTTTTATTTTCCAAGTATTTATATTTGATATCATCCACTTAGATATCATCTTCATATACTTTCTTGCGATTATCTACAGTTGTTTTGGCAAATTCCTATTCTATCAATACTTTTAGAGTTCCTGATGTAAAACTAATTTTACGTTTAAAGACAATTGCTATGATGAATTAGAAAGAAATTATGACAATTGTACCAGAAATGACATTAAAATAGTAATAGGTGATCTGAACACAAAAATCGAAAGGGAAGAAATATATCTACCGCACAGTGGTAAATATAGTCTCCATAATAATACTAATTCGAATGGACACCGATTAGTCACCTTTGCAGCCTCTAAGAACATGATCGTAGGAAGCACATGTTTTCTACACAAAAAAATACATATGGGGACTTGGACCTCGCCTGATGGATTAACGAACAACCAAATTGATTATGTGACCATACATGCTAGACACTTCGGGCTAGAATCTCAAATGCGAAGAAGGAGAGAAGTACCAAAATGTCTTAATATTGAACTCCTCAAAAATCCGCAATCGGTAGAAAGGTTTCAAAACTATATCGAAACTAAATAAATAACTAAAGAGAATCTAACAGTTAGTGAACAATGGAAAACGTGTAAAAATTATTTTAAAGACGCAGCAAATAACATTATATGGCCGCAAAAACCACCACCACGCAATGAGTGGTTCGATGCTGAGTGCGAGGACATTACAAGAACAAAGAACAATGCATATAAACTGATGCAGCAAAGAAGTATCTGAGAAAAATAACAAAATATAAAGATCTTAAAGAGAAAAGAAGTAAATCCATCGGAGAAAAAAGCGAACTTATGAAAATAGAATATTGGAAGAACTTGAGGGATTAAAAAGAAAAATCAAACAAGAAAATTCTATAAAAATCTAAATAATGCAAGAAAAGAATATAAGCTCTGATCGGACTATGTAAGGATAAAGAGGGGCATATAGTCAATACAAAAGAAGCATTGACAACGTGGGTGGAACACTATAAAGAACTACTTACTATCAAAGTAGAAAATCCAAATCAACCACCCCAGGAGCAAGCAACAATACACTATTGGAGCCTCCATCCATTCAAGAAGTACGGGATGCAATAAAATACCTAAAAAATAATAATTCTCCAGGAAGTGATGGTATACCCGCGGAACTCATTAAATGTGGAGGTGCTACTCTGATTAATCATATATATATATATATATATATATATATATATATATATATATATATATATATATATATATATAATCATACTAAGAGCCTGGAATGAGGAAAAAATCCTGGAAGAGTGGTGTATTGAGATCGTTTGCCCGCTACACAAAAAGGGTGATCAATTGGAATGTAGAAACTATAGGGGAATAACCCTCCTTAATACAGAATACAAAATATTTTCGAGTATTTTATATGGTTGCCTGAGTTCATATTCAAAGGAGCTTCTTGGCGAGTATCAAAGTGGTTTTAGACCTGGTCAATTAACAACAGATCTGATCTTTGTGCTAATGCAAATACTGGCAAAAACCAATGAATTCAATATCGACACATACCATATTTTCGTAGATTTTAAATTGTATAAGAAATAAATTGTATGAAGCCATGGATGAATTCCACATCCCCGATAAACTAATAAGATTGGTTAAGGCTACAATGCGTAAAGTTGTTTGCAAAGTCGAAATACAGGGTGAACAATCAAAGGCATTTGAAACGCATGTTAGGCTGCGACAGGGAAATGCGCTGGTGTGTCTCCTTTTCAACATAGCTCTGGAAAAGGAGGCCAGGGATGCCCAAATAGACAACAGAGAAAACATTTTTATTAAATCATCCGAATTTTGGCATATGCAGATGATGTTGACCTAGTTGCCCTCACAATACGCAAGCTAGAAGAAGTGTATATCACCTTGTCAAATGCATTAAAACATATTAGCCTTCAAGTAAATGAGGAGAAAACTAAGATAATGGGATCAACACCCAACAATAGAGCCACCAACATGGGCTACCAATTCACGGTTGATAACTCTACCTTTGAAGTGGTGGACAAATTCACATACTTAGGCTCCCTGATCACCAAGGAGAACGTTATGACGGAATAAATCAAGTGAAGAATAATCCTAGCAAACAAATACTATTTTGGACTGAGTAGACATATGAGAAGCAGAAACTTAAGCCAAAAAACTAAAATAACCATATACAAAACCCTTATACAACCTCATACTTATATTTTAACGAAGGATCCTAAGAAGAATATTCGATGGCATCTGTGAAAATGGTGTTTGAAGAAGGAGGTACAACTACGAGATATATCACAGATATAAACATATATTTGGTGGTAAAGACGTAGTATCTCTTATAAAAATAGGAAGACTAAGATAGGCAGGACACCTGGCAAGATCACAGCAGAACAACCCTCCTAGAATAATCTTTATGTCACAACCTGTGGGAAGTAGAAGTAGGGGTAGTAGGTAAAGTAATAAATTGTATTTCTAATGTCCTGTTTGTCGTAGTCCCTTCAGTTTGTCTTTGTAGCAGGTGGTATAGCTGCAAAATACTGTGAATTATTTGAATATGCATTTGTTAAGATATTCACTTATTATCCTTTCCACCATGCCGATAATCTGATCTTCGGTGCGGACTTTCGAATACACGTATTTGCACCTTTCTTTAAGAGAAAAATATAATGAGACTGTTTTTTAATCTATTGTTTATGTAATTAATACAACATTTTTTTATTTCAAATATTTTTCTCGAATTGTCGAATTCTCGAATTCTCGAATTCTCGAGTTCTCGAATTCTCGAATAATAATATCCCTTTCATATCATCATGTTAATCCGCATTATCTATATATTAACACAAACTATGATTCATTAGATGTTTTTCCAATACATTGTTTGAGGGCTTGGCAATATATGAAGTTACCAGAAACCAAACTATCACCTTTTATCACTTCATTATTCCCTTTGATTACTCTAGGGAATAATGAAGTGATAAAATCTTGTATTTATTTTATTGTAGTATATATTATTTAGAATAACAAGTTACATTAAATTTTAGAAACCGCGACACAAACTCAAAAACTACGATTTTCGTTATCTTGTAAAAACTTTCATGGAATTTAGTTTAATCGCAAAGAAGTTTATCGCAATATCTACAAATTTACAAAGCCCCCAAAATAAATTATAACAAAATTATCTTAAATATTCCAAAATCGTTTCCTCGTTCTCAGTAAAATTAATATTAATCAAAATATGATATTTTCACAGTTCAGGATGTTTTGGAGTATTCTTAACAAGGTGTCACGTTTCAGTAAACTTGGGACGTCTTGTGTAAACTGGATTAACATATTTGATGGAGCTGGGTCCAAAATAAATATACTTTCGGAAATTTTAAGAAAGATTAGGAAAGTATTTTCAACAGAAAACAGAATATAATGGAGAAAGGTGATTCGAAATGCGAACAAGGAAAGTATTAGTAGATTAGATAATAATCTTATTTTCAAAAGATGGTAAGTGGTTCGAAAACTTTCTATACAAACCTAATTATCTCTTTAAGGGAAAAAACAGGATCCGTGCGTTTATTAAATGTTATATAATTTTATTAAAAGAGCTTATACAGAGTAATCTTTTACACGAATTTATTTCACTAAAATATTACATTTCGTCGTCATTAACTAATAAATAGGCACATAATTATTAAACACTGTGCTGAGATAGAAAGATACCAAGACGACCTGGAAAATATCTAAGGTACTCAGAAACTCACCCGACCATACCACCTAAACTGCTACCTACCAACAAAAACCATCTCATTTTTGCACTTGGAATTATCCTGATGTTATAACTGAATAGGTGTATTCTGTATTTTGAAAACTGCTCTGTTGGCATAGTGAAGTTTATGGCATTGATTTGATTGTCCATGTGGCAACTGTGCAGTAGTCAGACAGATTATTTTTTGATTAATTTACCTGATATTGGCGTTATTCTTGGTCTTTAGTCTTCACTATTAAGAATATTCTGGAAATTTTTTATTATGATGTTCTACCCTAATTTCGTTGTCATCTTTTGACGCGTTTTTTTAAATATTTGACAATAACCCTATTAGTTATCATCTTCTTCGCCATAATATGTACATTTGTTATCTGTAGTCTTCCTTGTTACATGGATGCATTTTCGAAAGCTTTTCTATCTGGTCAGAAATTAGTTAAAGTCGTGGTGGCTATTCTTGTGAGATAGACCGTACTGAGTTGCAGCATTATTACTTTTTAATATAATATTTATATGGAATGAAACTACAAATAATTTTATAGTGAAAATTATATTTTTATTAACGTTAGACGTTTCGACATTCACAATGTATAAAAACTGAAAATGAAATTTTACTGATATTATACAGTGAAATTTTTCTCTGAAATATTGTATATATGAATACATAATAACTCTCTTCTGGTTGACAAAAATCTTAGTGTCGAGTTTTTACCCTTGGAATATCAAACTCTGACTGTTGTGTGTCTTTTTTGTATTATTTGTTTGTGTGTGTGTGTATTTACGTAGATCATATGTTTGTGTATTGTATGTTGCAGTATGTTGCATATGTATTCTGTATAATTGTAGACGATGTGTTTACGAAATCCTATCGTATACTTAATGGGCACAAGAGAGGCACTATTTTCTTTTAACGTGCTGACCCAAAGATGTTTGAATGTTAATCGAGATCTTTATGTATGCTTTATAGATTACAACAAGGCATTCGATAAGGTAAAACATGACCGACCTATAGAAGTACTCAAAAACAAGAATCTGGATGTGAGGGATGTAACATTGATATCAAATTTATACTACAGCCAACGATCAAATGTGAAAATTGGAAGAGAAGTGTCAGAAGAAGTAAATATCTACAGCTTAAAACATTGATTACATTGATCACACCACATTGATCTTTTAAAAGGACAGAGTCACATGGAAGCTGACACCATTCATGAACAAATAGAAAAACATCGAAAAAAACCCTTACAATGACAGTTGTAACTCCGTGGGATTGGCAGTAATTTATCCGTCACTGTTCCTCAAAATTCAAAGTAATAAACTTAGAATTGGCCGACTTTAAATATTTTGATCCAATGTATACCGTTGCAAGGGGTTCTTCAAATGCTGCACCTTTCGTTGATCGAAAAATGAATCTAATAAACAGCCGTTCCTATTGTCTAAAGTAGTTCACTTGCAGTATAGAAAAGGTCAGTTAGAAATACTGTACAACAAAAAATCATTTCAAGCAATGAATTTTGAGGAAGTAGATTTGAGAAGAAACACAAGAACCGAACTTACCTTACCGATGGTTCTGGACCAAATAAATAAAAGTCTAGTGCCTATTTCAACAGCAAAATATAATGACCTCATTATTTTATTGCCTTTTTTACCATCGGAGTTCCAGGAATACTATCGAAGCTTACCACACACTCTAAATCGGAACGACTATCCAGAAGGAGATGCAGATCCATAAAATTTATTTAAGCTAATACGTACTTTAAAGTTTTTAGTTCATGTTTATTTTACTTGCTGTTGTAACTTGTTTAATCTTAAAAAAATTTTTTTTTGTAAAATTAAAATATTGCAAAAATTTGAAATTGGTGGATAATAATACTCTACCTGTACTATTAATTGGTTAAAAAAACTGGTTATTCATTATTTATTTATATCTGATAAATATTTACCGAAAACCGTTAATTTATTTTGCTGTAAAATCAATAAATTGGACTTAGGACAGTATGCTTCCGATAATAAGGAGGAGATACATATATATATATATATATATATATATATATATATATATATATATATATATATATATATATATATATATATATGTATCTATATGTATATATGTATATGCATTTATACATATATATATATATATATATATATATATATACATTTATATATATATATATATATATATATATATATATATATATTTATATATATATATATATATATATAAATGTATAAAATTGTTAGCTCTTTATTTTTTTTGTACTAAAATAATTGGATACTACAAAAGTCGTTTTCAATCCTTCTTTATTAACGGTCAGTTTGGTTTCTTTTATACCGCCCTAAAATAGAGTAAATACGATTTTCTAAGTATATTTATATACTAAAACCTTGGTTTTTGTATATAAAAATGCCAGTTTGTTAGAATTCTTTATTGTTCTATATGTCAAGATGTTGGAAACAAACCGGTGAAAGGCACAAAGGACTTCTATTCGTATTAACTTTATAAAAAACATTAACTGTCACCAAGGGATTTATAACGTAAAAAATATGATCCTATTTGTGGCGAAGAAAAACATGTTAAGGGAAAAGATTAATTTTCGTAGAAGGGCAACAAGTGGTTATATTTTTTATCAGTACATTGCAGGCTTGCGTCAAAGGGCATCGTTCGTCTAGAATCTAGAATATTAAAGTATTTAATAATTTAATTAAAAAAAAATATGTATGAATATTTTTTAAACCTAAATAATTTAATTGCGTATTTAAAATATTTAGCTTTCTATTTTACTTGCTACTTGTTGTTCCTACTTCTCTTGTGTTATTTTACAAATACCTATAGAATTACCGGAAGTTTCTTGCTGGTTGGGGAATGCAATTCGCTTCTTCGTTCCCTTGAAGTCCAATGTGTGGAGCAATTGGATGTGTTGTATAAAGCTGGTTATTGGTATTGATGGAACTGAGGAAATCGGTAATTATAAGAGCTTTGGATATATTACCGGAGTTAATATAACTATAGTTGTTTTGTCAGTTTTTTAACTTTATACATTTCAATTTTAATGGACGCTCGAATGTATGTAGGTATATGAATATATTTTGGATAAGAGTTGTATAAATGCTTGAGTGTCTGAGGTATATTTATTTATAACACTGATAAGATCTTTAGCTTCTTGAATGTTTTCAAATAAATCAACTGTTTCTTCGAAAGTTAATATTTGTGTTTCGAAATCGAATAATTCTTTAATTGGTTGCATTAGAGTTTCTAAAGACACTGTCAATGTTTTTCTTTTTAATTTTTTGTTTCTGGATTGACTTTAATTGAAGGATTGAAAATACTTTGTCACTAGCTGATGTCTCAATGTGTTATTACTTTAGATATTGGAGGATGATTTTGACGTATTTTCTTCGTTGCATGTGCTAAATTTTTGTGGTGCCGGACAGTGGTTATTTTTATTAAGATATCTAGAATTATTGTGTAGACTGAAAGATGAAGACTATTTAGTAATGCTTGTGTGGGATGATATGGTTGGTGAAGTGGATATATTTCTTTTAGATAGTACTAATATTGCACTAACTGTAGTCGATGTATCGTGCGTTATTAAGTGGGTTGTAGATGATATTTTTGAAGATGACGTTGAGATATTTGATAAATTTGTAAAGGTACTCATTGCTGAATTTGTCATAGCAGTTGTTGCTGCTAAAGATACTGGAGTAGATTCATTTCTGTTTGAAACTGTAGTAGTTGGGATAGCTGTATCTGAGTTATTAACAGTTACCTACTGAGCAACTACTGGAAATGTGGATATGTTCCGTTGCTGTTAGCAATGGAACAAAGAAATATGTTAACAGATAACATTATATTGACTATTTCTAGAAAAAGGAAATTGAGAGGCGCAAAAATTACAAAATATTTGTCCTTTTAAATACAACGTACAAAGTTCTAGCGAGTATATTATATGTAATATTAAAATCATATTATGGTAAACATATATACGTATAGTAAAACAAAAAAATGATGTTTTTTTACAGATGTTTTGAATGATAGTCTATTTGAAATTTGTTTTTACATGTACTTTTCCAACATGGCTCAACATGTTTTTGCTTAGTATTTGGGAAAAAATATGTTTAAAACGATATTTGTTTGACTTACCTCGTTTTTCACAAATACTAACATGACTTATCCCCTTTGTAATTGAACATAATAGTGATAACACAGGATAATGAAAATTTGATTACGTTAATACAAGCTTACTTGTATAGTGCTACATGTATTTATGTACTAAAAACATTAAACATAAATTACTTATGCATACAAATCTAGCTAAAAGATACTTCAAACTTTTAATCGTCGTCAGAAGTTGATAAATCCGGGAGCACATCAGATCAGTCTTTATCTGTGGGTAGATTTTTGTAAAAGTCCCACAGTGATTCTGGTATATAGGGCAGTAATTCCATAAGGTGCTTTTTCTTTTCTATCGTTATCGACACTGACTTGTTATATGCGTTCTTGGGAAATAAATTTATATCTACTTTTCCCCTCTTTCCTAAATCTACGGTCTTAAAAGGTTCTTCTTTGCCACAGGACAACTTGTATTGTGACTGGTTAGATTTTTTATACCGTAACCAACAAAATTGTCTCCAGTTTATCTTGTTATTTTGATTATCAGTTTTGCGGTTAACTAATACAGAATTAAATAAGCCACCAAAATTAAGAAACGCAGAGCACTACATTTCTGTAACTAAAAATAGACGTTTCCTCCCTACTTCCCGAATTAGTTCAGCCCAATAATGTGGATGTTCTATTTGACTACTAAATTTTTTCTTTTTTGTTTTCTAATAAACTATGATCCGTATTGCACCCCATATGTGTATGACCTGGTATTAAAACTTGTGTTCAATAATTTTTAAATTTGCAGAGCATTGTAAAGCAGTTAAACAAGCTGCTGTTATGAACCTGTTCTTATTCTGGCCAGGACAGCAGTCTGAATACATTATTAGGTGTTCAACTTTAGGATCTAAATCTTTTGTTAGGTATTGATATAGGCAGGAACTAATTTCATTTGCGCCCCGTTTTGCTAAGAGTTGATGCCATAAATAGCAGTGGGCTTGTGAGTTATCACAGTCGTGAACTGTAAGATTAAATGTCCACAATTGCCTCTTGTAAATCGACTTACCACTTTGGAGGTCTGGTGTTGGCAGGCAATGCTGGAGATCAAAAGTAATAGTTTTCATTTTAGCATTATCCTTAGTCAGAAATTTATCGTCTTCTTTGTTTTTATATTCTTGATTAGCTTGTAAATGGTGTTCGTTTAACTCTTCTTTTAGTAGTTTCATTTCATCCTTATTCTTGCACATAGTAATTTTCATTTTTAATTTGTTACATTTACCGCATGTGTCTTTCTTAGATTTCTTTATGCTGATGTTAAGGCTGTGAAATATGTTTTCGTACATTTTACGATTAATAAAATTATCTGGGTACATCTTTTTTTAAGCTTCATAAATAGCAGTGAGTGTGTAGTTTGAAGGTAAATATTTCCTCGATGACTGCTTTCTTGTATAGTGACTTTCATATAAGGGTATAGATAAAATGTGATCCCTTGCCCTTATTTTTTCGTCATCTGATACCTTCTACCGATTTTCATGATATCCTCGTTGGTCTAATGTCATTACGCATGATATTTGAGAACATTTCAAACAGTCCTTGCAAACAACAGAACGAACGCCATGAAGAGGGAAATAATAAATTATAGTATGTTGCCAGTACCGTTGTTTGCTTGGGTCAGAACACCTAATTCGCATAGAACTCTTGTCTTTAACATCCATGAGAGAAGCTATATATTCTAACCTACGATTATAGCTTCCCATTTTCCAGAATTCTTTAAAAAGTTGCAAGCGAACTTCGTCTTTTATTTTTTCCTTGCACTTATTTCTACATAATTTCAGTTCTTGCATAGTTTTTTCTTTAATCTGTTTTCCAGTTCTTGTAACATACGCCTTACCAAAATTTCATTTTTCTCGTCTCTCTTGTCTCATTTTTCTCGTTTCTTTGTTCGTGCGTTTTTTAAATTTCTCGTGGACTTGCCCGTCTAAGTTATATTTGTCTACTGCAGTATTATTTATATCTTCTGAATTCGCTCTTCTTTTTTTCTTTCTACTATATCGCTGTCCTCGGCAAAGCTATCATATTTTTCATTCTGTGCAGGGACAAAACATTTGGATCTGCAATACTATCATCTGATGAAAAATCTAATAGATCCTGAATTTCATTTGGAAGTGATGCAGCAACACCACTGGCGTAGGACATCTTAGACTCATCTCTGGCATGATGCTCTAAAATGCAACAAAAATAAAATTAGTTAATAAAATTTTTATTAGCAAACAACAAAAGAACGACACTAAATGAGCATTTTGTTTTTCTTTATATTTCTTCCATAGTTTGTATTACGTGTATCTACTTTTAATAAAATTATTTAATACGTACAAGAAGGAAAGGTTTTCTGCATTGGTATAATCCCTTCCAAGTAATTGTCAGCATTTGTACATCTTTTATTGCAATTTTCTAATACAGTTTCCTTATCTGAACAATATATACGAACATTCTCTTGTTCATCTGTAAAACAATATCCTATTTGTTTTATTTATTCTGTATACAATACATACATAAATAACTGGATAATTCTAGATTACAGTAAAAATATTGTACAACTACCAGTGCAAAATAAATTATGATTTTACTTACCATCGGCATTAAGCATATTTAGAATTTGTTTTCCTCTAGACATTTTTTAATTTTCACTTATTATATTGGTATTACTAAATTTAAACAAATATTTTTATTTTGCAATAATAATCACAACTATGACTCGTGTTGCATACTAATTTATAGGTTATGTGTGTTAAGTTGGTTGCTAGTTACATTAAAAGCTAACCTTGAATAAGGGGACAAGTCAAGTTGTCTCATTATTCACTAAGAGAAATACTGATATGGGCAGTGCCCATATGTTAACATGGGCACATGGCATGGGGAATATGTTAACATATCCCTTTTTACACTAAACTTTATGTAATATTTTGTAAGTGCCTCTTTTGGAACAATCAACTTTACATACAAATTCAGATACATTGACTAGTCCCCTTTTACACACCATTAAAACGTACTTTTTTAACCTATATATGAGATAATCTCGTTTTCATCAAAAATTGATATGTCCCCTTTTTCACGCCCAACAACGAATTAGAAAAGCAAGAAAACACACCTAAGAAGTTCACGTAATATTCATGCATTTTAAAAGTGTATTTAACCCAATTAATTGAACTAAAATGATGGGGGAATACTACAGCAAAGATATAAATGAAGAGGCTATATCTGCCATACTCCATATCCAATTCAAGCTGCTTCTAAAAACAATAGTAAGGAAAAAAACTTCATGAACAAAATATCAACGCAGCGTTGAGTAATAAGTAATAGTATATACAGATGATATGATAATTATGGTAAATATAAAGATAAAATTAATTAAAAAATGGGATAAAGCAGCGAAGAGAATAGCGTAAAAAGAATAGAATAACACAAAGCAACCTACATGACTATAGGGGACAATGACACAGCAACAGAAGAAATACATAATTAAAAAGAACTAGAAATTTAAACTCTTCAGCTACCTAGCAGTGAAATAACTAAAATCTAGTAGAGATGAGAGAACAAAAAATATTGTTTGAAAGGCAAGGAAGCATATGGAATAAAGAAAAATAAGACTCAAAGTAAGAAAACAAATATAAACCTTTATTAGATCTTAATAAAATATTTTGTTATATAGGGAATGAAAACAATGCAAATAATATTTTTATTGGGAATAAGCCACAATTTAAGTTTAAAATAATGATATTTTTGCTGTTTCAATTTCCACTTCGGGAATTTTTCTCAAAATACAAAGCATTATTAAATTAAACAAATTTTGATTTTTGTTACTTGGTGAAAAATTGTTCTAATAATTAATTTTTTTCTTTCTCATTCATAGTGACAATTCAGACACATATTATTCATTTTAAAGTAAACGACTTTAAAATGATATTGCCAATATTGTTAAATTGCGTTTCTGGGACGACTTTATTGTAAGATAGTTCATTCGATTACATGAAATCAACTTTAACTTAAGATTATCCGTCAGAAAAATTATAGCGTGTGATTCGTCTTTAAAAAGACAACCAAATGCAATGATTACAGTATAAAATTCTCCTGTTAGTGACTCCATAGTAAATTATGAGGGAGAAGTCAGGCAAAAACCATCTAATTTACAAACCGTTGCACGTCATTATCTACGTCAGAGATCGAAGTTGACATAGTTGCCAAAGTATAAAGAAATCCTGAATCCATTTGAAATCAAATAGGTCACATAATTATTATTATACTCTTTACAACGACTATTTAAATTCTTACGTGACATTTTTGTAATAAAACACACATATTTTGTTCTAAAAAGAACAGATTTTATTAAATAGGTAAAAATATAAAACAAGAGGTATTCACTTTAAAATTTAAAATAATAAAGTACAAAAAGTGTCAACACCGCAATTCTCACATAAGTGTTACCAATTCATGCCAAAATTTCACCTTCGTTCGATTACAGTTACAGTGTGTTCCGAACAAATGTTCTTCATAAAAACGCTTTATAATGCATTTATACAAATTAAGTGAAACATATTGTTGTCTATTATTTCTTTAAGTTAACATTAATAGAAATCTTTAAATATTATTTTTACGCGTATATAATAAAATACGTCTAGTGGCTGTAATGCCAGTGTACTCGGCAAAGTGATTCTAAAAAAGAACACACCTACTGCCTATATATTTTGTGTTGGTATCATGTGACGTCACGGGCTATGACGCCGATGACGTGCAACGGTTTGAAAATTAGATGGACTGTATGTTATTTAAAAACATAAATTATGTATCCTCAATATGTAATTGACTTACTAATAGTGGTATTTTCTTTTTATCGAATTCTTTTTTTAATATGGGTTACCAGATCCTATTGCATTCTGCCTAGGAATTTGCGACGCAATTGGTCTCATTTAGCATAATTAGAGCCGCTTCTTTAATTTTTCTCTTTTTATCATCTGTTTCTCTTAGGACTATACTTAAATCGTTCCATCGAATCCTACTTTTATATTCCTATGCGTATTTGCATATTTGAGATATATCAATTTCTTTATTTTTTACTCTTGAGATTTCATCTAAATAAAAATGATCGCATTCATAAGTAATTTATAAATACAACTCTCTGTTCTTTCTTGTTCATTGGATTATTTATTTTTAGAGATCAAATAGATCCATCTGTGTTTGTTGTTTTGAATGTTGAATTTATTTCCTATCTTTTAAGTTTTTCTAATAACTCTTTTATGCACGGTATTGTTATTTTCCTCGTATTACGTCTTGTGAATGCTGTAGGATCTTGTTTCGGTCGATTCTTGAAAATTCCTTAGTTATTAACGATAAAGGAGGATCATTTTTAATTAAACAGATATTAAAAAGTGTTTCTCTACTAAGAACGAATTTTTGTTAGATCAAGTAATTTTGGTTTTATCATATTATAAGAATTTAATTATTCCATTTTTAATATTAATATTATGATTTGATTTGTCTGTTGGTGTGTGTTGGTTTTCTATATAATTCAGTCTCATATCCAGTATTGTTCTTTGTGATTAAAACACTTTTGGAAGGCTAGCGTGATATTCTATTTCTTTTCCATGGGTAATGTTCTTGTCTCTTAAATTTGGTTTATAAATAATATTTATATCAAAATCTATCATAAATATATTAATAAATAATGGAGATAAACATAAAAACATGTCATTTTTTAATAATTAATTATTTATATTCCGGACAAAATTATATCGGGCAACTCTTGTTTTTTAAAAGTTTTAACATAGGTAATAAATTACATAAAATAATTTGTATCCATTAAATAGATCGTTGAAGGTCTTTGCTATACTGGATCCTCTACTATATGAAAAATAACACTTTCAGGTATCTGCTGTCTGTTTTAAAGTGTAATTAAGAGACAGAATATGATACATGCAATATAATTTCAGCTGGATGGATGATATCAAAAGAACCAAGTTTAGAGTTATGTGACAAGTAAAATATCAGTGAAACTAAAAGTTAAATTTATATATATTCAATAAAATATTCATTGCTAATTAAACAAAAGAGAATGTAACGAGTCCGTTACTTAAATAATCGTTTACCTTTTTTTGTGACTGGAATCTTTTAATTTAATTCTAAATTAAATTCATATTGAAATATTCTTAAACTAAATATTTAAATAATTCCCAGTAAATCTTATTTTCTAAGGTTGGCATTAAACCGCGCCACCAGTGGTAAGATTCTGAAAGTACATCCACTCGACGACGTGTAGAACCTTAACAGGGCACTTGTCAACTGGATGTGATCGAAGAAGGATCGTTTCGATCAGAGTAGTAGCGGCTGGGAAGTGCCATTTTTTCCCGAATTGAGTTTAAGTTTATTTTATTGTCAAGAGCTGTTTGTTTTAGAAGAAATCATTTGAGTTATTTTGTTGTTTGTACGAGGATATTTTCAGTTGGATCACCCTAGCTGGTAAGATGAAATTACAAATAAATTATAAGGAAAAATCCTTCATATCGTCCGCCATTGTTAGTAAAATTCAGATCTATTTTTAATTTCTTCTTTGATAGGTATTTCATATATTTTATACATGTCATATTTCACCTTATTTCATTAAGGAAAATGTTTTATAACTAAATAAATTATAAGTATTAGATTCTATTTCTATCTCAAATTTTTATTTCCTTTCAAGAGTGAAAGCACACAATTATTTATTTCAATTTCATACCGTTTCAACCGGCTAATATTTCTTTTTTTTCCTATTCTATAATATATAAAGATCATGCTTTCCATTAAAACTATCTATTTATATATCCATACATTATAAAAACATTGTCACACCATTCGAAGGTCACTATTTACCGAAAACTATTAAGGTTTTTATTTCAATTTAAGGTCACTTGTTGACATTTCTTGTATCGCCTTTCAAGGTCGATAAACCTTGTGTTTTTCCTTACTTTTTGTACGTACAAAGAACATGAAGTAACACAATTGTTCCTTTTTTAGCCTACTCCCAGAATCCAGTTGCAAGCCAGGGGAAGAAATCCTTTTAGTTTTTTTTGGGTTGTACTTACTAAGGACAAGGGGAAGAAGTTTCAAGTTCATTGGTTTTTATTGGAAATTTAAGAAAAATTTTAAGTTGACTTATTTGTCTAAGAGTACCTGATACAGGGAATCCAGGTTTGGTGTACCTTTTACCACCTGAGTCTAGTTCTCCACCGGATCATCTTCAAGGGCAACCTACGGAAACCGGCAGGAAGAACTTACTTTTATTTTTGTTTCTCATTCAATTATTTTAAATAACTTTTGCTACGTCCTCTTCAAGGTTTTAACTTTTGGTTCCACTTTTAATTTAAATATATATTCTTAATAATAAATACCTTCAATTTTCTTAAGACATTAATCATTGCAACTTAATTTAATTATTTATTGTCTACCAAGGGATGAGGTTATAACTCTCCCTTGAATTTCTCTTTGTTAGGTTATCGTGTGCACACATATCCACAGAGTTTTCACTTGAAAACCTAAACAATTCTTGAACGAAAATTAAATTATTAGTGAGTAGTATATAATTATATTTATTATTTATACATTATTATTGGGTTTAACTTTTGTCACGATTTGAAATTAAGGGGTATATCAGGGGTAAATTGTTTTATAATTATATTCAGGGATTTTACTGTAAATATAGCTAAGTTAACTGTACATAAGAGGTGGTGGGTAGTATATAAGCATTTAAAATAGTCTGTACCTAAGTTTGGTAATTATTAAAGTTGTGGTTAAAATTTAATATTTCAATTAGTACCTATCTTTCATATTTCAGCAATACAAGATATCTCGGAAGAAAACATTTAACTTCCTGGCGCCCAAGCATTCATTAAAGCAACTTTTATCTTTCATCTGTTTATTTCTTGGTGGTTTTCTTGTCATTAGTTCTTATATCTTACGGTCTCTGTAGGGCATGCAAATTGGCCGAATCCTTCTTTGAGTGTCAAGTGGTCATTCTCCTGCATAGTCGCTAGCCAACATTTAATTCTGCTATATTTTAAAATTCATATTTACCCTTTATTTATTTCTTTTACATAATTTATTTCTATCTAATCCCTTCCATCTTCCGTTATTCCACATATTAGTTCGTTGGTGTATCAAGGTGCATTTTAGAGTTCACCCTTTTGCTACACTGGATAGAGTCACCCAGACTCCTTAGCACATTTTTGTTACGAGAAGAGGATAAGTAATATAAATGAATGAAGTGACAGAAAGGACAAAATTAGCAATAAATGTGCTATGGCATGTATATATGAGTCGGTTCATGAGAAAAAAGAGCAAATAATAATATGGCTTCTGTATTGTTTAACAATAAAATTAATATCAAATACTATATCCCCTATAAAGGGGATCAATACTTCTATAGCCTAAGAAAAAAACATATGGCAAAGTGTGATCTCTTTTTACAAAAGATAGGGAATGGAGATATCTTATAGGGATAAATATAACCTTTAATGTTGATTTATTGGTTATTACAATTAAGGTTAGCCTTATTAATTTTTATATCTTCTTAAATATGTAAGTACCTTATTTTTAATTTATTTACTTCTAACTTTTCTACTTCAATAAAAAACCGAACTTAGTTTATTAATTAAAGAACTGATAATGCGAAATGTTGAAAAGTTTGCTCAAAACATACAAAGTTTAATGGATTTGATTTAATCTCGAAGCAAAATATAATGTATATTCAGTCGACTGCTGCCCTTTGTTTGATTTTCAATAGAGTTCTCAAAAATACTTTAAAGTTAAGTCTATATCATGAAAATATTTAGGCAAATCGTTCATTGTCTGCGCCGAATAAACTTTGTTGAAAATACATAAATTTGAAGCATAAATTATTACTGTAGGCTTTACCAAATTGAGGCAGCCATTCTCAAAGAAAGGATATTTCAAACTTTTTCATAAAAAAATTATAACAATAAGCTCTCCAAGTAGCAGATAAAAAGTAGCAGATATAACTTTTTATTTTTATTTCACTATCTAAATATTATTTATCATCCTAAATTAGAATCAAACCACAAGTTTAGTTTATAATACCTTTGAAGCTATTGTTTTATGGAATCTTAATATTTTAAGAATCTAAATTTATTATTTTTACTGGAAATAAGTCACAATTTAACTTTAAAATAAACTTAATAATGTTCGTAAGCTATTTTCTTGTGAAATCTTAGAATCTTAGATCGTCGAAAATGATATTAATAAATCGTTTTTGTTCATGACCACCAAAGTAGGTGGCACCTCCTAACCACTGCAATATTAAAGTTTTAGGAGACATTCGTTGGACTTTCCGAGTTTGAATTTGTATCAGACCGACTGTCTGATAAAGCAAGGATGCTGAAATGAGTCATACGACTCTATTGATACCGATTCTAACACGGAAAAGTTAACGAATCTGTTCTCCTGGGCCATTTAATTCAACAAAGCGATAGAAGCTCTTGTTAAAAGATTTAACCTTTTACACATTTGTGTATAGCCCAGAGGACAGAAAACAATATTATTAAATTGTTTTTGTTTATGGCCAACAAAGTAGGCGGAACCTGTGTACGCTAACCACTGCAGTGGTAAAGTTTTGGAGACATTCGTTGGACTTTCCGGGTTTGAATTTGTATTAGCCCGAGTGTGTGATGAAGAAGAAAAGCTAAAATGGGTTATCACACTATTGATACCGATTAAAGCACGGGAAGGTAAACGAATTTGTCCTCCTAGGCTATATATTTGGCCATTTAATTCGACAAAGCGATAGCAGCTTTTATATATCCGTCCGCTACATCTTGACTTGCACCATTTCTACTTCGATACTAATATTTGATATCGTAACTTAAAAAACCATCTTTATTGTAGAGATTTTAAAAACACATACAACTGTCAGCTTTAATTATTAATACAACTTATTTTACAAAACTTTTCAATAAACGTTAAGTTATTGTTAGTTTAATGAATTAATATCAAAATTGCACGATTCTATATCAACTGTATTATTTTTAAACTATTTGGCACTGAGAAGTTTTATTTATTTACGACCTTCAGGACTAGATAAGATACCAAGTTAGTGTTACATATGGCTGAACTCGTATTGAAGTGAGGATTCCAATATTAATACAATATACAGAGCGGTGTACTTAAAAAACTAATAATATCAAAAAAGTGGTAAATCTGGTAACATTGTTAGCATCAAATTTGAAATCTCTAAATGGAAATCTAAACGTCAAAAACAAACGTAAGTTTTTTAACGTAACAACAAAAACGTAACATAATTAATTGTAGTTTAATCCCAAATAAATTCCATATTTAATGTAAGTACCAAATATATTTTTAATTCAATGTTAATATTAAAAAGCGGAGTTATATCTTCGAAATATATCTACATCGTATAATATGATTATGAAAAATAGATCTACGCCGTATAAAGCTATTAAAATTTCTATTTTTGAAGGTAACTTTTTAATGTATTTAATCATTAAATTTCGATTTACTGATCAATTTTTCATTTTTAAACTATACTGGAGAAACAGGAGAAACCCATATTCACCTAGGTTTATAAAATAACAACGTGTATAAATCAAAGCAAATATAATTCCCATAAAAAGCTATGTATGAAATACATAGCTCTTGTCCCGATATACTTGAAAAATAACAGAAACGAATTAAAAAAGAAAAATTGGTCTTTAAAATATGAGATCTAGACAAAATGGGTTTAGCGAGCACATAAATATAAAATAATTCTATTTGTGAGGGAGAGAACAACATAAAAGCAGCTTCTTCTTAAAAATTGAGTATTATCATTAAATAAATCGTAATTTTTAGCTGCGCTTTTGGAGTAAGTATTTTAGGATTTTTCTCAGCATTTCTATCAAAGTTATTGATCAGACCATACGTCTGTAGTCCTATTATTGGTTGTTTTCTGAAGTAATGATTGAGGAAGTAAATTTTGTATTTTAGGTTTTTACTTTTTTTCCAATAAAATGAATTTCTACCCTACTTCCTAACTAAACATGGTGTCTTTATATGTTGTAAGTGAGAGGATATATCTGTGATCTAATAATGTTTAGTAATCTTTACTGGAATCAAACATCGTCTATCCGTACAGAGGCAGGAGAATCCGATGATATCAAAATTAAACGTAGGGTCCGACAGGGATGTCTACTATCACCCTTGCTGTTTATCATATACTCTGAGGAAATCTTTTAAGAAGCAGTAGGGGATGTTAAAGCCGGAATTCGAATTTACGAAGAATGTATCACTAACATCGTGGTATTCGCTGACAATTATGAAGCCTTCCAGGAGTTTATGAATAGAATCACAGAAGTGAGTCAGAGATATGGACTGTCATTGAACATAAAGAAAACAAAATGTATGATGATCTCTAAGAAGGAACAGCAAATTGAAATAATCGGTTTGAATGGTCAATTAATAGAAAGAGTAAAAACATATACCTACCTTGGTACGAATGTCAATGAAAATTGGGACCATTCCCTAGAAATAAAATGCAGGATAGAGAAAACAGACTTGCCTTTCAAAAAATGGCTAAACTATTCAAATGCCATGATTTATCATTACCCATAAAAATCATCTTAGTACGATGGTATTCTTATCTTTCCTATACTGTTGTACGGAGTTGAGTCGTGGACTCTCACAGGCGCTACCTGCAAGAAAATTTAGGCTTTCGAAATGTGGTTTTGTCTTCGATTCCTGAAGATATCTTATACCGACCACGTTATTAACCAGGATGTTTTATTCAGAATGCAAAAAGGAAAAGAGTTAATAGCCACAATAAAAACAGCCAAACTCTCCTCGGAATACCTCGGTCACATCATGAGGAACAGCGAAAGATATAAGTTGCTGCAAATAATTTTACAAGGAAAGTAGAAGGAAAACGAGGACCAGGAAGGCGAAGAATTTCCTGGCTAAAAAATCTACGTACCTCCACCAAACTAGGTGGTAATAAAATTATTTAAGCTTTTACCAAGCTTTTCACCGAATGCATTTACCAAGAAAAAACTTTTTCTCAATGGAATAATATAGTCATTACTTTATTACACAACCAAGGAGACATAACAGGTTTAAAAAACTACCGTTTCTATCAGTTTGCTTTCACACATATATAAACTTTGCCCAAAAAATATTAAAAAAAGACTGGGCACTAAATTAGACTTTTATCAGACTAGAGAACAAGCTGGATTTAGATTGAGATGGAGCACTAACGACCGCTTACTAGTGATAAAGAACCTGATAGAGAAGTCTGCAGAATACAATAAACCATTGGTACTGATATTTGTCGACTACGAGAAAACATTCAATACCATAAGTCGTCAGAAAATGTTAAAATTATTGACAGAATCCCGAATAGACCATCGCTACATTTACATAGTCAAATATATCTACCAAAATACCACAGCTAGCGTAAAACTATTTGAACAAGAAACAAATAAATTCTAGTGAGCGAGAAGATACGGCAAAGAGACATCGTCTCTCCAAAGTTATTTACGACCAACGCTTTTAAAACATACTTGTAAAAAAACAGATCTAAACGAGCGTGGTATCAACATGAATGAAGAGAACCTCAGTCATTTGAGATCTGCAAATGACATCGTTCTTATAGCCAATCGTATAGATAATGCAATAATATTGTTTGAAAAATTTAATCATACTTCCTGGGAGGTCGAACTAAACAAGACGCTAATATTGACTAAGCTGGTGCTTAATCCAAATATTGCTGTTGATGAAAGGGATATTAGCAGACTGCATTGTATAACTACTTTGGACATGAAATTCGGTTGGACAGAGATAACCAGACATGTGAGCTCCCACGTCGCATAGAATTAGCTTGGGTAGCGTTTGGTAAATTAAACTATGTATTTAAATCAAACCTACCTATATGCCCCAAAAGGAAAATCTTTGATCAATTTGTGATGCCTGTACTAACTAATAGAGCGAAAGCATTAACACTCACAAAAAAGGTATTGACTGAGATTCACGTAACTCAGAGGGTTATGGAGCGCCAGATGTTGGCTTTCTTTGTGAGAGACTGAATCTCAAACGAAGAAATACGAATTAGAACAAAAACAACAGACGCCGTCGAAAAAATCGCGTCACTACACGTCGCCAGATTATCAGACAACCGATGCACAAAACGTATTGCCGAGTGGAGACCAAGACAAGAAGCACTACGAAGCAGAGAACGCACACTAACCAGATGGACTGACAAGATGAAGCCTGTTAGCAGTTACCGGATGCAAGCCACATAAGACAGAGACGGGTGGAAAGATCTGAGAGAGATTAATGTCCAGTAGTGGAAGCATACAGGTTGATGATGATGTTGACAATGAAAACTTCTTTTTTAGGTACCGTCTCCTCTAAGGAGGTTGGTAATCATCACAGCTATTTTCAATTTTGAGATTGCAGCTCTGAACAAGTCGACGGAACTGCAATTATACCACTTTCTCAGATTCTTGAGCCAGGAGATGCGTCTTCTTTCAATTCTTCGTTTTCCCTGTATTTGTCCCTGCATTATGGTTTGTAGCAACACATATTTATCCCCTCTCATAACGTGGCCGAGATATTGTAACTTTCTTATATTAATCGTATTCGTGATTTCCATTTCCTTTCATCTTTCTGATTACCTCAACATTTGTTATTCGGTCTACCCAACTTATTTTTAATATTCTTCGGTAGGTCCACATCTCGAATGCTGCAAGTCGATCGCTCACTTCTTTCTTTAAGGTCCAGGCCTCCACCCCATACAGCAGCACCGAAAACACATATAAACGTAATATTCTTATTTTGAGTTGCAAACTAAGGTCTCTACTGCATAATACTTTTCTCATCTTATTAAATGTTGCTCTAGCTTGTCCAATTCTCATTTTTATTTCTTCTGTATACTCATTATTTTCATTAATAATTATTGTACCAAAATATCTTTATTTTTTTACTTTTTCTATTGGAATCCCTCATATGTTTAAAACGTCTTGTTGTTTTGTTTTGGAAATTGTCATTAATTTTGTTTTATTAACATTAAGCGTTAATCCGCGTTCCTCACTAGCATTTACTACATTATTTAAAAGTGTCTGTAGATCTTGTATATTCTCTGCAATTAGTATAGTATCATCGGCATATCTGATATTGTTTATGGGTCTGCCGTTGACTTTTATTCCAACTGTTACATTTTCGAGTGATTTTTTAATTATTTCTTCCGAATATAGATTGAACAATAAGGGGGAGAGTATGCAACCTTGTCTTACGCCTCTTTTTATTTCTACTTCCCCCGAAAGTTCTTTGCCTACTTTGACTTTTGCTGTTTGGTTAAAGTAGAGATGAGTTATTATTCTTAAGTCTTTTTTTCAATGTGTTTATCTTTAAGTAACTGTATAAGACGGTTATGTCGGACCTTATCGAACGCCTTAATAAAACAAACATAGGGTGGTTGGTTTACATCCATACATCTTTGCATGAGGACGTTAAATCCAAATCATGCCTCTCGTGTACCTATGACATTCCTAAATCCAAATTGGGTTTCAGTGATGTCTTGTTCCACTTTTCTGAAAATTCTTAAATGGATAATTTTTAAGAATATTTGTAGTGTGTGACTCATTAGACTAATTATACGGTGGTCATTACATTCCTTTGCATTAGGTTTTTTGGTAATGTAATAAATGTTGATTTGAGCCAATCTCTAGGAATAATACCCGTATTATATATAGTATTATATAAGTCTACTAATACATTGATCTGATCTTCTGATATTAATTTAATTATTTCAGTTGGAATTGTGTCAGGCCCCGCAGTTTTATTAGATTTTGCCAGATTTATTGCATGTATTATTTCATCCTTAGTTATATTTGGACCTATCATGTTCCTCACAATCGTTCATGCTATCTTGTGGTGTCCTGTCATCCTCAAACAATTCTTATACGTATTCTCACCATCTGTTTAGTTTGCCTTTGATATCAGATATTATTTTACCTATCTGCAGTTCGTTTATATTTTTGATGAAAAATTGAGTTATTTAATTTTTAGGGAACCAAATAAAGGCATCCGTTAATACAGGGTGTGCCATTATTATGGTGTATTTTCAAATATAAGGGACCCCACATATTAATAGGGCGAAACATTTTTTTTCCAGGACATCCTGTATATTTTTACATTTTTGGACCTTTTTGATGTACTCGTTTTTGCAATGTACGGTATTTCAGTGTTATACGAGTTAGTTTAAAGGTTAATTATGGTTTTTTTTAATAATTTCGTAGCAATATTAAGACCCTGTACAATTGTAAAGGTTTGACATGAAGAAATCTATTTATGGTTCAGATTCTGTTCATTAAACGAATGTTGAGATTGGCTTCGAAATGAGACATACTTGCAATATGATCGTATTAAAAAATTAAATATGACACTCGTTCGCCATTTTTATACAATACGTCAGTGAACTAACATTATTTATATGAAAAACATAAAATATTCATTAGGATTTCATATATTTAATGCACTAGAAATGAGCAGTCAATGACTAATCGTTTTATTATATTGATGCATGTATATATATATATATATATATATATATATATATATATATATATATACTTAACACCTGCCTCTTAGTTATTATTAATACCTAGTGACCTAATTTTACGATCACACAACCAATATAATTCGTGGAATTGTCAATAGCTACATGTATAATATAAACTGCGAGGCATAAGTTAGGGATATAGCTTACTCTTAAATAAACAACAATATAACTGTATAAATCCAATAAGTTACTTATCTACATAAACAATTAAATTTATATGTAGTCAATGTTAAGCTGTCAATTAATATAATCTAATCCCAAAATTCAGTTTATCCGTTTACACGTTTTTCATAAAAATGAGTAATCCAATAAGTGACTCTGGACTAAATAAAAAACAAAAATATAAAAAGAAAAGAAAACATGCTATAAAAGTGAAGAAAGCTAAAGGTATTGAACATATTAACCATAAAAAAATGTTAATCCCAGCTCGCAAATTAGGACCAGATTGTAGGTAAGTACCTATAGGTATCTGTTATTAATACTAGTGTTGGTTTTTTAAAAATACCTTCTCTCCTTTAACTACATAAAATATTAAATTGTTTCAGATGCAAGCTATATAAATGTTATGAATGAATACTAGTTCGAGACTTATTAGTAAGGTGTCGATAAATTTCAGCTCTGAATAAAACGTGTTTTTTGTTGGTTTATACCAAAAATTTAAATACAAGTTTGTACTAAGAGTAAATTTAAAGTGTTTTCTAATTACAGAAGAGAAAAATTTTAAGTAGAATTTTTATTTGATCCAGATAAAACCATTTAAAGGATTTTATTGAAAACTAAACAACAGAAGATCTATTTTCATTTCAAATAAAAACGCCGATAAGCCGGCTTAATTACTTTAAGTCAGTAGCGGCTCTAGTATAATTCTATTAAATGAAGAAATTAAAAATTTAAAATGGACAACAATTTAAAAACAGACACAGTTATCACCAAACCATTATTAACATCTTCAGCACCAACCTCTTCTTCAACATTAACCTACTCTAATGCCGTAAGCAATTTTAACTTTCCATCCAAAGAACAAGCAATTGTTTTGACATCAGTGCCAGATATAAAAATACTTGAATACATAACAGCAATAAGAACTTTGGTACAACCAAAAAATATCATCTTCGCGTCCAGAATTTCAAATTACAGAGTATGCATTTATCTCAGTAACACTACAATCTTAGAAAAATTACTACATAATCACAAATCCGTTTCAATACAAGGAAACGACATAGAAATTAGAAGATTAATTACTCCTGCGAGCCGACTAGTGATATCAAATGTCTGTCCCAGTATTCCAAACACTATTATCGAAGAAGAGCTCAAAAAATTGGAGCTTATTGCAGTGTCTAAAATAACATTTTTAAAAGTTGGTATGCCTGAATCTGAATACAATCATATATTAAGCTTTAGGCGTCAAGTATTTGTTGCTCCAACAACTAATAATCATATCCCAAATTCACTTCTAATATCTCATGACAATACCCCCTACAGAATTTATCTTTCCTTAGATGGCCTAAATTGCTTTAAATGTAATAACACAGGACACAAAAATGAAAACTACACTATAGAACCAATTAATATACAAAATATTGACCAGCTATCTCAATATATAAATGTTAATATTTCTGAAACAGAAAATTATCCAATAAATAAAAAATCCCTTACATCAGAAACCCCAACTGCTCATCAATCCAGTACTCCTGCTACTTCTTCAACCAGACCACTACAAATACCACCACACCAAATACCTCTACCAACTCACAAAACTTACCCGAATCACTATCTAATAATACCAACATAATATTACATACTTCTATAAAAAGATAAATGTCAACATCTGAAATAATAGAGTCAGAAAATCAAAAAATAATAGTTCCAGCTTGAAAGAAATCTGCACCTAAAAGGATTAAAAAAGATTTGAACATCGAAACCTCAATAAAACCTATATGAGCCATTTTATCGTCAGCTACTATTCCTTACACACTAAAATACACAGAACTATGCGACTATATTACAAATGCTATAGGTTCAAAGTTTCCTGAAAATGTAGCAAAGGATTATACAAATGACCTAGAAGGAGTTAGCGCTGAATTGCAAATAGTACACAAAAACACAAACGACCGACGTCTTAAAAACAACATTTCAAGGATCTTAAAAAAGATACATGGAACAGACAACTCTTCTATTACTGAGGAAGAAAGCGACAGCAACTCTATCCAATAACCAAATTCATAGTTCAATGGAATTTGAATGGCTTTTACAGCCATATTGAAAACTTAAAAATATTAATCAATGAATTCTCACCTTTAGTAATATGTTTACAAGAAACACAACTTTCTAATAATAATGTAAAATTAAAAAACTATACACCATACATCAAAAATAGACCGGTGCAGCAAATAGCTAGTGGTGGTGTTGCCATCTTTGTGAAATCTACGGTCAAATCCAAGGAATTTCCGTTAGATACAAATCTGGAAGCTATTGCAGTCTTAATAATTCATCATTTCAGAATTAACATTTGCAGTGTATATTTACCACATCCGGAAGAATCCATACTCCTAGAACTACAAAAAGTGATAGAATAAATTCTAAATTAATTCTTGCTGACACAAATTGTCATAACGAATCTTGGGGATCTGCGAAAACTGACAAAAATGGCAATAATCAACAACCTAAAACTGGTGCTATTAAACACAGGAATGCCTATCCGTTTCAACTCATCCAATGGCACGTTTTCAACCATCGATTTATTCCTCAGCAATTCAACTTTAGCACCACTACTTGAGTGGAATACACTTTCACACTTATTTGACAGTGACCATCTACAAATTTTGATTACTCATATTGAAGACACAAAGATTAATACAAAACCATATGAAACATGGAAATTAAAATCAGCGAATTGGGAAAAGTACACTAGTTTGATAACTGAACGAATAAAAGACTTCAAAATATTAGAAGATTTTAACATTACAA
Organism: Diabrotica undecimpunctata; assembly: GCF_040954645.1. Lineage (NCBI taxonomy): Eukaryota > Metazoa > Arthropoda > Insecta > Coleoptera > Chrysomelidae > Diabrotica > Diabrotica undecimpunctata. The sequence goes on along the minus strand of NC_092808.1, from coordinate 93,002,396 downwards.
TAACACATTTTAATGATATCCTAATAGATTCAGCCAGAGAAGCGATTGAAAAAACTAAAGCTACCACAAAAACACCTCTACCCTGGTGGAATATCGAAATAGAAACTTCTTTGAAACAAACAAAACACTCCTTTAATATATTGAAAAAACACAATTCCGAAACCAACTTGGCTAGATTTAGAGCGTTAGGAGCTAGGTCCAGATTTCTAATAAAAAAATCCAAAAAAGAAAGATGGGCCAATTATGTCTCATCAATAAATTCATCTACACCAATAAGTGATATTTGGCAGAAAATAAGGAATATTAAAGGGTCAACCAAAATTAATCACATTGACACCATTGCTACAGATAACTTAATTACTTCAGAATAAACTAGAAATTGTAGAAATCTTAGCTGATCACTATCAACTATATTTGAGAAATGATCAATACAACTCTACATTCTTAAAACACAAAGAAAAAACCGAAATTTCACAAATCAAAATAGAAGATATTTTATGCCCTCTCAATATACCGATTACAGTAGACGAGTTAAACTAAAGCCTAGGCAATTCTATAAAAACTTCTTCAGGACCTGATGATATTCGAACAATATTAATTAAGAAACTACCTGAAACAGTAAAGAAAATTTTAGTTGACATCTTTAACAATATTTACACAAATAAAACGTTTTCTTCAATATGGCGTCAAGCAATTATAATTCCTTTTTTAAAAACGAATAAGCCAAAAAATTTACCATCCTCCTATCGTCCAATATCTCTTACCAGTAACATTTGCAAAGCAATGGAGAGAATGTTGAGTAAAAGACTGAAATGGCACTTGGAAAAAAAAACTTTTTACTCCAATACAAAGCGGATACCGTTCAGACAGATCGACAGCTAATAACATTGTTGCACTAGAATCCGAAATTTATAAAGCATTTACAAATCAACAAACAGTAATTGCAATATTTTTCGACATCAAAAAAGCTTTCGACACAACATGGAAGCATTATATCCTCAAAATTATGAAAAACTGGAAAATAGATGGTAACTTGATAATAGATGGCTTTCACTAAAAACTTTCTTCAAAACAGGTCCATACAAGTAAAAACGAATGGATTCATATCAACATCGAAATCACTCCATAATGGAATTCCTCAAAGATCGGCCTTAAGTCCACTATTATTCTTAATCGCAATAAATAATATAACAAACCACATAAAGCTTCCCGTAAAAGCTAATCTTTTTGCTGATGATCTAGTAATATATGGTAAAAGTAAAAATATAGAACTAGCTAAGCAAATTTTACAGAGAACATTAAACAGCTTAGAAATGTGGTCGTTAAAGACTGGTTTAACTTTTTTAACTGAGAAGACTAAAGTAATATTGTTTAACAAAAGAAGAGCAGAATACAACTTAAACTTGTATCTAAATGGTCATTCTCTGAAACAAGTCCTCGAAATCAAATTTTTGGGTGTAATATTTGACTCACAACTCACATGGACTTCACATATCAACAATTTGATCAAATCCTGTCAACAAAGAATAAACTTACTAAGAGTTTTATCCAATCATAAATGGGGTTCAGATACTAAAATTCTTCTTTATTTATATCAGGCATTAATAAGAAGCAAACTAGACTACGAATGCATCTGTTATGAAACAGGAAATACAAATCAACTAAAAAACTGGATGTTATTTAAACCACATCTCTACAACTAATCTTTGGAGCCTTTAGAACTACTCCAATAAGAAGCCTACAAGTGCTAGCAGGAGAAATACCACTATACCTCAGAAGACAATATATACCACTATGCTACGCTTCAAAAATTCTAAGCGCAAAGAATCATACCTTTCTCGCAAGTTAAGTATCGGAAGAATCACTAGAACAACACACAAATTACACCACCAAGACAGTACCATTTTACAAACGAGTTAAAAGATTACCGTATTATATCAATCAAATCACCTTGGCACCCATAAAAATATACCAGACACCTCCCTGGACAGTTTCTTTACCAATAGTAGACCTCTCCTTAATTATTCATGATAAGCATTCACACATTTCTGTTGAGGTCAGGCTTCAGTATCATGCAAATTTACTCAAATATTTCACTTATACATTGTTCTTCACTGATGTTTCCAAAGATTGCAACGGAGTAGTAGCTGCTACTTCAGAAAACGTAATTGCTGCCACTAGATTAACTGACGGCTGTAGTATTTATACTACAGAGCTCCAAGCAATACTTGACGCACTAAATAATTGTAAAACTACAAATGAAAAACAAATACTAATATTATCAGATTCATTAAGTTCTTTACAGGCCATTAAACATGTTTATCCTACACACATCAATCTATTCCTAATTAAAGACGCGTTGCAACAGCTCCAATTTTCTGGGAAAACCATATCATTTATGTGGGTCCCATCCCATGTCGGAATAACTTGTAATGAGCTAGCAGACAAAAGAGCGTTTGAAGCAATAAACAATGTGAACATTCCGACTACAACAGGTATACCAATATCAGATACTAAGAATTTATTCAAGACTCATGTAAATAAAATCTGGCAAGAAATATGGGATCAAACAAATACAAATCTAAGAAGCATCAAACCAAACGTATCTTCAAAAAATCTTCCTATACCACCAAAACGAAAAGACCAGGTAATTATTAGCAGACTCCGATTTGGGCATACACGACTTACGCACGACTAACCACTACCAATGTGCCAAAGATGCCAAACACCTTTCACAGTCAACCATATAATAATAGAATGTCCAGAGTACACCTCAGCCAAGGCGATATTCAAGATACCCAACAGCCTGAAAGAAGCACTGGTTACAAAATTCAATGAAGTTCTGTCTTTTTTAAATTACTGTAAACTCTACAATAAATTGTGATTTAATTTTTGTTACATTTACATACATGTACATAATACCATATTGTTGTAAGTCATGAATTTTAAAATGTATCTTATTTTCTCTATTTGTATCATAAACCTACCGCTAATAACCCTAGCGATTGATGCGGATAAATAAAAATAAAAAAAAATGTTATGAAAAAATTTCTTTGGAACGTTAAAACGTATTGACACATTACAATAATTTGGAAGTAAAAAACGATCAGGATGCCTATTTAATGAGCTTTATTTCGTCATTATATCTAAAAAGACATTTACCAAAAACACCTAAAAAATTTCGAATGATCACTTATTCCTATAAGATTTGTATAGATGTCAATTAACAGCCTGTGTGTCTATTGAATTCTTCGTATAAAATGTGATAAAAAGTCTTTTTTCTTTATTATATGGACAAAAAAAATAGGTAAGACTTATGTCACAAATTAAAGGAAGAATTCGTAGATTTTTTTTTATTTAAAAAATATCAATGTCGTACCATTTTTTTCTTTAAAAAAAGTGAGCGTGCCTATAATAATTATAAAATTCCTAATTGTATGTCAAAAAATGCCCAATAACTGCCTCTTAAAATCCATTAAATTTCATTTGCATATCTCAATCTGTTTTAGGATAATAAATAAATCTTTAGTTTGTAAGAAAAGTTTCAATGCTGCGTATATCGGAAAAGAAAGCATTTGCGGACATACATCATAAATTTATTATAGCAAACTGTCATTATATTTTATGCAAAATCACTTCTTAAAGTAAGTCGCACGTATTTACTAAAACTATGTATATTTTACGAAGATGTAATATTCGCAAGGACTAAAAACAGACATTTTGAACCTGTTTAATTCAGAAACAATTGATTTCTGAGTCTTAGCGCACTAATAACTTTTGATCAGCATAACCAAAGTTACCTCTCTGCAAAGTTTCAGCCCAATGAACTGAAACCACCTTTAGATAAAAAAGTGCCTTTTGAAGGAGTCCTCTAAAGAAATAAACTCGAAATTTTAGAAAAGTTTTAAAAAAATAATAGGGAAAGTATTAGGAAGCATACTAGAGGATTAAGATGTATCTATAAACTGAGCTAAAATATCTGTTACAAAAAGTCAGCTTACTAATGAGGGATATAACAGATAACCAATTAGATATGCTGGATTCATAGAAAATCGAAAAAAATAGTTTACTACGAAAAAAAGTAAAACTGTTAAACGAAATTAGAAAAACAAAAACAAAAAATTTCACTAGATTCCCCTTTTTTTGGTTGTTGTTTGAAATATTCCTCAGAAAAAAAAAATTTAATGAATCATTAGACTTATCAGTTTGCGGTCTATAAAATCTTGCGTGTGGATATTTTAGTAGGAAAATAAAGTAAAATATTAGTTAATCTTTTGAAATACATATATCTCGTGTAAATAATATTAAACACATTAACAATAACATCCAGTTTTACCAATTTATCGAAATTTACTACAGAATATTTGAAGTATTTTTTATATTGATCGACCCTTAGACTTTATTACTTTCCATCAGTTGTCAATATTCACCAAATAATTGAAAATTAAACATTAAGAACTACTATACTTTTTTAAAAATACAGTTTAAAGATCTTTGTTGCAAATAAATTACTTGAACCGAATGTTTTCGTGGAAACGTCAAAAGGTTGTAATAAAATTTTCGAGCCAGTGGAGTTTGTTCTGCACACTTTGTTTCGTAATAATACAACTTTCCTTGTGCCGAGACGAATATTTAAAATGAGGACAAAAACCTTGTGGAACACAAAATATTCGCTTATTATTCCAAGGAAAAAAGGAATTACTAAAGCGGAACGCAGGATTGGATTTCACTGCTATTCCATATTTTAATGACTAGACAACTTTTTGTCATTTAAAAAACTTCTTTAACTTCTTCTAAAAAACATCTTTAGTAACAAGAGCGGTAAAGAATAATTTCTTAATCAAAAATTGGTATTGTAAGTTTTGAAAAACTAAGAAAAATGAGAAGGATTATTATATCTTGGGATTTTATCTTGTTAAAAATTAATTATCAATTCAATTCGATCTATAATGTATAAATTTAATCCATCGAAATGAATACTTCTTATAGCGTTATGTTATTATTATTTTTATAATAACACCACACATTTAAGTTTTTTAAAATTTAAAAATCTAAATTTTTTCATATTTGATATACATATCGTAATTTTCAAAATTTGTTTCAAAATATAATACAGAATTTACTCATCATTTACATTTTCATTATTATCATAGTATAATATATCATGGTATATATCATAGTATCATAGTAAAATCGATACAGTTGTTCTCGAGCTGTTATAAAAAAGTTTAAAAAAAATAAAATGACGTTTGTTAAACGTAAATATTTTTACAATTATATGTATGTTTGTACATTATTTTCCTATATTACTATATACCACAATGTTACGGCACGCGTCTCTATACTTCATCAACTAGCCTCTAACGTCCATTGCTGAACATAGGCCTCTCGCATGCTTTTCCACTTAGTCCGATTTTGCGCCATCTGAATCCAATTTGTAGTCACTCTTTTTATTGCATCTGTTCATCTCGTTGGGAGTCGACCTCTATTTCTGTTAGCTTGTATTCAGGGTCTCCATTCCAAAAATTTTTTTTGTCCACCGGTCATCAACTGATCTTGCTACATGACCTGCCCAGTTTCACTTTAGTGTTGTTATCCTTTCAATAACGTTTGGTACTACTAATCTTTTGCGTATAGTAGCATTGGGTATTCTATCACGTAGAGAAATCCCTAACATTATTCTCTCCATTACCCTTTCCGCAACTTGTAATTTACTCACTGCTGTTCTTGTGAGTGAATCTTAGACGTAAAATCTTTCTAAATGCAGCCCAAACGAGGTTTATTCTTCTTTTCAGCTCGATTGTTTGGTTGCCTCGACTTATTCTGATCTCATGGCCAAAGTATTTATAGGAGTCAACTGGCTCAATATATTTGTCTTCTACTGAGATGTTTTTGTTGTGGACTAAATTTGTCATAAATTGTGTTTTTGAAAAATTTATTTTAAAACCAACTCTTTTTGTGGCAGTATGGAGTTCTTGAAGTATTATCTGTGCCTGATTAAAGCTGTCTACAATAAGAACGATATCATCTGCAAATTTAAGGTTATTTAAAAATTTTTCATCTACATTGATGCCCTTTTCGTTCCAATCTATTGTTTTACAAGGGTATTCTAGCAAAGTTGTAAATAATTTAGGAGACATGTTGTCTCCTTGCCAAACGCCTCTTTCAATACGGTCCCAGTATCTTCATACGGTTTCAAAGGTCCCAGTATCTTCATTAAGTCTTACACAGGCTGTAGCATGCTGATAGATGTATCTGATGAGGGATATGTTTCGGTGATCCATTCTACATTAGAGCTTGGAGCCCTTCACTTTAATTGACCGTATCAAATGCTTTTTCAAAGTCGACAAAGACAAGTATCAGGGGTCTATCATTTTCAATAGTTTTTTTATTCAACAACTCAATGGTTTGCAAATGATTATTTGTTCCGTATCCAGCTCTAAATCCTGCTTGCTCGCAAGATTGATAGAAGTCTAGTTTTGATGTCAACAACTTATAAACGTGATATAACAAGCTAATAGGTCTATAGTTCTTTAGCTCTGTTATATCTCCCTTTTGGTGCATGACTACTATAACAGCTATATTCCACTGAGATGGTGTAACCTCTTTTGAAAGACATAAGTTATATAATTGTGTCAATGCTTTCAATACTGTCTTTTCCCCTGATTTCACTACCTCAATAACGATTTGGTCATTACCAACTGCTTTATTGTCTCTCATTCGATTTAATGACTCTGAAACTTCTTCGATTGTTATCTCTGGGATATCCTCTGAACATTCTGGACTTTTCTCAATTTGGTGCCGTCTTTCTTACCCCTTTCTCCATATAATTCTGTGTAAAATTCTTCAACTAGCCTAATTATCTTTCTCTGTTACCACTTTTTCACTCTATACTTCACTTCACGCTAAATATTGTTTCGAGCCCGTGCAAAAACATCATACCGAGTGATAAAAAGTACACTATTTCAGGTACAAAAAAGATATACACACTTTCCATTCTCGCGAATTGTCAAAATTGAAGAGCACATATTCATACTCTTAGCATTCAACCACAGTGTACGAAAATAAATTAAGAGGAAAATTCATTGATTACAGAAGATCAGATTTATACAGGGTGATGACTTTAACTAGAATAAATTCAACAAAAGTATTCAAAAATTGTCCTTGCAAAATTACTGATATACTCGATTTTAAATAAAAGTTCGCCATATTTTAAAACGGTTTTTTTCTTATTTCTACTCCTACAGAAAAATAAAAAATTAACCGCTACTTTGTTTTAATGAAATACTACCTCATATGGCTGACCGTCAAAAGCGTGTCCTTTTTTATGTTTTTCAAAAAAAAACAAGAGTTATGTTGCCTTCGGACCTAGGCTTTTTTCGGTCACAGACTATGCTTTTTGTTACCCCACAGATGATGCTTTTCTGGCAAGTGCATTAGCTCTTTCCTTACCGTATATACCCGGTCAACTGGAACTTATAACAGTGTAACACATACTAGCCTAGAGTCCACCTTAGGGCTTATGTGTGCTCCCATGGCTGTTTGGCTATCTGTATCTATTGATCTACTTCAGTTTAAAAGTCTTTTGGTTATTTTTCCTGCCTACCGCAAAACTGCAAAAATATCTGCCTAAAATATAAAGGTATTCTCCTTAAACTATTATTCTCCTAGTTAAATATAAATGTTTAAATTTCCACTACAAACGAATATTTCTGCACCCGACCCATCTGCAATTTTAGACCCGCCTGGGTACCAGATAATATAAAGCTGTAGTCTAGGTCGAGCGTTTTCTCTGCCCTATCCCTCTCCTGGGAAAATGTTTACTTAGAAAGGTGCTTTAGGCCCATATCTGGTACCGTATTGTCAGAAATCATCATTACATAATCAAACCGTTACTCAGTTTTTGTCGCAGTCTATAATATACCATTCTTGCCTCCCTCCTTATAACTAAATCCAAAGGAGGGAAGTCTAATAAGACATCCATAACTCTTGTTCGTGTGCCCCTCATAGCTCCTTTGATTCCAAAGCCAGCATGTCCTTGCACCTGGCTTAGATTAAGGAATTTTTGGGTTTTCAACCACACATTTTTCATGAATGCATTTAGCTACCATTAACATAGTCATTGCAGTCTTGAATTTTTCTATGAATGCATCTAGCTACCATTAACGTAGTTCACTGCAGTCACTCCATATTTAGATGTGTACCATTTAGGCTTAGGGGGCCCAATCCCTTAAAATTCCTTCTTCCTGTAAATTTCATGAATTTTGTCTTCTAGGTGTTCACGGTAACCCCTATATTTGAAGTACATATGCAGTCTGTTGCATTATATCTCTGACGATGCCAATACATTTATGTGGGCTCAGATTTCACAAAAGAGGAGATAGAACTCCCCCTTGTGGACAACCTTTGACTAATTGAGCTGACACTGTATCCCCCAGTATTATTTCCTAGATTACATGGCTCCTCAGCAGACAGTCTATTCATCTAAAGCTTCTCTCATATATTTCTTCTAGACGGATTTGCCTGGTGAGTGCTTTGAGAATCCAGCACGATCTCTTGGTCTTCAAAAATGTACTCCACCTTCTGTACCATATGGTGCAGTTGCTTTTCTGTAGAGACTTCTAATTTATCAGATTTTAAATCAATACACCATCCCTAATATGCCCATAATAGCAGTATTTTTATTCAGTACAAATGACATCAGACTTATCGGTCTTAGTGACAGTCTTTTTCGGAGCGGTTTTTTTAGGTTTGTGTTTAAAAGACACCCCTATTAGCTTTATGTTTTGATACGTAAAGAGACAATTTTTTTTCTACAGAAGATCATTTCCCTTCATTGTAATTGTTGTATTATTCCCGTTTAGACCTGGTGATTTAAATGGCGCCAATGAGTTTATTGTCCATTTTATTTTGTACCGGTTCACCACTTTGTTTGCGACACGACAGTTTTTCCTATCACCGTAAGTCATCGTATCTATAGTGGTATCAATTTTGTTTTAGAACCAGGAAAGTGTACCCTGAAAAGTTTTTTCAGGGTTTCTTCACCATTCTGAGTATATTCACCTGACTCCTTTTCTAGCAAGGGAACAATACGAAAAAAACTACTAATACTAACGCATGCGCACCAACAAATTATGTTAAAAAGGTCTATTTGGTACGGTTATTTAATAAAAGTCATATGCATTATCTGCAAATGGAACAGTATTAACAGCAAATCGGAAATTAATCACAAATATCCCATTCACTAAAAGTCTGTTTTTAAGGTCTGTTATAGCTTCCTTAAATAGATACTATGAGTAAATAATAAATATACTTAAAACGAAAAAACATATCTCTGCCGAACTCCACATCGACATTGACAATTTCTTTTTCTTGAGCGTATAAATGGCTATGAATCTGGTAAGCATATTGTTCTTTAATTAATGATAAGTTTATTGTGGTTTTCTTTGACAAAGACTTTTTCATAATTTAGAAAATAAAGATATCACGATTTGCAGCCCTAGATTTTTGAGTAAACACTTGGTTGCTGAATGGAGCTTCTATTATATATGGTCTAGTTCGAAGGCTATTTCTAAATTAAAACTTAACTTTATCCAATTTTTGTTCGAAGATCGAGTATATTCGATCGTGTATAAAATATAGGAAGATTTTTATACACGTCTCATCAAACAAATTGTTCTGTAGTCTTCACACTTTTTGCGAGAGAATTTCTTCGGTAATTGTATGAATATAAAATTGAGCCAATCACCGAAAAAATATTTAAAACATTTCTTTATGCTCATATAAAAATAAATATTATATATATATATATATATATATATTAAATATATATTAATAAAATTAATTTAAATGGATTAAGGGAAATCAGCAAATAAATAATTGCCAATTAAAAATTTATGCTATTATTAATTTTTATCGCCCTTTTACACAGTCTTAACGTCCGAGGTTCTGTCTTAAGACTTTTTATTAAAAAAATCCAATTTATCAACTTTCTTTATATAGCGAGAGTATTGTTAGAGGCAGTTTGAAGGAAAGTGTACAATTTGTCGACTTTTAAAATTACTCCAAGTAGCAAAGAACTCTCAACGGAACTTTTCGAACATTTTGTGTTTTTCTCGAACTTTCTAAGGGAATTCTTGAGTGGGGCAAGGACTGACACTCTGAATTATAGATAAATTTGGGGCTGAAATAAAAAATGTATTTTTTCTCTTCAAATACTGACATTAAATGCTTCAACGACATTCGTAAGTCAGAAATAAAAAGCTATTTCAATGATTCCGTTTTTTTTATGGTTAAAATTGTGATTGGGAGGTTCAGAAACAATAAATGTAGGTTTGTGGCTCTATAAATATATTTAAAAATCGAATGTTATATAGACAGGGAAGATTTTATTGAAAAAGTCATTCAGTAGTAATTTATTATATTATTATTATTATATTTATATACATTATATTTATATTTAAAATAAAAAAGCTTTAAATAAAAAAACTACACTAAAAGCTACTCTTTTCCTAATTTTGCACATTTGTGTTCCAGTGCTTCTGTATCGTATGCATTGTAGTTTTCCATATTTTGTACATACATATATTTAACATGAAAAATAAACATTTTTACTGAAATTCATGTAAAAATTTAATAGCAATAACTGTAGTACATATTTATGAAAATTTTAAAGTTACACTGTATAACAGGCTATAACTTTGTTAACAGAAATATACTTACTGTTTAGTTTTTTTTTTCAGTTATAATATGCCAAAGGTTTGTGAAGGTGTTTCTTACCGAAAAAAAATATAAAGAAGAAGATATAATTAAGGCTTTAGAGTCTATTGAAAATGGTATGAGTCAAAGAGAAGCTTCCACGTTATATCAGATTCCTCGAGCGATACTTCAGTTCCGGTCAAGTGTCAGATTTAATAATAATGTTTCTCTTAGACCTCACCCAGTATTAACTTCAGAAGAAAAAGCAGTTCTAGAAAGATGGATTTTGACATCATACAAGAAAGGATTTCCTCGTAGAATGGAAAACACTCAAGCTTCTGTGAAATATTTCCTTGACGCAGCCCCTAGAGAAAATCCGTTTACAGATAACCATCCAGGAAGAGGATGGTATCACTCCTTCCTAAAACGTCACCCAAATATAACTCTAAAAACCGCAGAAGGAATAACAGCAGCTAGCTCAGTTGTAGCCGAAGCAGACATAAGAAACTGGTTTACTAATGTAGAAGACTATTTAAAGGAAAAACAATTATTTAAAATTCTTGAAGATTCCAGCAGAATCTACAATGGAGACGAAACCTGAAACAAAAAAGTTCTTGCACCAAGAGGAGCGAAAAACGTTTATGAAATACAACATTATTCAAAAAACAATATCATAGTGATGTTTACATTTTCAGCTTGTGGTGTTATGACCCCACCTATGGTTATCTATAGCAAAAATAACATCAAATTTCCAATAACCTTGTTCGATGGTCTCAGCACACATTTAACCTATCAAATAAGCGAATTATGCACAAAGCTACAGATAATTCTAATTGCTCTGTACCCTAACTCGACTCGAATCTTGCAACCTGCAGATGTGGCCATCTTTAACCCCTTAAAAGAAGGATGGAAAAGTGCTGTATTAAAGTTTTAGAGAGTGTACCCTACTGAAGTTGTAACAAAGGACAATTTTGCTGCAGTTTTAAAAACAGTGGTTAATAATATAAAACCAGAAAATATTAGAAATGATTTTCGTGTCTGTGGGCTTTTCCCTTGGAATGTATCCGCAATTGATTATTCCAAATGCACTGGCAAGACAAAAGAACAAGATAGAGACACGGAAGTCAGTAAAATTACATTCGAAACATTTAAAAAGATTGTTGGAGAGGAAAAAATGGAAAGGCTTAAAAACTTTGTTGAAAGTGATGCACATAATTTCGATTTTTTGACGTTCTATTATGTTTATAAAGAATTTTTGGAGGCAAGTCCATCCGTGAATACTGATCGACTGGAAGATATAGATAAACGCGAAGATACAGAGCAGCAAGGAGAAACAGACCAATTCCATGGGACGATCCCATCTGAAATCTGTGAGCCAGAATTAACTCTTGAAATCAGAAATTTACAGGATGAAAAAATGAGGGTTTTATTAAGCATACTTCGGAAATTATCGTAAATGAGCAAATGTTTAACATTGAAAATAGATATTCTAATCGAAGAAAATACTAGCTTCGACAACCAAATTCCTAGCACTTCATCGCTCGCCTCTGAACACGTCTTATTAAATAAGTCATCTTCATCAATCAGCGATTATGTTATTTGGTCGAAAACTTCTGAAAGGAAAGGAAAAAGTGAGACGAAGAAAGTACTATTTGTTCTGACTTCTTCCTTTAGGAAAAAGGCAATTAAAGAAAAAATAGCTATAAAAAAAGAACTGGAGATGAAAAAGGAGAAACGTAAGACTGAAAGGTTGAACAAAAACGAACTAAAAGGAAAACAAATGAATAAAAAAAAGCAGCAACAAAAAGAAAGCCTAAACATAATTATACAGAAAGATCACCAAACAACACTAACGTTAAACTTGTTTTTAAAAATAATACAGATCCAGAAGCCGTAACAACGACAGCAGCTGATATAGAAAACAATGATCCCAATATGAAATATTCTCCAAATGTAAGTGTTAATAGCTGTGCAACCAAGGAAGTATCTAAAATAGTACACGCAGACGATGGTGATGCTTTACTCAACGTAACGGAAACCTTGCCAAAAATGGACTTCCATGATAGCCCTGAAAACATCGAAAGTTATTTATCTTACTGTTATGCCAGAAAAAACAAAAAGAAAACTGTTTAGTGACAACAGTCATGATGGAATCATTAACACGAATATGGTTATTATTACACCATCTGCTCCTAATCCATTTAAGAACAAAACTATATACACTGGACTGTGCTATACGTGTGTTTATAATATAACACGTAGTCAATATGGAGTAAAATTATTCCAGAACATACCATATAAAATGTATTTCCAAAAATAAGATGAAATCCTCATGGAATTCTTTTTGTGTAACGTTTGTTTTGACAAGATAACATTGTAATTGGTTTGTAATTTCTTGCATTTATTAAAAATTTTTGAAACCAAATTCGTCTTTGATCACTAAAATTATATATAATTTTTAATGATTTTCTAGTTTTTTAACCAAAATTAAAATAACGCAGGTAGGATACATAAATAAGAAAAATATGTACCTAGGATAACTTAGCCTTTTACTGGTGGCCAATTACTATCTACTTACTATGCCAATTATTATCAAAATTAGGCCAATCACTATAAAATCTGCTTTTGCAAGAATAAAACTTTTTTTATAAATATTAAACATTTTTAAACAATAAATGACATACGGAGTCATAAAGAGGATACTTTAGTCTAATATTTAGTATATTATTTAAATATATGGTTTTTAATACAAATTAATGCCTTACACATTTATCAAACTCCAATGCTTAAGTGGCCAATCACTGTAACCTTTACCCTAGTTGGTCGCGGCAATTAATGTAGGTACTGAAATACCAATTGATTGATACTTTGGCCTGGTTGGTTTGTCGATTTGCAAGAAACCTTAAAATAATATGAAATGAATATATTAAAAATTATATGAAACGATGCTTAAATTTTCCATCGTAAAATCTATCCCGTTTCTTTCCAAATATGTATCAATATCATCAACACTACTGCTAACACAGTAAATAATAGGAAATGGAAAATAAAGTTTTTTTCATTGAAGCTGTTTTTTGTTAACTAGTCGTACCGCAGCTAATTTGGTTACTGTACATCTTTCATAAAACTTATTCCGGGACTCTGAAACCCCGTATCCGTTTTTCTAGCTCTAGCGAATGGGTGCCATACAATTCTGGAATCACTTGGTAGTCTTCAAAAAGTATTTGCCTCCTTCGATCTAATGCCTCAAAACTAACACAGTGTATACCAGCACAAAGACAGGGTGACTCGTTAAGCCCACTTCTCTTTAATATAATAATGGACTAAATAATACAAGCAGTATGTAAAGTTCATGATTACATAATGGAGAACAAAGAAATCCAAATATTATGTTATGCAGACGACGCCGCATTAATCGCTGAGACAGAAGACGAGCTCCAAAGATTACCACACATCTTCAATACAACAGCCAAAAAATACAATAATATAATATCAGCAGAAAAAACCAGCTGTATGACAACATCTAAATACCCACTACGATGTAAAATCAAAATTGATAAGAAAATAATAAAGCAGGAAGCATTGGCAGACCAAGAAATAGGTGGTGCGATAATTTAAACAATTTAGGAGGCTAATATTAAAGAAGAAACAGGCTTAAAGACTAAATACAAGAAGGAAGATGAAGAGGAAGATCTAATGCGTCGAAGTTATGAAAGATATGGTTGAATGCTTCGGGTTGTCTGCTACAAAGTCTACAGCTTAATTGTTTAAGAAATGTCACCATTATGTGCAGGTCTCCCTTGACTGACGCATGTTCTGTAAGGACAAATATTATGACTCTAAGATGATTCCTGCTTGTTTTCCGCAGTAATTCAGCAATATTAGCACATGATAGTCTCTTTCATATTTTGTAATGTGTGTATTTGACGAGTATCTTTCCCAGTGACAGTTATATTGCTTGCGTATATACCGTTTTTTCTAATCATGGATGATATTTTTTGACACTCGCACGGCTGGCTTTGGACCGAATTATTTTGTAGCTAATGGTCTTTTATTGAGTTCACATTATGGCTTATAAGAACCTCCATGGCTGCTTGACCATTTGTGTATATATTTATCGTTTTAGTTTGAAAGTCCTCATGTTAATTAATTTCGTACACTGCAAGATTGTAAAAATATTGTACAATATTCCTGCAACCGACCGTTCTGCCGTTTTAGACCCACCAGGTATAATCCTGCAGTCTAGGTCGAGTCTTTTTATATATATATACAGGGTGTTTTCAAAAGGTATGTCATAAATTAAATCACGCATTCCGGGGACAAAAATAAATTGATTGAATCCAACTTACCTTAGTACAAATGTGTACACAAAAAAAGTTACAGCCCATTGAAGTTACAAAATAAAAATTGTTTACCTTAAGTATTTGTTAAAAGGGGGTGTGCAGCCCTAAATCCCCCCAAACTTTTGAGTACGTTCAAATCAAATGAATTTTGTGGTATCATTAGTTTAACACATTATTTTTAAAACTTTTTTGCCTCTTATCAATTTTTCGAAAAACTAGTTTTTTCCTATTGGCCATAAAATTACAATTAGTTTCTACGGATTCAATAATTACAAACAGTTCCATCAATAATAGTCAATAATTTGAAGCTATTATTTATTGTGTGAATAAGATTAATATTAAAAATTTTGATATTACAATGGCCTACAGTGGCCTACACATTTCAGGAAATGGCAGATATGCACTTAACATTGGGTAAGTTGGATCAGATTAAATTATGATTTCAATAAACTATCGGAAATATCGTAGGGGAATGTTAAGAAAATAGTGCAGCAGCCGCAAGGCGTTATGCAGTAAAATACCCCAATCGAAATACACCCGATAGACGATTATTTCTGACCATTGATCGTCGTTTACGGAAAACGAGTACATTCCAACTGCAAGTAGCTGGCAATATTGGTCGTCCAATAATGGATGCAACTGATGAAGACATTTTAGAAATCATTGAAGAAGTCCCTGGAACAAGTGCAAGGGTAATAGCTGCTTAACTAAATGTTCCTCACATAAGGGTTTGTAGGCGTTTGAAAGGTCAGCTGCTTAAACCCTATCACTTTACAAGGGTTCAAGAGTTATTGGTTGAAGATTATCCTAAAAGGATTGGATTTTGCGATTGGTTTTTAATGGAAAACGGAAATGGAAGAGGTCGTGAAGCACCTATTTCTTGGCCACTCAGAAGTCCAGGTCTTAACCCCATGGACTTTTGCTTCTGGGGGTTTATGAAAGAGAAAGTGTATTCTGTAATAATAGAGGACGAACAACAATTGAGGGTTAGAATAATTAAAGCTGCAAATCCATTTCGTCAGAAAAATATGATTTTTCAGCGCATTCGGTTTTTCTTATTAAATCGATACCGAAGGTGTATTCAAGAAAATGGTTATCATTTTGAACATTTATTGTAATATCATATTTGTAGAGGTTATAGACATTTTTTGTACTTGCTAATTCATTTAAGTCATTTATTTAGTTGCACGTAATTTTTTAAAGGTTAATGAAAAGGGCCGTAACTCATTAAAAACTATTTTTTGAAAAAAGTGTATAGAGGCAAAATTTTTAAAAATAATGTGTTAAACTAATGTTGCCACAAAATTCATTTGATTTCTACGTATTCAAAAGTTTGAGGGGATTTAGGGCTGCACACTTAAAAAATTTTCTGTGCGCTTAGATTTTATTATTTCTTTTTTATAAAAAATGCTTTCAGAACAGGAAAGTAACGTGTCCATTTTTATTACAAAATATCAAGTGGTTTACGAGATAGTGCAAAAAAACAATTTTTATTTTGTAACTTCAAAGGGCTGTAACTTTTTTTGTCTACACTTTTGTTTTACCATATGGTCAGAAATCATCATCTATTTGATTTTTCTGATTTTATTCATGATGCTTTCATCTCCTAATCGAACCACTATATTTCTTAAGTTTTCTTACAGTCCATAATATACCATTCCTGACTCTCCCTAATAGCTATATGTATAGAAGGGACCAATAGAACCTCCATAGCTGCCGTTGCTGGTTTTTCCCTTAAAGCCCCTATGATTCCAAAGCAAGTTACCATTTGCACCTTGCTTAGTTTGAGGATGGTATTTCTTTTCTTCACCTTTGGACACCATACAATTGATATATATGTAATCATTGGTTTTACAAGTTTGTTTTAAATTCAGTATTACATCATCATCATCATCATCATCATCCAACCTTCGGCGTCCAAAGTTAAAGTTAGACCTCCCCTAATTTCTTCAAGTTCTCTAGGTCTTCAGCTTCCTGCAGTAAGTTGGTTTTCCCTAGCCATTTAGATTTCTTAGTCCAATTATTTATATATCATATGAAATAATCCTATTTCGTTGCAATCAACTTTTGGATTTTTGCTTGGTACCAGATTTGTAATTTATTGTGTCTTTCCAAAATTTATTATCAAATCAACTTCATTACTGGCGGCATCTTACTCAGTAAGCATAGTTCCAATCTCTTTTAAGTTGTCTGTTATTAGAACACGTCGTCCGCTAATCGTTAATGAGGGAGATTGATTCCTTTGGATTTCCACTCCAATGTCTGGAAAGCGTTCAGAACAGCTGTAAAGAGTTTTATTGCCTGATTCATCTTTTGACTTAGTCAGATTCTGACTATAGTTATAAAATTGACATCAATTATATGGGCTTAACACATATAAAGTAGAGTATCTTGGGGTAATAATAAACTCAAAGTTTACTAAGAATTAGCAGATAGAAGAAATACTCAAGAGAGCGGTTAATGTTAGCTAGGCACACTCATGGAAAAATGTGAGGCTTATAACATATAGCCTTTATAGCTGTTCCAACTCATTTAGTGGTGTTTGTTCGGAATCATCATAAGGAAGCTGTGCTGATTTGAGAGTTATCGTCTTTATATCTCCTTGCTCTGCAATATTCATATTTACCATCGTTAAATAACTGTAACAAAGATTTATCGACGCCAGTGTTTTGATAAGTCGTTTGACTATTTTACAGGTCCTCAGGACGTCGGGAGATTCACTATAACTATATAACTATAGCTATAAGTTCTCCATCAATACTCGATAGACGAGTTATTGTGCCCTTGTAAACTCAAGTTTCTTGTTTCAAAGCTACATCGAACCTTTTTATAGCATTGGGTAGTTTTTCAGAAGCTGCCTTATTATGCTGATTATGAGACTCTGATTCTATGCTGCAGGACTCTGGAGCTATCAAGGCCTCTAATGGTTTTTAAAAATATCTTTTTAAGTCTGTACTACGCCTTGAAATGAGCAACTCTTTTTATCGGATACTTTTAAGATCATGTTATATAATAGTCTGCTATGTTCTTAGTTTTAGCAAATCTTTCTTTAGGGTGGGAGTAACGTAATTTTCCTATAGTCTCTTTTTACACTGTGATTTTTTGGTGCTACGGATTTTTCTCTGGTCCATGTTCCAGCACTTTTTTTTTTCTTATCCTCCCTTTTGTTGGATTTCAAAGAGGTGTTTCTTGATGACTCTCTTAGATTCTCTTTCTCTTGTGTGTGTGTGTGTGTGTGTGTGTGTGTGTGCGTGTGACATGATGTTTTATAAAAAATAAAAATAAATGGATTATGTCCTATAATTATGTTTTGAGAGGGCATATTTACATTTATATTCACAAAGAATTGTATTGCATGAGTAATTTCCACACTAAATATTAAAAGAGTTAAACGTTAAATACTTGTGTTTAATATTTTTCATAATTCTAGATAATATAAAATTTAGATAATATAAAAAGGTTATCATAGAAAATAAATTATGTATTAGGAGAATTTAATCCTATTGGAATTTTAATGAAAAATCACTCCATTCACGTCTCCAGTTTTAAAATGATGATCTTTCACTGATCTTGGGATCCAGTGTCAAGATTCGTCTCAGAAAATAATTTCACGGACTAAAAATTCATTAATTTATTTAGGTATCGAAAAAATTAAACATTAAACTCTTGTTTTGGTTTGGTGATAGATAATTTGACGTCAGCATAAACTGGTCGTCCTTATTTGTAAATTATTTCTTTAGTTGACATGGTTACACCTCAAATTAAACAAACATTAACTTCTTTAAATGAAAGATAAAACAACTATACTTAGTATCTATATTATATCTTTTCTAGTAAACGTCTTTAGTAAAGTTACTGCCAAAAATGGATGATTTGTTTACAATATAAAACAAAATAATAAAAGGATTTTTAAAGAAAACTCTCAGTAATAATAATATAGTAAAATTCATCAACAAGATCATTTATAGTTAAACACTATTTGTATCCAGTGTGTCCGCAAAGTATGGAATAAATTCGATATTTCCTAAATGAAAAGCCTTTTTAAAAAAATCCAAACCACGTCGATTTTTAAATTTAATGTTTTACATTTTACAATAAAATTGCATTATACAAGGTGATACACATTACAGTGATGACTTCATCGGCTCTTTTTTTAAATATAACATCCTGTATTTTACGACATTTTTAGATCGATCAAGATGAGCTGATTCCAAAAAAAAGTATAATACTGGGGGTCTAACGGAATATGAAAGATATGCGCTTAGAAAATTAATTTTTAATGATTTATAATATTATTAAATTATAAATAAATTATAATAAATAACTTTAGTAATCCAGTAATGAATACAAGACTTAATCTTAAATGTTTGAATTGTAGCCCTTGTTGTATTTGACAGTAACCCAAACGTTGTACAAATTCTTGTAGAACCTTGTTTATGCTTTCTTGAGAAATATTGTTTATTTCTTTACGAAATCTTGTTTTTAAGTCTCCAATATTTGCAGGTTTTGTTTTATAAACAATATTCCTTAAATGACTAAAACTCACATAAAATAATCCAAAGGATTGAGGTCTGGTGATCTCGCTGGCCATTCAATATGTCCACGTCTTCCAATCCACATGTTCGGAAAAATTTCGTTTAGGTACCTTTGGCGGGCATTGTGTATGATGTTCGGCATTCAGTTTTAGTTTTCTTTTGCCCAGTATCTACAATTCTGCCGGATGACCTCGCCATTTAGTTTGAATGTAGCCTCATCAGAAAAAATAATTTTTTGAACCAAGAGAGGGTTTCGGTGGCTGTTATCCATCATTATTTCGCAAAATTGTATTCTTTTATCTGGAGCATCCTCGTTTAATTCCTGTACAACTGTGCATATTACTTTACCTTCGAACAGAAGTGTGCGCATCTTCTTCAAAAGCAAGTAGAACATCTAATCTTCTTCTTCTTCAGTGCCTTATCCGGTCCGGATGTTGGCGATCATCAAGGCCATCATGGTTTTGTTGACTGCTCTGCGAAACAGCTCCGCTGAGGTTGAGAACATCTAATGTTGTAACATAATTTACAGGGGGACAACCTGATTTGCGTGCCTTTTCAACCGTACCAGTTTCTCGAAATTTCTTTTCAATCTTACTGTTTACTGCGTGATGGGTATTTATGGATATTTATTATTATAAATTACACACTTCCATCTGAGTTCGCGATTTGTCTCCATACCCAATTATCGTGAGTATTTCAATTCTTTGCTTTACACTCAAATTAATTTCTACTTAAAATTAATTCTAAGCAATAATACGGAACCTTCACGAAATAATACAATTATTGTACTACCTAATTGTTATTGAACGTTACTAAAAATAATTACAGTTTACTAAAAACTAGAGGTAGGCTACTCTTTCGCAATTGATAATATATAATTTATTTTCTAAGCGCATTTTTTTTAAATTATGTTCATTAGATCCGAGTATTATACTTTTTTAAAATCAGCTCATTTTTATCGATCTAAAAATGTCCTAAAATACAGTGTTGCATTTAAAAAAGAGCCGATGACGTCATCACTGTAGTGTGTATCACCTTGTATAATGGAATTTTATTGTAAAATGTAGAATAATAAATTTAAAAATCGACGTGTTTTAAATATATATTTATTTCAAAAACATTTTGAAACATATCGAAATTCTACGAAATAAATAAAGACAAGAAATTAACTATTTCAGAATCGATAATTTAATTGGAGCTATTTATGCTAAAGCATTACCTTAAAGAATGAATCTATACAGGGTGTTTTAAAAAGGTATGTCATAATTTAATTCACGCATTCCGGGGACAAAAATAAATTTATTGAATCCAACTTACCTTAGTACAAAAGTGTACACAAAATAAAGTTACAGCCCTTTGAAGTTACAAAATTAAAATTATTTTTTTGCATTATCTCCTAAACTACTTGACATTTTGTAATAAAAATGGACACGTTACTTTCTTGTTCTGAAAGCATTTTTTATAAAAAAAGAACAACAAAGTCTAAGCGCACAGAAAAATTTTAAGGAATGTGTGCGGGCCTAAATCCCCCCCAAACTTTTTAGTACATTCAAATCAAATGAATTTTGTGGCATCATTAGTTTAACACATTATTTTCAAAAATGTTTTGTCTCTTATCATATCACTGTTTTCAAAAAACAGTTTTTATTGAATTACGGCCCTTTTCATTAACCTTTAAAAAATTACGTGCAACTAAATAAATAGCTTAAATGAATTAACAAGTACAAAAAATGTCTATAACCTCTATAAATATGATATTACAATAAATGTTCAAAATGACTCCCATTTTCTTCAATACACATTCGATATCGTTTTAATAACGAAAACCGAATGCGCTGAAAAATCATATTTTTCTGACGAAATGTATTTGCAGCTTCAATGATTCTAACCCTTAATTGTTGTTCGTCCTCTATTGTTACAGAATACACTTTCTCTTTCATAAACCGTCACGACCCCTTCCAATTCACCGACCAGGATACTGCCTGAAAAGGTATTCACGGACTTCATTACTGTAATGCGGTGGAGCGCCGTCTTCTAGAAACCACATATTTTGCCTTATTGCAATATTCACTTCTTTCAAATACTCTTGTAAATCGTTTGCCAAGAACTGCAAATAATTATCACCATTTAAATTGTTGGGAAGAAATACTGGGCGTATTAGATTGTTATCCACAATTCCTGTCCAAACATTAACTTTGAAAGTCTTTTGGTGATGACACTGATACTGAAGATAGCCTCATCGGTAAACAAAATATTTCTAATAAAATTAACATTTCGAGTGTTTTCCATTAACAACCAATCGCAAAATCCAATCCTATTAGGATAATCTTCAACCAATAACTCTTGAACCATTGTTAAGTGATAGGGTTTAAACAGCTGATCCTTCAAACGCTTCCAAATCCTTATGTGAGCAACATTTAGTTGAGCAGCTATTACCCTTGTACTTGTTCCAGGTACTTCTTCAATGATTTCTAAAATGTCTATAACATACCTTTTTAAAACACCCTGTATAAATCACTACTACTATTATAGCCTTATTAGAAACAATTTATACTGGAGGTTTTAATATTATTATTTTATGATTTTTTTAAGGATATTCTGTAAAATTTTAGATTAACACAGTTATAGTCTGGCAAATACAAGCCGAAATGGTAGGAAATGGCCGAAATTACGTGCCCAGCATGAATTCTATGAAATTTTAAATTTGATCGCGGCTGAGCGAAAGTCTCAATATTTTAATAACTACTTGAGTAAAAATACTCGAATTAGTATATTCTTTTTATTTCAAAGCATATTCAATTATTTAGTCTGTCAATAGAAAGAGTACCAGCAACCGCAGATGTTTGTTTAGTCTGTATGTATCTAATATCTTCTAAAAGCATGCCAAAATGTATTTATTCGAAGTTTATTTATGGTAAAAATATAATTCTCTTAAGTGTCAAATAACCCAGAAGTCTATTTAATAACGAAATTAACCAATGTCCTGACAATATTTTAAAATGTGTTTACACGGCAAAATAAAGACAGATGAGTCAACAGCTGAATCAGCATGTTGCATATTCATTGCATACATTTTATAAGCCTAAATAAAAAACTGAAATAAAAGGAAAAAGACAGTTAAGATTTAATTTCACCCTATAAGGGATCTTCAGAACAGATATTCACAGCCGCTCTGAATGTGAAAATAAATCTTCCCTGTCTTGGTAGAAGCAACTCTAACATGGCTTTGTATGGATGCCAATAGCGACATCTGATAATAAATCCGTAAACTAATTGGTTGAATTGGTTTCGAAAAATTAGTTTACGGATTTAAAAAACTGAAAATTCCGTCAAAGGAAAAACTAGAATGCAAAGTAAACATTTAACTTGTATGGTATGGAACAGAAATGATAACACAGCTAAACAACATAAAAAAATTGGTACTTGAGAAATAACGAATTTTAAATATTTTTGATGATCTAATTTCAAAAATGACTTCTTTTTATAGTATTTTTTTAAATCATTTTTAAAAGATATATATACATAAAGGCATCTGGAAATCACCAGACGAACTTACAATAAACATGATATATTATGTTATTGTAGACTTATGACATTAATCGAATATAATAAACGTCCGCACCGGAAGAGGAGCAAATGCGGATTCTAATCACTACTGGGTCGAAAGTAGGATAGAACCGAAATTTTAAACATTAAACAAAAGAAATAGGTTCTAAACATAAACGATACAATGTAGAAGGACTCAAAAATACGAACCAAAATAGACATCACAACAAAATATAAACATCAAACTAGAAAACAGACTAAAACACTAAAACATAAATTAAGAGTGGGAATGGTGCACAAATATCATGAAAGAAGCAGCTGAGGAATTTCTAGAAATGGAAGGTAAACAAAGAAGAATAAGAAGAGTTATTATTATCAGATTATAACAGAAAGAAAACACAGAGCATATTTACTAATGCAACAGAGGCAGATAACGCGACAAGCAGAGGAAAAACATAAATAACTACGTAAGAAAGAAAAGAAAATCCACTGCAGAAAAAAAGACAGAATTATGAACAAAGAACTTTAAGAACTACAACATCTAAGTAGGCCAATAGAGATGAGTACATTTTACCAGAAACTAAAGAAAGGCAAAAAAGAATGCAAACGAAAGAAGTGAATAGATACGGAGGGTAATATATTGACAGAACAACAAGAGAAACTAAAAGGATGGAATTCCTGAATGCGACCGAAAATGTTTTTAGATTACATTATTAGATGATCATTCCGCAATGATAATCGAAGAGGTTCAACCCGGAAGACTGTTGAGTTATATTAATTCCTGTAATAGTATTAATTATACATACATACATACATTTTATAAGAATTAAGACAAAACTTTACAATGACAATGTCAATCTATAGATCAGTCACGTCATTCAGCATGACCACTACGCTAGTAACGAGCGGTAGAAGTGTATAAAACTCTTAATTGTCTATTGTTTATTTAGTTAGCTGATAATATTTATGAAAACGATTCTCAGTAAATTGCTAATTTATGTTAAATTTTGTATACATATTAGGTAGACAGAGAAGGTACAGTTATCTGAATAATGCTGGTTATCTTGGTTGATGATGAACAGAAAATGTATTTATGTGTTTTATTGTTGCATTTTCCACATCGAAAATATTGATTAATTGATTCCGTCGTGTAAATATCAGTAATGAACGATTGTGTACGAAATTACCATATTTTCCAACGGTTTTAGTTACATAACATTTAATAAAACAATAATCAAAGTAAACAAGCTGGAGTTTACTAATTGATTTACACATATTTTCCAAAAATTTGCATAAAAAACATTTAAAAATTATTTTTAAAATAGACCACAAGTCATAAGTTGATTATTTATTTTGTAAAAATATAAAAAAATAGTTTTCAGATTTTTATTCATAGAATTAATTTTAATCAGATATAATTCAACAAATAGTCTAATATCCGATACAAGAAAGACCGATCTACATCGATTTTTTTAATGGATAAAAATTATTTGGTAGGTAATTACGAGTAATATGTTAAAAATTATCAAAATCAAGAGGTGCCCGATATAATTGTGTCCAGACTATAATTAATTAATAATTAAAAAATACCTTTTAAGATATTTTATTCAGTACAAAAGTTTTATTGTTTTAAATCATAAACATATTACATTTGAAGACTACAGGGAAAAAACCAGATATGTCAAAATTTCATAAAAGCGAGAAAAACGCATATTTAACTTTGAAGACCATAATGTGTTTTACATTGAAACGTATAATAAAACTCGGGAGTCAAAATTGCTCCATAAAAACACATGAACGGCATTGCACTGTTTTTATTCAGAAAAATGTTTTACGCTCTTTAAAAATCCAGGAAATTCTTGTCAACCGTAATTTGTCCATTGAAAGAACCAGCTTAGTCATCTGAAACAGAAAATTGTCAATGCTTTCAATAATGAAAATAGGTTTCATTTTGATTAGTATTTCTATTGTGAATAATAGGTAATAATAAATACAGCAAAACCTGTCAATAACGGTCACTAAAAATGACAGAAATATTGGCCGATATAAAAAGGTTTGTAGTCCACAAATTTTGGTTTGGGGAACTTTGAAACTAGTCGGCTAGTACAAGTGGCCGGTTTTGACAGGTGGCCGTTAACACAGGTTTTACTGTAACATGGCTCGTTAAAGATCCCTACCTCTGGTTGGAACACAGGGCATTCGTCAAAATTTTCCGTTGGTGGAAGCGTGCTCCGGGCGTCGGTGTTTAGTTTTAATCGCAGAAGTAGATCGACGCCGACGTTAAATAAAGAAATAAAAAAAGAGTAATTATAATAATAATAATTTACCTGTTACGACTAATTATAAGGTAAGACGGAGAAAAAGTCCACAGCTGCAGGACCACAGAATCTCATAAGGCTCATTAAATCGCTGTGTTTGGCTTTTGAAATTGCGAGGGGTCCTGAAACAACATACAGGGAATAATATTATAATTTTTTGTGATACCTTATACCTTACCTGAGTAGGATGGTAATGGTAATTCAAATTCTCCATTCTTCAACTCCGTAGTTGTTAAGGTCATTCGTTTCTTTAAGATGCTTGAAAAGAATGGTCCATTGTAAGAAGATCGATGATTTATAAGTCGACTGTGCTCTGATGTGGCAACAACCTCTTTCAAAACCTGAGTTTTGAAAGGGCATTTTGGAATATACTTTTTGTCCAAAAATGATTTCCAGTCCAAAACTATTTTTCGTGTTACTTTCATGACGATGAATGGAGACGGCTTTACGCGGGACCCCTTGATCATGTCTCTAAACTCTTTTGGTACTTCAAAAGGCATTTTTAGATTCCACAGTCCAACATTCTTGTCACACTCTAAGTATGAATGTCCACGGATGGGATATGTAATTTTTATTTCACGAAGCCCATGGATTTTGTTGTTTACGATATAATGTATGAATCGGAATATTGTGAAATTAATGTGTGAATAATGCGAACTTTTTATACCTGCCTGTTTATATTTTTACAAGAAATAAAACGAGTCTTTCTATTACGTTATGTTATATCAATGCATAAATGTCTTGTTGAACATTTAATCATTCAGAAAAATAATTATACTCGATATTCACAAATGTTTGTTCTTACAAAAAAACTTTCTATTATTGAAACACGCATTGTTTAATAATAATTTTTAAATCAATCCAACGCTATCTACCGTGAAACTTGTGACATATCTGGTTCTTTCACTGGACGCATGGACAAAGCTGGTTTTTTCCCAGTACCCCGAAACTTTGAAGTGTAATTACTCATGACAAGACTATTTTTTGCCCTGTACGATAGCTCTAAAATGTGCTTCTCCGCGTGTTCTATACCATAGAATAAAAATCTGAAATTTGAAAAAAATTGACATGTCTGGTTTTTTCCCTGTAGTCTTCATTTATAAAACATTGACTCCAATTAGTGAGTTTTATTCTACTTCTGATTCATCGGAACTAAAATTTTAATTATTTCCTTCGCTACATTCGCCATCATCTTTCGTTATTTCGAGAATGTCTTGCACTTTGAAAAGCGTTTGGTCCCTAAATAAATCCTGTTGGTTTTATATAATCATCTGAATGCCAACCACAGTTTTTGGGCTGGAGTTTTGTACGGTTTGACACAGTTACATTAAGCCACATGGAATTAACAAAAATAGATCTTAAAATTTTTTGTTGAAAGATTCAGCATGGTGGTATAGGGTTGAAGTCAAAACTTCAAATTTATTTTTTTCAAAAACTATTCGTTGTCTTCTTTCGCAGCGTAAATCTCTTGCATCATTTACTGTTGCAGTTATTTACGGCATAAATTTTGACACAATTTTAAACCCAACTTCAGAGCCAAATCGATGCAGTTGATGCAATCAAGGTGTTCGTTATTAAACTTTTTAGTAACTGAAGAGGCTAGAAAAATAGCCCATAGAAATTTTGTGCATATTTCCCAGCAAGATAACCAAAACATTACTATACGAAGCTTTAGATGAAATCCTTGATTTAGGTGCAATTTAATGAACGTTCAAATAATCCGCATATCCGTTTCTTCGTGGTAACATGTAAAATCAGCTTCTTCAGTTTTTTTAATGTAGCTATTGTGGCCTTGACATATGGTATTATGAGCTATTGGTAGCAATATGGGCTACCCTATTATATGCTAAACAAGCCAGCGAATTCTTGCGAAAAACGCCGGCACTATAAATAGTAGTTTGTGTGATAGTAACTAGGAAACTATAACGCATTTAGTTAAGCAGTATTTAAGTGATTGACGTTTTTATGTTTTTTCCAAACTAAAAACTTTAAAATGTAAGGATTTATAGCTTATTACAAGGATTAATTGTAGGTATATTGTCGTAAATTTTCTATCCACAAACTGTACAATATATAGGTATTGGTTTACCACTACGCCATAGTTAATAATAAGTAGTTTTCAACTAATGGGGTCAGTTTTTTCCAAATGGCCGAGCTATCACTATGGTGGTTATCTGGGCTACCAAAGATAAAATAAAAACGTCAGTTGAAGCTATGTTAAACTAGAAGATGGGATTTTTACAAGCTTCCAAAGAATTTTAGGTACCTGGAACTACGCTTCAAAGAATAATTCATCTGGGAAGACCTACTCAAGAAGCGGTTTTAAAAAAATTGGAGAGGAAAGCAATTATGTCCAGTGAAATGGGAGCCGAACTTGTTTTAGTTGCTTCTAATGGAAGAAAAGTTTTATGGTCCAACGAGAAATGAGATTTGGCGTTTAACCTTTCAATTGTGCGGAAGGAATGGAGTAGACCATTCATTTTCTGGTATTGGAACAGCTGGCAGAGCGTGGTTTGACCACTTTTTACTCCGTCATCAGAATGTGTTGCCTATTCTAAAACCAACAAATACATCATTTTCCAGAGCCAATGGTTTCAATGATGCTGTTAATCGGTTTTTCAATAACCTGGAGGCAGAGTTAAGAAAGTGTAACTATTCTTCGGACCGCATATTTAATGTGGATGGGATAGTTTTATCCGTCGTAAAGAATAAGGTACCTAAAGTTGTGGGCCTTAAAGTTAAACGGCAAGTTGGTGCCTTAAGTACTGCCGAAAGAGGGTCACTTATGACTGTTGTATATTGTATAAGCGCCAGTGGGACATTTAGTTCACCACTAATGATTTTTCCTAGGAAATCGTCCAAGTTAATTGTGCAAAGTAAAGTCCAGTTCTTCTTATCCTTAATGAGCATAACAGCAACACTAAAAATATTGATGTCTTAGAAATTGCAAGAGGCAACCCTATAATAATTAACTTACTACCTCATACCTCTCACAAAATTCAACCACTATATAAATCCTTCATGTCTCTACTTAAATATCAATATAGTGAAAATGTTAGGTAATGGATGCTCCATAATAATAAACCACTTGGACTATATATCATAGCTGAGCTGTTTGAAAAAGCCTATCGAAAGTGCCAAAGTAATAAAATAGCCGTCCATGGTTTCGAAGTTTGTGGAATATATTCATGCAACCGAAACATCTTTTCAGATGTGGACTTTGATCGTTCTAATATGGAAGAGTTGGACATAGATACTCTTGGGGCTCATAAGAGCAGGAAGAAATTTACAAACACTCCATCTCTTGCGCCTCAAGAGGGCACTATCGATAGCCAGGGACCACATTCCAGGACTCACCTTAAGCCACTAGGAGCACAAAACAGCTTCAAAAAACTAGTGCATACCAGAGCAACACACCTTTTGCTAAAGACCTTCGGACATGTCATCCATGTCAATAAAAAAGGCAATGGTTTCATCAAGAGACATTTTACCTATTCCAAAAAACAAGGAACGATTGACAAATAAAAGACCCTAACCAGTAAAAGTAGCAGTTACAACATCATCACCATATAAATTAAATTATAAGAAGATAAGTGTAAAAGTATGGAAAATAAAGCTGATAAGTAAAGGAAGGTGAAAATCCGTGGAGAAAAAGAAGCAGATAAAAAGAGAAAAATAAAAGACAGGAATGCAGTTTTAGGGAGAAAGAAATGTATAGAACAAGAGCAGGGTGATTATAAAAAGATAAAACAAGGATCTAAAACATTGACGGTAAAGCGGAAGCTCAACCTAAAACCATGCCCAGTTACCTCGGAGGAAGGATCAATAGACTCTGGAGAATCAGTCTTAGAATTTCCAATTGGAGTTAAAATCCCCACAAGTGAAGACACTCCCTGTACTTTCTATGATGAGTTGTATTCAAATAATGGGAAAGGAGAACTATTGGTTCAAAGTTTTATGTGTGAAATGTGGGCTTAAAATGAGTGTGTTGGCTGCGCAACCGATCATTATATTTACGATTTCTGTAAATAGTCTAAAATGAAATCCGCGTATAGACTATTTTTAAGAAATTTACATTTTTAATTAAGAAATGAATAATACTGTTTAGACCATTAGTAGTTTAATATTTATGACATTTTCCCTGATAGCCCATTTAACCATCACAACTTGTAATTTTCAAATTTTGTCATTTTGGAAAAATATTGTTTTTTCTATATTAAAATTTTTTATCAAAATTAATTTGTTATGTTACACATATTTACAACATCATATAGTTTAATTGTTTCCATTTATAATAAATTTCCGTTTTTATCATGAAAAAACAAAATGGAAGTCCATAATACCACTTTTACTTTTAGCACTGATGATCAAGGATTAAAAATATTTTTTTGTTTTGGATAATGTTAAATAATTTTTTACTATCTCGATAATCAGTCAAAAACGTACCAGTGCCTATTTAAAACAATAGTTTTTTAGGCTTTGCAAAAAATCTTTGGGCCTAACTTGATGAAGTCCTAAATTTTGTATGGAATATTAAATTCCTTTCGAGCTTAAGGTTCAGAATCTTTAATTAAGGGTGACAAATAGCAGTCAAATATTAAATGAATTTCTACTTTTGTAGATAAAATTTTTATTAGTATTGATTTTGCAATTTTTTCAAATGTTCGTGGCATAGAGTTGCCAATGAGATGGAAGTAATAAAAGCCACCTAATATTTTTACTTTAATAAATGTGGGCTTAACCAATCATTATTCCATTTCAAAGGTTTCGCAAATGTGGCTTTAGGATTTTTTAACATTTCACCAGTACCTATATAAAAAAAATACAGGTAGCATAGGTGCGAGTGAAA
This sequence comes from Diabrotica undecimpunctata, assembly GCF_040954645.1. NCBI lineage: Eukaryota > Metazoa > Arthropoda > Insecta > Coleoptera > Chrysomelidae > Diabrotica > Diabrotica undecimpunctata. Next base: position 92,972,107 of record NC_092808.1, on the reverse strand, counting down.
AAGTCAAGCAAAGTTCTAAATTAATTTTCTTTTGTATGATAACTGCCAGATGTCCTCCAAAGATGTCTTGTTCCATATTTATAAACCTTCTTATTTTTATCTTTAGTTATGAGAACTTTTGTGATGTTTGAGAAGCAAAATTAATAATTTTGTTACGTTTGATAGGTTTCTCAAATATTTCAGGAGTTGAAGAGCAATTCAAAATAACCTCTACCTTTTGTTAATTGACAGTTTCTTTGACGTTCAGCAGGAAATTGGCAACTTCTTTAGATGTAGCTTTGTCAGTCGAAATACTAAACAACTGTTGATGATCAATTGTATAATTAAATGAATTCATCGTTTCTTTTATTTACTTTATGATAATATCCACGTTTTTTGTGTCCTTTTGAATTTTTCTTTTTTGCAAAGAGTGTGAGATATCACCTTTACATTCATCCAATATTTGCTTTTAAAGTATGGTATAATTTCACTATTTGAAAGGTTTGGAAATCCAGTGACGTACACTTACTTTTATTTTAACGTTAATTATATTTTATTTTTCAAATATTAATGTTCGAAATAGGCCACAATATATTTATTTACAAGTTTTTACTGACGTTTCGGTCTCTATATCCAAAGACCGCTTTCAAAGATATAAATGATAGTTATATTTATTTTATTAGTTTATTATTATATATTTTTATAATCTTATATTGTTTATTTTCTTTTTTTTTCTATCTTTAGAAACGGAATAGAGATCGAAACGTTAGTGTATTAAACATGTAAATAGATATATTGTGGCTTATTTCCAACCTTTTCCCTAAAAATACAGAATGCCACAAACAAGAAGCTATAGAAAAATAAATATATCTGTCATTTGTATGTTTGAAAACGGTCTCTTTATAGAGATCGAAACGTCCGTAAATTAAACATTTGAATAAATATATTGTGGCTTATTCCCAACATTATTTCTAAAAATACAGAACGACAAGCGAAAAGCCATAGAAAATAAATAGTACTATCATTTGTATAATTGAAAACTGTCTCTGGATATAGAGATCAAAACGTCAATAAATAAACATATGAATAAATATTTTGTGGCTCATTCCCTACATTCCCCTAAAAATACAGAATGCCACAAACAAAAAGCTATAAAAAAGAAGTAATTTTGCAGAAAGTTTACTGATACCAACCGGCTGTCGCGGAAGTTACGCTAAAACGTCTTTTGACGTGACCCGTGTTTAAAGAGTTACACAATGAAATTTTTTTAAAACAAATTTTAAGACACCACCCCAGAGGTATGTCTTGTGGCGCGATACTTTTTTTAAATGGGTGTTCGCCAAGAGCCATATTGTCTTATTAAATAAAATGAACAAAACACTTAAACAGTATAAAACAAAACAAAATAAAATCCTATAAAACAAAATAAAATTCTATAAAAACAAAATAAAAATAATGTTTGATGTGTTTAAACACAAACACTATACACACTTACTATGTTCTTCTCCTTTTTTTGTTTTTGGTTTTTTTTATGCTGATGTTCTTATTAAACTATTAGAAAATATTATTCGCTGTCTAAATCTGAAGATGCAGTGCTGCTATCGCTGTCATTATCTTCACCACCTGGTGTAATTATAATTGGCTCTAGTAAAACTTTGATATGAGTGTCAAGTTCCCACATACGATGTTCTTCTTTAATTATGCGGCCTATACATTTAGCCCATTTCTCTGGAGTTACATGGAGGATTGCTTGAATTAAAAGTTTCTTAATTTCGTTTAATTTGATCGTTTTGCTACTTCTCCTTTCACTTGCTCCCAGATAAGTCCAATGGGATTAAGTTCGCAATGCTAAGGTGGTAGACGCAGAACTTTGACACCATAATCTTTTGCAGTTTCATCTACAGCATATTTAAGATATTCACTTTTCCTTAACCGTGCAATGTCAAGTAGCTAAATTTTAAGCATTGATTCTTCGTATGCAATCCCCTTTTCTGTAAGCCATTCTTGAATCCTCCCTTTCAATTTCTTTCATAATCACCTGTTTTTTTTTGACTCAAATTGAAGAAAACCATCATCAAGAAACCCTGTATCATTTCCTATATGGGTGACGATTAAACGCCGTCCCTTTCCTCATGGAGCTTTTAATCCTGTATATCAGCCTTCTGTAAATGCTTCGCGTTTACTTTTGACATTTAAATCTTGCCAAACTTTTCCAACTGTATGACTTTTTCCAACCTTCGTTAATCCAGGTTTCATCCAAATAACATATTTTGCGTCCAGTGCTGCGAATTTTGCGTATTTCTTCTAAATATTTTCTTCTCTACACAATAATTTTATTTTTTTCTAATAGCATACTTTTTCTGTTGAGTTTTACATATCGAAAGTTCATTTCACGCATGGTCCTGGTTAAGACTCTATAAGATATCTTGGGTAAGGAGTCATCGTTTTCGAGCTCTTGAGAAATATTTTTGAGTGTTGGAATTTCACTCCGAAAATAAAATGAATGAATTTTTCGACGTATAATATTCCTTGTCTCGTCATCCAAAACAATGCTTTTCCTACCTCTAGTTTTACCTTTTTCTTGCTTTTTATTTTCCGATGTATTTTTAAGTACACGATAAATACAGCTAACGGATGCTTTTGTTAAACTGCTACAAACGTCAACCGCTTGGCTAACATTTAATTCCATTTTTCTGCCGACAATTCCTTCATAAACGTTTCGTATTATTACCTTCTCTTCGGACATTAATATTTTCCGTCTCTTTTGCGGCATTTCATTTTTGGAATCAACATCAGAATTTTGCTGTCTTCTCTTGGAACAACTCGGTTTTTCGTCCAACTCCAATAAAACTCAAACCAAATAATCACAGAATATAACTAAAAATTTACTATAAAACGACAAACTATAACACTCGTATTATCAATAACACGTTTTATCAATAACACAAATTTATCGCATGAAATATATTCACAAAATGCAACACATGCCCTACCCTCAGAAACGCCAATGTAAATGAACTATTGTTGATGGGCACTCGCTCGACAAAAACTAGTTTTACGGCTTTCTGTGTATCTGAATTGAAACGGAGTTCCGTCGCTAATTCCAAAGTTGCCAAACGATTGAAAAATATTGTTTTAAAATATCGATTTTTATTTTATAAATGTAAATATGTAACGAAACGGAACATATAAATAAAATTTATTTAATTACAATTTTGTGCTTAATTTTTACTATTGAAAAAATCATAATCGCTGCGTGGAAGAATACAGGTTTTGTATGACCATAATTACTAGTTTAATGTGTAATTTCTTATGAGAAAAAGCAAATTGCAATTGAGAAAACGGGTAGTTTTTGAGGGCCTCTGTGTACATTTAAATTTGAGGATATTCAGCGTTTAAACAATGAATCACTCTCCCAAATAGTTAAATTCTTCTTCTTCTTCCTTTGCCCTATCCGTTTCGGACGTTGGCTATTAACAAGGCTATTTTGACTTTGTTTACGGCACCTCTGAACAGTTCGGTCAATGTTAGTCCGAACCATTGTCGCAGGTTATGCATCCATGAGTGTCGTCTTCTTCCCGGTCCCCTCCTACTGTCTCATAGTGAAATTATACTTTAGATAATATTTTTGTCCCCATGATGTGGCTGAGTACTTATGCTTTGTACTTACCGTTAGTGTTAAATTTTTTTTGTTAAACTCACTAGTAGAATTTATAAATAAAAGTAATTTTTTAATTATTAATTAATTACAGTCTGGACAAAATTATATCGGGCACCTCTTGTTTTTTTATAATTTTTAACATACCAAATTATATATCAAATAATTTTTATCCATTAAACATAGATCGGTAAAGGTCTTTGTTTTATCGGATCCTCTACTAAAATCAATACGAGACTCTTCATAAATAAAAATGACCATTTATTTCACACTTCACTTTCAAATAGAATGAATCTCGCTATCAAACAATATTTACCCGTCGATAAATTTCCTTACATATATTCTATAACCTCCTCTTGGTCTCTATTACAACTCGGTCGTCCGCAAACTGTAGACTATACAGTCATTTATTTTCACACCCAATGTGGGTCATTTTTCTTTTCACTCTTACGATTTATGATGTCCTTAATATGTACGTGCCGATTTAGACATACATTCAATACGTTTAAATTCTTATACAAAGTTTTTAGTATTATGAATTAATTTGAATTGGAAAAAAAAGGAATATCATAGCATATGCTTTTTATATGCGGATTGTTAAATAAAAAATTAAAAGAAAAAAGCTTAAATCGTATTCAGTGCACACTAAGTAATAAAATTTCTACAAAGTGTATCATCATCATTCTGGCTTTATAACCCTGCGTGGGTCCTAACCTCCTCAAGAATTTCTCTCCAGTCGTCCCTATCCGTCGCCTTTTTCCGCCAAGCACGTATTCCCATATTTCTCATGTCTTCATCGATGTTATCAAGGAACCTTGTTCTATCTATCTACCTATCAAGGAGAGTTTTTCTAGCTGGGTGATTTTGTTCCATTCGCATTACATGTCCTATCCACCTCAGACGTCCTATATTAATATGTTTTGCGATATCAGGTTCCTGGTATATTCTATAAAGTTCGAAGTTGTATCATCTTTTCCACACTCTAATGTCATTCATTGCTCCCTAGATTCGCCTTAGTACTTTTCTTTTGAAACTTCCTAACATGTTTTTATTATTTTTTGTTAGAGTCTAGGTCTCTGAACCATATGTTAGGACTGGGCGTAATATTGTTTTGTAGAGTTTTATTTTTGTATTTATCGATATAATTGTGGATTTAAGGAGAAGATTGAGCCCAAAATAGCATCTGTTGGTCGTGCAAATTCTGCGGTTTATCTCTGACGTAGTATTATTTTCAGTGTTAAGGAGCGCTCCCAGGTATACAAATTCGTTCACTGCTTAGATTACGTCGTTTTCTATAACAAGGGGTCGTAGGATCTGTGGTTGCGTGCTTATTTTCATATACTTTGTTTTGTTGGTGTTTATTATTAAACCCATTTTTGTAGCTAATTTTTTTAATGCTACATACGCCTCTCGTACAGCGTTTTCCGTTCTTTCAACTATATTGATATCATCAGCATAGGCCAGGATTTGTGACATAAGTATTACTTTTGAATTATTTGTTTTACAAGGTTCAGACAGTTCCCCCTGAATTCGTACTCTACATTAAACTTTTTTAAGAGTTAGTTTTGTTAAATTTACCAACTTATTTGGTATTCCTAGCTCTTTAATTGCTTTGTACATTTCTCTTCTATTCACAGAGTCGTAGTACTACAAAGTGTATTTCATTATTAATTAAATTAATCAGCAATTTCATTTCATTACCAATTACAGCTACTGAACTACACACAGGTTTTGAGCATCAAAAATAACAATACTGCTGTAAGAAAACTTAATCATCTGTTGTATATGGATGATTTTAAATTAATGGTTTCCCCTCGAAATCACTAGATCAGATGTTAAAAACTGTGGAAACTTTCTCCAATGATATTCTAGTATTTTTTCCATCCTATAGAATGTTTAATTTGTATCCTACAAATATTCGACAAAAAAAAGTTTGAATTGTGTTTTGAAGTATTTAAGTAGAATAAACAAAAAATCCAATTGTTTATTACCTAAAAGCGAAATTAAATCGAATGGTTGGCTGGTAGATATATTTTACCCTTAAAAGATCATCGATGCGTGAGAATGAGGAATTCAGCTAAGGAAGTGGTACCGGGAATTTGTCTCAGTACTTACGCTTCCGCTACAATTCTGGACGTATGGTTGTATAAGAGTTCCATGTATATCTTCTTAGAGTCAAGTAAAAATTTTGGTCTCTTTTCTCTCGCCAGAAAAAGAAATAGAATTTTAAGTATTTTCGATTTTACTTTTAAGATATCTAGTATGGTTTCCTTAATTTCCTATTTATCTCTTGATCACAAGAGATAAAACATATCCAACTGCCTTTATAAGAGTAGAGGTGAAGCAGTGTCCGTAGTTTATCAACTTGAAAAGTAGTTCTCCAGTTATTTTTTATTAAAATAAACCTGGAAAGGACAAAAAAAATTATATATCCTGCTACAGAAAATCCAATTACAAAGCTGAAATTTTCTTTAAAATGTGCACATATAATTATATGTATGTATATACATGTACTCAATGTAAAAATACATGCATGTAAATTTTTATATGACTAAGATTAATTTCAAATTTTGTTCAGTTTTATTTTTTTTATTATATTATATTTTACTGACACTTGGTCATAAGAACTTTTTACCATATTCTAGTTTTCCATTAAATTTTAAGTCCTCCGATTTCAACGAAGGCCAAAACTTTCCTCATTGGTGGTTTTAGTATGACTCTTTTAATACTCAGTTGATCAGTAAATTCCTGCCTCATATCAATTAGCACATTGCAATGGCATAGGATATGGTATGGTAGTCTCTTCTTCCATTTTGAATTGTCTGCACCATGGTTTATTCACCCTACCTTGTGTGTATAGATGTTTTATTAAATAACAATGTCCAGTCAACATTTAGTACCTGTGTTATTCTACGTTATTTTTAGTCTGGATTTTTTCTTGACTAGCTCTTCATTTTTTTGTTTCTGATAATTGCTTATCAGCCAGTTCTGAACTTCGATCCTTGCAGCATCTTAAGCCATTTGTTATAAAGCTCTGGCCTGTTTTACGTATTCTACTTATTCATGATACCTATTTTAGAATAATTCTAGAATAGGTATCATGATCTTGACATGATACCTATTACACGCTAGAATAATTCAGGAATCATGTACCAGCGTGTACATGTCAAGATTATAAAGTCACTTGGTAGTATACAAAAAGTATTTGCCGTCTACGATTCATACACGATATGGTTGACTATTTAAGGTTCTCTAATATAAAATACTACTCAGACTACAGCTACTTTATAGGTTAAGTCTTAATGAAACAGCTTCATTATAGGCAGATGTCCCTTGACTGACATATGTTTAATAAGGAGGTCTGGAGCTGAATGCTGCTTATTTTCCGCAGTACTATTAACGCATGTTTATCTAATATATATTTTGCCATCTGTTTGATGGGGTATACTTTGTAAGTGCCAGTTTTGTTCAGGTCCAGAGTTTTTCTGATCACGAACGGTATTTTTTGGTACTCCTGCGTCCGGCTTTGGATCCAAGTATTTTTTATCTGGTCCTCCTCTGGCAAGTTTATCAGCTATTTTACTACCGTGTGATCTCCAATTACCTGGCACAAATACCAGTGTGATATTGTTGTATTCAAATTCAGCCAGTCTATTGAGTTCTTATCTGCATACCCGCACTAGCATGAAATCAACTTTAGGGATCTTAGGCGCCGCCACAGCCGTTTGACTATCTGAGCTGTCTGCATCGATCTTAGTGTGTATCTGTAGTGTATAATCTACTTATTTTATATTTGTTTAAGTGTTTATTTTTGCATTTATATCATACGAAGTTTTTATATTTAGTAATTAATTGTTTTAGTATTTTTTTGCTGGAGAACAGCGGGGATTTTTTTTTTGTTTTCAATCACTATTGATTTAATTTTTTTTTCATCCGTTTACTTTTTCCCCGTAAAATAATCATGCTAAGTTAAAACATTTTTGTCGATAGCAGTTGTTACGCGTATTTATTTATTTTTCGTATTATACATTATTCAATTTGTTGTACGTTGTTAGGTTGAAAATATTAGCTTGCTAGGCATAAAAAATCTGAGAAACCAGTAATTAGCCTCAAATTTTAATATTCAATGTGTTTAGTCTTGGGCAAATAATTTATGCATGTTTTATTTAAAACTAATTAAGTATATGAAAAAACATTGAGGTGTGCTCAAACATAAAAAAATTGGACATAATGTATCTTTTAAGTGATTCAGGTCCATTGATCATGGTCTTTAAAAAGATTTGTATTTCCCATGGTCGACCAATGAATCGGTATAAAAATATAAGAGTTACATATAGCAATAGAAAAAAAAATAAGCTAGTTTTTTACCTTTACATTGTACACTGATCGGCATAAAAAGTAGCCACCCTATAAATTTCCGAAAATAAAAATTCAGTGGAAGTTTTATGCAATGTTTTATATTGTATACTCAACATCTTTCATTTTTAAAACAAAAAATGGGCATTACTGCTTGATTCCTTAGCATAATTTATTTAATTAGAAGACTACTAAAGAAAATAATGTAGTATCGAATCGAATTACAACCAATAAAAATTGCGAGTAAACTTAAACAACATTTTCTTATATCGGGTATTATGCCCTAAAACATTAATAACCGTTTACGAAGGGATTATGCAGTAACTGATTTTGAAGGAAACGGAACAAATTTTGAACAAAAATTTGAGGAATACGTTCATATTTTTTACGAAGCATATTTTGAAGTTCGGCAAAACTTTCTGGTTTGCTTATTTGACTTTTAACCGTATGATGAAGTCCGTCCCACAGATGTTCTATAATATTCCGATCAGGGCTGCAGGCTGGACATTCTAGAGTATTAATTCCTATTTCCCAAAAGTAATTTGTCACGATTATTGGAATATGCAGCCGTACATTATTATGCATAAAGACGAAATTATCCCCAATAAATGGACCAAATGGAACTGCTGCTTCTGTCAAAACATCCTCTATATACCGGTGAGCATTCAGGGGGATATTGATGAAAATAAGTTTAAAGGAAATCCCACGATGAATGGTAAATTTATTTGTATTTACAAATACTGCAGAACTCAAATACTGCAAACTTCTCTCAATCAGCGTTTCCAGTCCAGAAACTGCTTCCACTTTTTAAACTCTTATTCACAAGTTATTTTTATCGTTAAAAACTGCCGGCACTAGTTCACTTGTCAGGATTGGATGTTCTTCTTTCCACAGTCAGTAACAGATAACCACATTCTCGGCATTTAATAATCCATCTAAAATCAAAATCCCCCTTTCATTCTCTTTTCTTCAACCAAAGTTCTTTCGGTCGTTAAAGTTCTCAAAATTGACTTTTTCAATTTTATGTTCTACAAACAAACTAAAACAATGAACCTTAATATTAAGCTTTTTGCCAAATTTATCAAGATTTTTAAAATAGATACAAGGTAGAATAGAATAAGAAAAAACCGTTAATCGCTTGTATTTTGTTCATTCAAACCGTAGAGAAACAGGTAAGCGAGAAACACAACAAAATTGTTTATTACTCATATTTTAAACCTTATAACTCCCAAATTTAACAATTTAACCATATGAGTCTATAAGTCTATATTACTTGTAACACACACACACAAAAAACCATGGTGAATACAAGTTATTTCTCTATTTTAATCCTTTCTATATTACTTTTCTCTGTATCTTTTAATTTTTCTATATTTGCGGATCATACCAATATTTATATATATAATAGTCCACTTTAAACTTTTGACCTGAACTAAATTTTTTTCCGAAACTATTACTCGGATAAAAAAAGGTATATACTGTTAAGATAATTTAATCTGCTTTAATATAAGTATACATTTATAAAAACTCATTTTGAGTTCTTATGTTTAACATTGTAAAATGATTACATCAAGCCAATTAACTTTTTTTATTGCTAACACAAAAATGATATTTGACAATTGGTTGAAGACGGTTACCTCTATAAATAAAAACAAGATCGGTTTGTATCCGCATAGAAATTATACCCCAGATCATGCAGGAACCACTTCCATAAAAACTACGCTCTTCAATGCAGCATTCTGCAAATCACTCTACAGGTCTTCGGTGCATTTTTCTTCTTCGGTCGCTACCATGGAGGCATATTCTGGTCTCATCTGAAAATAGAACACATCCCCATTGTTCCAACGTCTAGTTCAGATGATCCCGTCAAAAAAGCAGAGGTGCTTAACGATAATCTGCAGTAAGTTTTGACCAGTTTCAGGTACTCGAGGGATCAGATTAATTTTCCTGTAGTCTTCGTCTTACTGTCTACTGACTAATAACCACTCCTTTTACTTAACGGAGCTGTTGCTACACATGAACGGCATTAACGTGACGGTTTCTTAATATTATTGACACAATAAAGCGATCATCACGAGCAGTTGTTGTAAATCTTTTTCTACCTGTTTCAGGTCGTCTACGAAAGGATCCAGTCTACCTATAACGTTGGAACACTCTTCGAACCGCAGCGCGTGTCATATCCTGTTGTACAGCTACAGCTCGCTGACTAAGTTCATTTTCTATTAATGCATTGATTTGGGCGGCTTTCTTTGATGTAGGGCCCATTAAGCTTACACACTAATTAATTATGAAAAACGAACAATATGCAATTTTTTGTTGAAAAGGCAATAATAACAAACTTTGACAAATTCCTTATTATCGTTATAAACACTTTTCTAACTGTTTTGGATGGGTTGGAGTCAATTGGTTAACTATTTTTTTAATCTCGAGCTTTCAATTGTGTTTACAATTATTATCAAGAGCTAAAAAAGACAAAATATCTTACAAGGTTGAACTAGAAAGAAAAAACAATTTTTGTTAACTTACCAAATAAAAATTAGTTTAGTAAATAAAAATTGCTGCTAATACATCTTAAAAATAATTAATATAAAAATGTCTTAATCTAATAAATGCTTCTCTAAAAAAATTTTATAATTTTGAAAACATTTTTTTAATACAAAAATAATTTAATTTATAAATAAGTTAAAATAGCAACCAATTACAAATAAGCCTCAATGTCATACATGCCAACATAAAATTTTTATTTTTGACAATTATATTGCCAAAAGTAAAATTTCGTTTAAACATTCTTTTTTGTTTAGTAACAAAAAAAAGAAGAAGATTTATTCACCGTTGACAGATGTCTGAAAAAATGTAACAGATATATGGAGAATTCAATATGACATTTTACAAGTTTTATATATAAATCATAAAGAAAGAATATAATTAGAAATTATAAAAGATCAGAAATTCAAAATCTAAGCAAAATTTATAATTATTTTCTTTCTTTATGATTTATATATAAAACTTGTAAAATGTCATATTTTTTCAGACATCTGTCAACGGTGAATAAATCTTCTTCTTTTTTGTTACTAAACAAAAAAGAATGTTTAAACGAAATTTTACTTTTGGCAATATAATTGTCAAAAATAAAAATTTCATGTTGGCATTTATGACATTGAGGCTTATTTGTAATTGGTTTTTTTAGCTCTTGATAATAATTGTAAACACAATTGAAAGCTCGAGATTAAAAAACTAGTTAACCAATAGCCCTTTTATTGACTCCAACTCATCCAAAACAGTTGGTAAAATCTAATTTCATGGTTTACTGATATATATATATATATATATATATATATATATATATATATATATATATATATATATATATATATATATATATATATATATATTTATATATATATATATATATCAGTAAACCATGAAATTAGATTTTAGCATGAAAAAAATGTATCATTTATATTCTAATGCGAAGCGCAGAAATGCAAGACATTTCAAAAATGCTTATCAATCTGAAGCATACCTCTTTGTTCTGTTAAAGAAAGGTGGATATAAATACCGTAACCGAAGCGTAATTAAAATTCCTTAAAGCAGAAATCGTTGTGAAGTATCTCGAGGAGAATTAGAAAGGTCTAGAAAATGACAAAACAAAGTAACAATTATTCTGTGATATTATTTCTTATATTTAAACAATTTGATTAATATATGAAAATAATCTATTTAAATACACAGTATTATTATTATGGGTAAATATTTTAAAGGGATAATTTTAATTGATGAAAATTATATGACAATTTAATCCAAATTACTTATTTTTATCTTTGAGCTGTGCAGAATATTTTATTTAAACATTTAAAACTAAATTTACGAATTTTACATTTACTACAATTTTCTAATAGCTCAAAAAAATAGAAAACAATTTTTGAGCAGAGACATTCGCTGAACATCTGTGTGTGAATTTGTATCTTTCTTGGATCGCTGACGAGGCAGGGTTTATGCTGATATAACGTTATAAAATACTAATGATACCGATTCATTATATATAATAAGTAATATATAATGTATAATATATACATGTATATATATATATATATATATATATATATATATATATATGTATATAAGTAAAAGTAAAAAGTAATGGCATGTCTCGCAAAACAGAAAACCAAAAATGGTATATCGATGGAAGATATATGTATATCTATAGTTCTTTAATAAAATCTTGTCACGATCTATTAATGGAACAAATCTTCTTTTCGTCTCCAAATAGCCTCTTGTCTCGTCTCGTCACTGTTATAGCAGGCTTACCTCTTATTACTAGACAAAACCTTGGTGATTGGTTTATTTTACAAAACTCACGTCACTGATTCGATTTCGTTTGGACAAAGATTGCACCGTATCTTTTATTATCCGTATCTAACTTCCGTAATGCGCGGCACCAATAAAATGTTACTGTCTCTTTCAAAATAATCCCGGTTGAGCCCCCAAAATGTAGTAGTTCTTTATTATTTGAAAAGGCACTAACATTAGAATTAAAGCCGGCGATCAATACTAGAAGTCTTTATTAGACAAAACAAACTGTAGTGGTGTTATTTACAGGTACAAGCTTGATACATAAAAATTACTGAGAAATGTTTACGAATTAAAATGCCGGCCAACATGTATATTCTGTTAGGTCTCACATCCTTCCCTTTTGTGCGTTAGGGCGTCTGGTGTCTTAGCATTATTCTAGTGGGCCTTCATGACATCTTGGTTTTTTCACATCATATCTGTCATTTGGCCTAACATCTACTACCACATATGGTGCTAGATATTTCTTCATCAGCCTGAGTCCACCACCAAACTGTGTTCTCTTAATTGCCACTAAGTCGACTTTTCTATACATTCTCGGCTTTTTCTTCGTAGGTCATACCTGTGCTTGTTGTCCTCCTGAATTTTGATTAAATGACCTCTACTCTGGTTCCTTAACATCTCTATACCTTCATCATATTGTTTGATCATTTCCTGCAGAATTATTTCTTTGGTCCTTAGATTTTCTTTATTCTTCATCTTCGTAGGTCATTCATAAAAACTTGCTTACTTTTTGCTTTTTTGGTATTGATAACCTTCCTGGATTTTTTCTATCGATTCTTCGCTGCTTACAATTATTTGGGTTTATATATGTTCCAGTTCTAGATTATCATCGTGTGTTGCCTCGTCAACTGCAATCCTCATTCCCATATTACCCATTTCCTCCTTTTTTGCATACAATAATTTATTAGTAATGTTTTATACAATAACTTACATTAAGAATAATTGTCGGGTAGTAATCTTAGAATTGTGTTTACTTTGATTGTCTGGGTACGGATGTCTTTTCTTTCACACTTGATTGTAACTGGTAATGGATCGGATACTGTTATTAACCATAAATTTCTGTCAATTTCTTGCACATTGTAATCTTGTGCTAAAAACGTATTCATTAAAGACATTTGCTCAAAGAGACTCTTTGCTGACAATTTTGGAAATTTGGATTTCTCTGAATAACAGAGGGACGATTCTGCGGTTGATTTTGAGAAGGGAAGTTCGATCTCTGTGGGTTTAAATTTTGATTACTTGGGTAATTTAGTGGTCCACCATTATATTGATTGGTTGTTCCATTAAAGTGGATTAAAGTCTGGGCTTGGTGGCTATAATGTATAATGGATGAATATATTCTTTTGGATACATCTTATAGTATATTATGGAACTACATCTTATTTGTCGCAGATGTTAAATAATGTACTAAATCCTTCATTGGTTACTTATATACACACGGAATAACCTATCGATGACATTACTTATTTATATGATTACGTTAAAACTTACGAGTTACTATAATTACATCTCGAACAAATGGACTATTATGATTTACTAACGAACTAATATTATGCTGAACTAAATTGCCTGTGTGTTTACTGTATTTATAATAATATCGGTTATTAGGCCAACGATGATGTTTTTGTAATAATGCTAACTACAATAATTACAATGTAATTGTAATGAGTCTTTAAGGTTAGATTTGTAGCAAAAATATTATGAAACAAGACACATATGTGTTATTCAATACCTGTGCTCTAATTTCCATTTGTCCTAATAAAAATGGATAAACAATTTAACAATGAATAATAAGTATTTTTTTCGAATTTTTTGTGAATTAAATAATTATATCAATATCTAACCACATTGCCAAGGAATATGACTACCACGACCAATCCAACGTTCAGAAAAGTTGTATTTAAGTATGTTCTAACTGTCTTCTCTCTAGTATGTGGTGGTGTACCATCTTGCATAATTAATTACTATTTAAATGGGAATAAGCCACAATTAAAGGTTAAAATACGTTTATTGACGTTTCAATTTCCACTTCGGAAATCGTTCTCAAAATACGATTATTCTTATTCCCATTTAAATACTAATTAATTTAAAATGCCACAAGAAAATAGCTTCAGAACAATCTTGCATAAACCACATATTTTGGGTTTTCAGCATTTTACAATAGAGAAAAAGTAATACAACGTCATTATAGAAACTTAGGAAGCGACAGAAAAGGAAAATTGTAAACATGATGACGGCCAACGTCTGAATGCGGACACGGCACCTAAAGAAGAAGATGAAGAATCTTTTCTCTAATAAGACATTTAGCACCCATAACAAAGCATTTTGTGATGTTACATTATCATCTTTGCGTTGTATTAATAAGAATAAACTATGCATTATGCATAGTTTGAAGGTTCATAGTTCATGCAAGAACATGGTTTAAGAAAACCTCAACGGAGCTGTTTCGAGCCGCAGCGAGCAAGGTCATGATTGCCAATATGATTTCCAACATCCGAAACGGATAGGAACCAGAAGAAGAAGAATGCATTATGCTTATCTACAAGTATTCAGTGCTTTACCGCATAAATATCAAACTAAGAAGTATTATGCAGCTGACTTATAAAATGCGATTAAAATTGACTAATTAAATCACCCTTTTTAATATCTTGTATATAAAATTTTGAGAGAGGTGAAAACCAACTAATTTACGATATTATATTATATTCAGTAGATCTACTAAAAAATCAATAGACCTGGTAACCCTGCGAGAGATAGTAAAGGGCAACGTACAGACACCAAAACATGGCGGTCACATCGAAACTGGCTTCACTTTTCGAAGGTTTATTAAATAAGTGTTACCTGTCATCCCTCTTTCCTTGTCTAAGGTTATTTTGGTCACCATTGCTGTTACTGTCTCCGTTAATTCAACTGGTTGTCTGTCAAATTCTTTATTTAATAACCTGTCAAAGTACTTTTTCTATCTCTTTTTGACATCGTTTTCGTGAATTATTATTTCACTATTTTCATCTCAGATATTTCTAATCTAATAAAGATCTTTTGCTTTCTTTGTTCTATGTTTGGATATTTTATAAATATTGGCTTCTCCTTCCCCCTGTATTAAGTATATCGTATATTATACGCTTCTGCTTTAGCTTTTCCTACTGCCACTGTTGCCAATAATATATATATATATATATATATATATATATATATATATATATATATATATATATATATATATATAATATATATATATATATACATATATATATATATATATATATATACATATATATATATATATATATATATATATATATATATATATATATATATATACAAATATGCAATATGTCTCCATTATGGAATATCGGGTACACGTAAACTCATCACCAATTACCATAAATACCCTTGTACATAGTACAAACTCATCACCGCCATAAAAGTAGGGTTTTCAAAATAGACCCTAAGAGATCGGTAAACTGATCACTGGCGTACCTGCACCCCGGATCAGGTATAGACCATAAAATTCTAGCAAACGGCTAGTTTCTGGTAATTTCACAGAATAATCCAAATCCAGATGTGTTAAATGCAACTGCAATTTATAGGTTTTTATTTTACAAAATTCTATTAATAGCTACCTAAAATCATGCGACAAGAAAAATTTCTCTTCATTTGCCCTTGTTTCTTCAACATGGATAGTGAACTGCTAATTGATTACGTTCTGAGCGAACGCGGACAAAAAATGATGGTTATGAATAATTTCAAATTTCAATTGCGAAAGACTCTAAAAAAATCGAATTGCCTTTTGTGAACTTGTGCGACGAAAGGGTGTAAGGCTAAATGTCATACAACTGGTGAGTAGAAATTTTATACCGTTTTTGTTTAGTTGTTTCGCACTGGTTTTCGCGAATCATCCTGATCAAACAGAAAAAATCAGCGTAATTAAGTTCTTTAAGTTAACTGTAGAAGATGTTTCTTGTAGGTAAGGCATAATATTACTTTGTTGCTGTAAATTACCTTTTCTGATATTTATTACATTTTGAGATTTCTGATTAAATTGTTAAAATCACATTTATATAAATGTGATTCGAAATGGTGAAAAAGTCGGCACGATATGTGAAATCTTTTTATTTCTAGTATTATGAATTTGAAATAATTATATTACATAAAAAGTTTTGAATGATCTAAAACCTAGAATACAATGATCAGATATTAAATTTTGTATACGCGGTTTGTCAAAAAAGATGAATTGTGGATATTCTCAAGTCTTAATAAAATTCATCTTGTTTACCGAACCGCCTAAATGACTAAAGAATACTAATATCTGATTCTGATGAAAGTTCTAGATAATTCAGAACTAGAGATTAAATTTTTTTTCATAAAACTAAAAATAAAAAATTTTTGCATATGATACCGACTTAATTGGACTCCTTATTTATATATATATATATATATATATATATATATATATATATATATATATATATATATATATATATATATATATATATATATTTATTGAAAAAGCGATAAACGCTTGTAGTCAACGCTGATCAGTTAGACTACAAAACACGACTATTTGGGTGTGCAGCCGAAGATAGGACAAAAAAGTACCCTTTTTAGTCTACCAAGCTTTCGCAAATCTTTATTTGCATCATCAATGTTCTACAATAAACAAAATTAGTACAAATTACAGAATAAAAATTATTTTGTATCTTACACTGATTGAGGTTAGTTGTCATGATGTTTATACAATGAATTGGACAACTCATCTGAGTCCTACAAATAATGGCGAAAACTAACCAAAAAATGTAAAAAAATTGCTTTTAAAAGCACTGTAGTTGTGGGATCCTTGTACAAGTCATTAAAAGATAAAGTACAGCAAACTGTACTTAGGCAATTTGATGCATTCTGTCACAATAAATGCATTGCTAATTACTTTAAATTTAAAAATTTCCGCCAATGATGCCATAAAATATAAAGCTTTGCACGTGTCAAAAATTAAATTTAACTTGGACTTCTATACACTCAAGTTTTCAGCTTTTCCTATTTTTTAGATATTTTATATTTACTAACTGTCCAAAATCGTCTATTATTTTTAAGATAGTCAAATTACGCCAAAACGGTAAGATTTATACCTAATGTATGCTTAACAAATTATCTCGAGAATTTAATGAGAAATATAAAAATGCAATGAAAATCAAATAACGAAGTTGGGGACTACCTCCGATATAAACAAAAATAGCACATGTTGACAAATATTTTCATTTTAAAGTTCACTATCGAAATCCTATGCAACTAAATTTTTAGATCTCAAAACCATTTAGATTGGCAGATCCGTCTAATAGGCCACACCGTGAGACATATTAATATCTAAGTTAAATTTTAAAGCAACTTGCTTAAAATAATTTCTGAATTTATTAAATTATCATATAATCGAGAAGTATAACAGGTTAGAGGCAATCTTTCGCATTAGAAACCAGGCAAAAATCCCGGTGATGAGTTTACCTATCTGCGGTGATGAGTTTACCAATCTCCAAAGGATGCCGGTGATCAGTTTACTATATCTCCGAGGGTCTAATAATTTTATGGGGGGCTATATAGTGATGAGTTCGTACACGTCCGGAATATCCTATGGTTGAACAAACTAAAAGTGGCAACACTGGAATGACATCACCAGCGTGTAGCCATTGCTTGTCGTGCCTGTAGGTAGTCATCTTTAAACCGTTTAAAGTAACAGGTGTAATTTCGTAGTTATATTTGTTTTTACGCCAGCTCGAAAATTATTTAAGGTATGTATTTTAAGGCTCAAGTTTAATGTTCCGATATTTCAATTTAACATTAACCTGTTGCAAATACTTTAATTTGGCCAACGAAAAAAAAAGATTGCCATGTACCTTGTATGGAATACTATACTGTCCCTATGATGGAATATTCCATATTAGGTACCGTTCGCGTCATAAAAAACTGGAAAAACTGGTACAACTCTTATAACCAAAAACCGTGTTTTTTAAGTTGTGTACGTTGGTCTTGTCACATGTGTAATTCGAATTTCTAGGGCACTGTTGCCAGTTAAACGAAAATATTATATGAAACCAGCTAAATGTAGGGCTGTGCGACAGATCGCCAGTTTTGAGTATACTAAAAACTAAAACATTATCGATCATTCTCTATCAGTCAGTCACATTTATTTAAACATGCATCCTAAAAAATTTTCCTATTATTATTGTAATTTTCCATAATCTTAATTAAGTATCCACACATTGATTTGTGTTTTATTATAATTCATGAAAATATTTCAATTTAAAAATAATGATAGATAAATCAATCTAGACATAACTTTAAATTGTTATAATAAAACATTACAGTGAGATATTGGATTGTAACTGTCACGTTTTGAAAAGCGTTTTTTCGTCCCGGATATTTTATAGTTTATAATATATATATATATATATATATATATATATATATATATATATATATATATATATATATATATATATATATATATAAGATAAAGAATAATGTTAGTTTTTCACATTTATTGTTCTTGTAATAAATAATAATTTAATTTTGGTAGTTTGCATGTTACTAAACTTATTGACACAAAATACAATTCGTGTTCGGTAGGTAACTGAAGTATAAAATTACAGCATATCAATGTTCCCTGTGCCAATACCCTAGGTTTAAAGATCTTTCAAACATTTTGGATATTAGCTCAACCCTATCTCTGGTTATTAAATTTATTAGATACGGTTTTTTGTTGTTAATAATAAAAATAATACCTATCTAAAAACTTTATACATTTTTGAACGTTATTTATTATATATTTAGATTTTGTGCAATTCCGTTGTCTGTGATGGCAACAACGAATTGATTCACGGACTATTGTGTCCAGTCTGAACACAGGTTTACATTGGGAAAAAAAAGTGTACCAGTTTTATATGACGGGAAGTGTACACTTAATTTTTGAAGATTTTAAGAAGTAAATGTAAATAGGATTTCTGTTAGTAAATACTGTCTAAATTAATTATTAATATTTTTTTTTTAAGTAATATCATGGATCGTAAAAAATGGAGAAAAGAAGATATGGTTCGTGCCATCCAAGCTGTGCGAAGTCAGGAGATGGGATACAAAAAAGCCGCAGATAGATTCAATGTTCCACGAACTACATTATTTCGTGTATCATCTAAGACGAATGTTACACTAGTTCAGGTTGTTAAAATAAAATTAGGAAGATCTGCAGCCCTACCACAAAACTTGGAAAATCAGTTGGTAGACTATCTAGTTTTAATGGAAAAAAGTTTTACGGGGTAACAAGAAATGATGTTAAAATATGGCTTATCAGTTGGCCACTGTTAATAAAATACCCAATCCATTTTTAAAAGAAAAAAGAAAAGTGTCGGAAGAAAGGGGGTTGAATTTAATCTTGAAACGACACAAGGATAGAATTTCTGTTAGAAAGTTAACTGGAACGTCCATCCATATAGCCAAAGGCTTTAATAAGGAAAACGTGACATATTTCTTTAATATTTTGGAGGCAGCATTTGAAAATCATAATTATTGAGCTAAGAGAAAATTCAACGTGGATGAGACTGGATTAAGTATTGTTCAGTCTAAAGTCCAATACGTTCTTGCGGTTAGAGGTTCAAAGCAGGTAAGAGCATTAACTTCTGCATAAATAGATTCTTTAGTCAGAGTAGTCTTGTATATGAGTGCCGGAGGAACTTTTGTTCCACCATATCTGATTTTTCCCAGAAAACACCACAATGTTTTATTGGAAAAGGGTACTAAAAATTGTGTGATTTATTCAAACCCTTATTTTTACACAGTGGTTCCTACATTTTATTGAAAAAGTAAAACCATCACAAAACGATTCAGTGTTGCTAGTGTTAGACGGACACCATACGCATTGTCAAAATTTAGAAATGATAAATTTGGCGAGGGAGAATTTTGTTGACAAAGTGTGCTTGCCCCCTCATTCCACCCACCACTTGCAGCCCTTAGATAAAACGTTAATTGGACCCTTAAAAACCCATTATAATGAGATGTTGAGATTATTTTTAAGGTCAAATCAAAGACCAATTCCACATTATGACATTGCTGAACTATTTGGAAAGGCGTATCTTAAGGTGCAAACTGGGACAATTGCCGTTAATGGCTTGAGAAAGACCGGAATATTTCTCATAAATCGCCATGTCTTTAACGAAAGCGATTTCCTTGCTGCAGAACAAGAACATACTGAAAAAGAACAATATGCAGTAGTTAAAATATTTCCGACAATAGTGCCAAAGACGCTTTAGAAACTTCAATAAATTCTTCTTTAAAACAAGCCAAAACAGTAAAGCGGAAAGTACTATTAGAATCATTAGATAACCAACAACCATCTTGTAGTTACCAGCATCTACGTAAGACGAAGAAGAAGACAATATTTCAAGATTCCTCTTCAGAATCCGAATCAGTACGTTTCAAAGACGATTCTTCCGATGATGATGACATGATAGATATTGCAGCAGACAATCCTAAAGAAGAAGATGCTACTTGTTTCTATTGCGATGGAAAAATTTTGGAAATCAGAAAAGGAGAGAAGTGGATACAGTGCGTTGTCTGCAAAGAATGGTGCCATATAGATTGTTCCGGGTTTGAAACTGATATCTTTATTTGTGAGATTTGCAAAGACAATTAACATGTTTTGTCAAGCGATAGAAAGTATCTAAATCCTAATAAGTTAAAATATACAAATAAAAAATTTCGTAAAATTTAAATGCATATTACTGTGTTTCATATTAGGATCACAGCATAATCCATATTAAGTACATATTCCATATTAGGTGCAAAATTTACATTTTTCATATGTCACTTTTTGACTATTTTGACTATTACGGTATGCAGATTTTCCTATTTTTAATATTAAAATCTGATATATGAAACATTAATGTGTATTTATAAATTAAGAATCACACATTATTCTAAGAAACTAAAAAATTACAAACCAAATACAAAACACGGTATTCCATATATGGCACATTTCCTCTATACAAGGTGGTCCAGAATTATGTACATTAATTTCTAGAGCTTATAGTACGTCCAAAAATAAGGGTACTTCTTTATGTACACTTTTTTTATAAAACTGATTAATAAGGGAGATACAACCCTTTAAAGGGGTGAATTGAAATTCTTATTTTTTCAAATATCTTCCAAACGGTTTCGAATACGGAGTTCATATTTTGGGAGTGATTATAAGACATTAGGATAATTAATTTCATGTCACCACCTATTACATCCTATATTAATACAGGTTAGTTTTGGAGGGTAAGTGGGGGTTATTGCGTCACATGTTTTTTAATTTTTACATATTTTAAAAAAATATTTTAAAAATTGTTTCCTTAGACTTTTTTACGCAAAAAAGGTGCTCTTGTAATATTTCGATAGATATCACCATTTTCGATTTATTTAAACTCGAAGGTATACATGTATTTTATTGTAATCGTTACAGTTCTTAATATTCATCAAGTATGCTTTGGAATTGACATTTGTGTTAGCAACAACACTTTAATCTCAAGTAGTCTATGAATTGTCAGTGACGTTTAATAACAATTAAATTATTTTATCTACACTTTTATTGTACTCGACAGTGAAATTTGTTTAACACGTCTCTTTTGCTATATTTTTAAATTTGTTTGCCCGCAATATGGCACACTATTCAAATTCTTAATGACAGACATACTTTTAGTATTAGGGGAATGTTCGGGAAATGCTGCTGCCGCTGTAAGACGCTACAGAGACAAGTATCCGAACAGAAATATTCCCAATGCCAGGACTTTTGTAAGTACTGAACGACGAGTCTTCAAAGAAGGAATACAGATGCTGGTCATCGTAGAGATGCAAGAAATGTTCGCGTTGAACAGCAAATATTGGATGCTGTAATAAATGACCCCACAATAAGTACACGCAGGTTTGGATTAAAAACGAATATTTCCCATCAAAGTATTTTAAGAGTTCTGCATGAAGAGCAATTACATCCTTACCACTATCGATAGGTGCAGGAATTGTTACCTGACGATATGCCACTTAGAGTTGATTTTTGTGAAGTATTGCAAAATAAATTTCAAACTGCACCAAATTTTTTAAGCAACATTCTGTTTACAGACGAGGCCACATTTACAAGACAAGGTATGTTCAATTCTAGAAATATGCACTTCTGGGCTGAAGAAAATCCAAGGGCTACAATGGAAACTCACTTCCAACACACGTTTAAGATAAACGTTTGGGCAGCTACTTTAGGAAATAGTTTCATAGGATACCACATCTTTCCCGGAAATTTAAATGATAACATGTATTTCAATTTTCTAGACAATATTTTACATGATATTTTGGAAGATATTTCATTACAAATACGAAGAAACATGTTTTTCATGCATGATGGTGCTACACCACATTACACAAGAATTTGTAGAAGGTGGTTACATAAACATTTCCCTAATAGGTGGAGAGGCCGGGGTGCGGATGTACCGATTCATTGGCCTGCTAGTAGTTGTGATCTTAATCCAATGGACTTTACAGTATGGAGTTATTTGAAATCAAAAGTGTATAACACTCCAATTAATACAGTAAATGAGTTAAGAGACAAAATTGAACAAGTATTTACCGATTTACAAAACGATCCAGTAACATTAAATGGATTAATGCGTTCGCTAAATAAAAGAATTAGATGATGTATTCAACAAAATGGAGGACATTTTGAACAGTTGTTGTGAAATATTATTTTAGCCATTAATTAAATGTTAAGTATTAATTATGTTTTCCATTAATTTGTAATATTTTTGCTAACACAAGTGTCAATTCCAAAGCATACTTGATGAATATTAAGAAATGTAACGATTACAATAAAATACATGTATACTTTCGAGTTTAAATAAATCGAAAACGGTCATATTTATCGAAATATTACAGGAGCACCTTTTTTGCGTAGAAAAGTCTAAGGAAACAATTTTTAAAATATTTTTTTAAAATATGTGAAAATTAAAAAACATGTGACGCAATAATTTCCACTTACCCTCCAAAACTACCCTGTATTAATATAGGATGTGGTATATGGTGACATGATATTAATTGTCCTAATGTCTTATAATCACTTCCAAAATATGAACTCCGTATTCATAACCGTTTGGAAGATATTTAAAAAAATAATAATTTCAATTCACCCCTTTAAAGGGTTGTATCTCCCTTATTATTCAGTTTTATAAAAAAGTGTACATGAAGAAGTACCCTTATTTTTGGACGTACTATGAGCTCTAGAAATTAATGTACATAATTCTGGACCACCTTGTATATATATATATATATATATATATATATATATATATATATATATATATATATATATATATATAATAATATATATATATATATAATAATATATATATATATATATATATATATATATATATATATATATTTATACATATATATTATATAAATATATGTATATATATATTTATTTATATATATATATACCTATATATATATATATATATATATATATATATATATATATATATATATATATATATATATATATATATATATATATATATATATATATATACATGTTCTAAATGACTTAGTATATAGGAATTGCTGTTTTTATCCTACATATATCATCGCCGGTTTCAATCAATAAATAAATGTTTCAGTTGACCTCTTGGGAAATTTATCTTTCTAGTTGGCTTCGGAACACATTTCGCTTATTACACGATAGAGCTTTTGAGATACATTTGTGATTAGGCTTAATAAAAGTCTTTCCTGGGTTTGGCTTTAGGCTCTTGTTTGTAGGTCTGAATATTGATATAATAATTACATGTTTGCAGGAAACTGCAAGGCAGAAAAATTAAAATAATTTGTTTGGAAATTTTATTGGTAAAAGAAAGTAAGATAAAGTAAAAAATTATAAAGCTTATAAAATAGTCCTTCTCGTTCCTATAAAAATAGTTATTTCTCATCTTTTTTCCAGGGTTTAGGCATTGATTACTTATTATGTCATTAAAACTGGTTCCATCTCCTAAGGTGAGTTTTACACGTCTTCTATCTTTTATTTTGTAATATACTAATTTTTTTGGATAATTATTGTCCATAATGTTTTCATGATGTTTTAATTTTGTTCTGTATTCTTTTATATTGTAGTTAATTGAATATATATTAAGTTCTTGCGTTGTGTGTGCATTTCTCTGTTTATAAAGTTTTTTTAAATTTCTTTAGAATCTTCTGAGATATCGTGTTTCGCTAACTTGGATTCTAGATTGATGTTTTTACATTACCCAGCTTTTACATGCATATATCCGAAAATATGTGGCCATTGTCTTCTAAAGTTAGATCATTGAATCATTAATTTATCTATTATTTTATAAGTTGTCGAAGAGGGGACCTTAACAGAATCAGAAAATTTGAAGCCTTTGAAATATGGGTATAAAGAAGAATCTTACAAATAAGCTGAGTAGATAGAGTTTATAATGAACTTGTTTTGCAGCCGGATGGGAAAAGTTATGGAAATGATCAGTATAGTTAAAAATTGCAAACTGGAATATTTTGATCATGTTATGCGTTAGCTACAGAAGTAATATATACTCTATTAATTAAAAGTGCCAAGAAGAACAGTTATCAAAGGAGAAAGTTATGGCTTAGAAACCTGAGGGAATGGTTTAACAAATCCTTTGCATAGCTTTTTTAAGCTGCCGGCACCAAAATTAATACAGTCAATTTGATAGAAAACGCATGATAATCGGGCATGGCACAGAAAGAATAAGAAGAATCATATCTTGTCTTGTTCTTTAATATCCTGTAAATAGACCAGAGAAATTACCAAAAAAAAAGTATTTATTTTGAGAATGTTTTTCGAAGTGGGAATTAAAACGTTAATAAACTTATTTTAAACTTCAATTGTGGCTTATTCCCATTAAAATAGTAATTGCTTAAAGATGCCATAAGAAAATAGCTTCAGAACAATATTCAATTTTCTTAAAATGCACAAAACTGTATTTAGCTACAAAAATTTAAAGAAGTTTCACTTAATAGTTATTCTTCTTCTTCTTCTTCTTTTGACATCAATACCCTGGATGGGTCTTTGCCTGTCTGGCTATGTCCTTCCATTCAGATCTCTCTTGTGCCCTTCTTCTCCATTGTCTTATGTTCATTGTTTTCAGGTCGTCTTCTACGTCATCCAACCATCTCGTTCTGGGCCTTCCTTTTTTTCGCCTTCCTATGGGCTTCCATTGTAACATTTTCTTTGTTGTTTTTGCATCGTTTTGTCTCTGCACATGTCCCAGCCATGACAGTCTTTGACTTTTCACAAATCTTACAATGTCATTTGTCAAACCTTCATTTAACTCATTAACCTGGTCGTTTCTCCTGATTCTCCATGTATTTTTCTCTCGAATGTCCTGAGTTAGGTTTTATCTTTTTTCGTCATTACCCAAGTTTCACATCCATAGGTTACTACGGGTCTAATCAGTGTTCTGTAGATAGTCATTTTGGTTCTTTTGTCTAATAATTTCGATGTCATCAATCTTTTATTAGCATAGTATGTACGATTCCCGCTGGAAATACGTGCATTAATTTCGCTACTTACGGAGTTCTTCTGATTGATTTCTGTGCGGAAATATGTAAAGGCATCCACTCGTTCGATAGTATAGTTGTCTATTGTGATATTATTTTCATTGTCCGTTATTCTTTTGACTGTCATATACTTCGTTTTTGCTTCGTTTATTTTGAGACCTCTTTTTCTTGCTTTAGGATCAATTTGTTTGAACACTTCCATTAGTCGTGGCTTATTCTTACTAATGATGGCTACATCGTCAGTATATGCAGTAATTTGTACTGATTTGGTGTTAAATTTACTAACTAATTTACTAATTAACTTAATAGTTATTGCAAAATTGAAATTGTTTATCTCATAAAGCTTTAATCTACACACTGGGACAAATTTATTTTCAATCCCATTTTGATCTTAAATAACTACTTTAGTTTTGTTCCGATTTACAAGAAAATTAAAATTTATAAGACTAACGAAAAAACTTAGAGGGGGTCTAAGTAATTTTTATAAAGGCTTACTTTCAAGGTCGTTTAAAAGTCACCCTGTTAATATTTAAATTCAATTCAAAAATTAGTATTACCATCAATAACGATCCGAAGAGACTACCCTTAAAATCATATTAAAAATTTTTAATCGTTTGGAGCAAAATAAAGGACATTCGGAAAGGCGTACATAATATTTATTTTATATTAAAGTTATTTCTCTTTTTCAAGAGGTATTAAAAATATTTTAACTAAATAAAACAACTTTAAATGAATTAACTAAATTTTTTATGGATATGTCTCCCATAGTTATTTACTACAGCTTGCAGTCTTCGACGCCACTGTTCAATTGATCGGTTAATAATTTCTTGGTCGAATGAGTTGCAAAAAAACTATCCGATGTTTTAATTCATCAATAGTGTTTAAAATATAGTTTTCATGAACCATGGCTTTTAATGTACCCCAAATATTGTAATCGACCGGGTTAAGATCAGGGCTATCTGGATGCCTCATATTAGATATGAAATCTGCAATTATTCTTGCAAATATGGTATCGTACTTCTGGGAGTATGCGATGGAGGGAGTATGCACGCCATCTTGTTGAAAGGTGAAGTCGTGGCTAATACATTAAATATCACCAAGCATATTGCTTAAAATATCGCTCTGATAAATTCCAGAATTTATTTGAACACCAGCGTCTGCAAAATAAATTTCTGCTTTTTCGATCATCGATACTGCTCATGACTTCTGCCAGTTTTTGTTCTTCCCCGTCCTGATTTCATTTTAATGGAACCGTTATTTTTTCTTAAATATTTTAAGAAGTAACTGACCGTGCTTACTTTTCAGTTAAACTGTGGGAACATTTTTATAATTCTTTTGGCTCCATATTGTTTTTACTTAAAGACTTCCGATTCTCACTATCAGGCAAGGCAAGTGCTCGGCATGGGCAAGGCATCGGCTCGGCAAGATACATTTTACATTAAATCTTATTAACTTCACGGGATTTAATTCACACTATGCGTGCCAGGCACCGGTAGCCGATGGGCTTTGCATGCCACGTTCTTTCGAGACAATATTTTTGCCTAGCATGTGCCGTGCATGTCACGACAAGTCTGAATACCTTACCGGCAAGCAATCGGCAATCGTGGTTGTTTGAAATCAGTTTCATAGTGACGATAGAGAATGAAGCGTCAACAGAGATTTGCTTTTTCATCGGAGCAAGATGAAATGCTCATTGACTGTGTTCGAGAATTAGAGGCTCTTTATGATTTCTCCCACAAACGATATTCTGACAGTCAGTACAAAACCAGGCTGTGGAAAGAAATTGGTGAGAAATTACAACAAGGTAAGTATATTTATTATTAAAAATAAATGTGTTGATCTATAGCTACATACATTAAACAAACAGAATTTGTAAAAAATACACTTGTAATTTATGTTTTTTCATATTGCCAAGGCACTGATCCGGATTCCGAATTAAAGAAATGGATAAATATATATCTAGTATTAAATGCTTCTTGCTGTGCATTACCCCCTTGTGCAGGTAGATTTCTCAATATGTGTTCATTGTGTTTCACAGAGAGCCTTTCTTCTTGTACGTTACTGCTTTGCAGATAATTGTGTAGAATGCATGTGGTCAAAATAATTTTTTCCACGTAACCAGGTTGTGAATTGAGTTTTCGTAAATATATACGGAAGCGTTGTGCTAAAATGCCAAAAGCATTTTCTACTACACGTCTTGCACGACAATGTCCATAATTAAATATCCTTTTTTCAACATTATGCAATGTTTGAACCTGAGAAAATGGTCTCAAAAGATGGGTTTTAATGGGAAAAGCTGAATCTCCCAAAATAACGTAGGGTGCTACAATATCTGATTCTGGTAAATTTGTATCGGTAGGAATATCCAAAGAACCATTTTCTAGTTGTCTTCCTAGTCTAGAATTCGCAAAAATGCCCCCATCACTGTTTTTCCCAATAGATCCTATGTCCACCGTTATAAATTTATAATTTGCATCTACCAATGCAAGTAAAACAACGAAAAAGGTTTTTTTATAATTAAAATAATTGGTACCACTATTCCTGGGTGTTACAATTTAAATGTGCTTCACATCTAGAGCACCTAAACAATTAGGAAAATTCCAAGCAGTCCAAAACCTTCTAGCAATATTTTCCCAGTCTTCCCTATGAGGTGTAGGAATGTAAATTGGTAGTAACTTAGTTACTACTGCACTACATACTTCGTGAACTATGGCATGCACGGTAGAATGTCCTAAGCGATAACTGAATGCTATTGTCTGAAAAGAATCTCCTGTGGCTAAAAACCTGTAAATAAAGATAATCATTTAACTTGATATTAAGTCGGGTTTTTTAAGGATTAACAACAAATGTTTGTAGAAGCGAATTTTCTGAAATATGTATTTTTATTTTATTCATTTATAACACTGTTGACAAAAATTTTTTTTAGATGCAGAACAATGCAAACATCGCTGGGAATCCATTCGGGGTCAATATAGGAAGATCAAGAAACTCCAAAAAAACTAGCACAGGCCAAGCAGCAGATAGAACGTCAAAATGGAAATATGAGGAAAATAAAAAACGTTGTAATGTATGACGAGGATGAATCAAACCCTGAAAATCCTAATGTGCCTTGTCGGTGCCTTGCACGTCTAATGAGAATCGGCCTTAAATCATTTTTAATAATGACAGCACAAAACTAAACACATTAGTTGCTGACAGTTTTTGTGATCAACGTAAACATTGGATAGTTTTTTGTTGGAACCAATTCGACCTAGAAATTATTAACCGATCAATTGGACAGTGGCGTCGAAGACTGCAAGCTGTAATAAATAACCATGGGGGATACATCCATAATGAATTTATTTAATTAATTTTAAGTTGTTTTATTTAGTTAATAAATTTGAATTACTTTTTGAATAAAAAAATTAATTTAATAAAAATACTATGTACGCCCTTTCAGAATGTGATTTATTTTCCGCCAATCCCTTAAAAAATTTTGATACGACTTTAATGGTAGTCTTTTCGGATACTTATTAATAGTAATATTAATTTAAACTTTTATAAAAATGACCCTTACTTAGACCCCGCTTAAGTTTCTTCTTTAGTCTGGTAAACTTTAATTTAAATATGCGCTATCAATATAGGGTTTAAATTTTTACAAAATCGGAAAAGAACTTTAAAGTTATTTAAGATCAAAATGGGTTACAAATTAATTTAGCTCACCGTGTACAACTTTATTATGCGTAAACTATTGGGTTTGCATGAATTCTGAAAGCACCAAATTTAAGAGAAAGGCTTATTTTATCAAATTAAATAATTTAACGATTAAAAAGTTTGTGCTAAATACTGTAAAATATGTTTATAAAAGTACTGCGACTTTAAGTTTATAAACATTTAAAATAACTTGAATTAAATTTTTATTCAAAATGTTTTTCAACGAATTTTAAACGAATTTAAGAAGAAGATACAATGTCCTACGACCCTTAGAACCCGAGTTTGCATTTTGTGAATTTACCAAGGTATTCTTTATAAAAATTAATAAATATGGTAAGCACCATCTGAAAGATTAAAAGACAAAAAGTTTTGACCAACAAAAATTGCACCACGTTGCGCCAAAGATGAAGCGTTTATAAGCGAGGCGATTTGCACCCTTCCGATTTTATTATTTCAAAAACTGAATTCATAACTTCACATTTATAAACGTCGCAATATCTTCCAGTCCAATCAACGAAAATTGCTGTTTTTTTTAATTTGGGGTAGCTTGTCGAATAGATTATAAAAATGCAAAAACGTAATTTGTGAATCTTTCTTTTTAATAAAATTTTTTAGTTCTTAGTAATTTTTCTCTTATTATAATTAGTCGAAATGATTTTGAAATGTTGGTGACTTAAATATTTATGCATTTCAGTTATAAATAATGTCTTCTAAACAATCAATAAAAAAAATAATTATAGTATTCTAAACATTAAAAATATATTTAAAAAAATTAATTGTTATAAAATTTAATTTTGTGTATAATTATACACAAAGTTTATGACAATTAATTTGTTTAAAACATATTTGTAATATTTATGAGTCAAGAAAAGTAATTGTAAACATAATAAGTATAATTCAAACAAAATTGTAAGTATAGATTTAATTTTTGAATAAAAAATAAGTTTTTTTGTAAAATGTATTGTTAAATGATATTATTTATAGCTATAATGCATGCATATGCAATGCACAATGTAAAAATATTTAAGTTACCTATAATTTCATATTATTTTATTACATAAATAACCTTATATAAAAAAAAATATGAATGTTCGTTGATTAGAATCAAAGATATTGCACTTTTATAAATTTGTACAAAAGTTAGGAATTCAGTTTTTTAAATAGTGTGAATTTTTGAAAAGAAAGCGTTAACTTGGATTCTAAGGATTGTAACACATTGTATTCTTTTTTAAATGTATGTAAAAATGTCAATACATATTTTGAATAAAAACTATGTTGATGCGTTAGTAAGTGATATATATGATATATATACATAAATGGGATGAGTTATTTTAAATGTTTATAAACTTAAAATTTCAGTAGCTTTGTAAACTTATTTTATATTATTTTAAGTTTTTAATCGTTAGTCTATTTATTTTGGTAGTATATAAGCCTTTCCGATATTTTACGCAGAATAACGTTGTAGATAAAAGCTTTCTGGGATAAACAATTTCAATTTTGCAATACCTATTACGTGAAACTTTTTTATAGATTTTATAGAATTATTCTTATAGATAGAATATTTTTCGTAATATTCTCCCCAGTCTTACGCAAAATTAAGTTTTTTGTGCATTTTTAGAAAAGTTATTTTTATTTTGAAAAAATTTATACTTTTGAAGCTATTTTTGCAATACTTAAACAACAAATTAACAAAAAACCTTTACAATCTCCTCTTTCAAAGGACTTTTTCTTCTTCTTTTGTTAAATTGTGTCACTTTTTCATATAATCTACTGGTCCATCACTTTTAGTATTTCAGAATCTTATAAGATGACGGTATAAGAGTCGGAGATGTCGTATTAGACAAAATAGAGAAACTCGTTTACCCGGCAGTAATATTTATGTGAGCTATGATCCGACCGTAGAAATCAAATGCCGCATAGAACATGCCCGAGCCACTTTTACAAAAATGAGGGACGTACTTTGCAGCCACGAATTTGATCTTCGTGTTCGAATGACCTATTGCAATTTTTTCCAGTGCTAGTGTACGGAGTGAAAGCGTGGACCCCAAATGACGCATCGCTTAAACGCTTGAGAGCCTTTGAGCAAGATGTGGTTATACAGACGACTACCACGACTAAGCTGGATTAACAGAGTTAGAAATTAGGATGTCCTTATCCTAAACCAAACAACATAACTGGTCAATATAATAAAGAGACCCATGCTGGAATACTTCGGTCACATTATGAGACACCCTGAAAAATATCAACATTTTATCTGATCATTCCGGGAAAGATACCAGGTAAGCGTGGTCTGGGTAGAAGAACATCAGGGCTGCAAAATGTGAGACAATGCTATGAAAAATCGACCACATCATTATTTAGAGCTGCTATCAATAAAGTCACGATAGCGAATATGATATCCAGCAATCGATAACAGTCATGGAACTAGAAGAAAAAGAAACGATGTTATATTGTTTATATATTGTTTATGAGTAACAAATGATGTTTAATGTTTTGTATATTTTATTTATTATATATTTTTATAACCAAATTTATCGAAAGCAGTTTTTAGATCATTATTATCAAATAGGTTATAAGTATTGAAAAATATAATGAGTATAAGAGATATCTTAAAAGAGTTTTTTCAGTTCGGCTAATCGATTCGACACACACGCACACACACACGCACGCACACATGCACACACACACGGACACATGCGCACACACACACACACACACACACACACACACACACACACACACACACACACACACACACATCTGTATCAAAGAGTTTCTTGACAAAATCGTTACTTTCCTTGTTTAGAATTGTTCTGTATTTATACTTGAAACTTGTTAATTTTATGACAAGTTTTTCTGTCTTCATCAAAACTTGTGTCATACCCTAGGTAACTGGTAATGGAAATGACAATTAATGTTTATGTTTAGCGAAACTGTCGCTTTTTCAAAATGTATAAATGCAATATGCTGTTTTTGGTTAAAGTCGCTATAGCATTTGGTAATTTGGTTTACAATGAAAATATTAACGTTAATAAATCTATTTTTTCAAAATCCATCTTGTTCTCTTCTTATAATGGATTCTGTAATATTTTTTAATCTATTACTAATAATTTTTGCAATTTGTTTTCGTCATTTTTACGATCAGATTTTTCAAACACTAATATATAAAAATATTTATTAAACAAAATAACTATAGTAGTTTAAAGAAATATTTAGGTATTTTTCTTCTAACGTTTAGATGAAATCATTTTATACATTACGAGTTTAGAGTTTTCCTAAAAGCAAAAAACGAAATTTCATTTTTTCATTCACAAATATTTATTTTGCCACAAACACTCAAGTTAAACACACATTTTTATTTAACCGTACCTACTTTGAGAAAGGCAAAGGAGTGGAAAATTAAATATTTACATTTAAAATTATTACGCTAAATATAATATTAAAAATTTATTTCAAGTGGCTTTATATTATAATGATATTAGAAATTAAAAAAAGGAAAAAAAAAAGAAAGAAGGATAGTGGTTTGTCAACACAACTTACAACAGAAAGTACGAAAATACAATATAATTAACTGTTAAATACTGGAAGGATAATAACAAAAAAGCCACTATGAGTCAGCTAAACATAACATATCAATACCAACGCCGAACGAAGTAAAGGCAGCAAAAAGGAAAAAACTCCATCTGGAAAATCACAAGTATCGTCTTCCAAGTCTTACAAAGAGAGGAAATAACGATACCGTGGCATGAAGGTCATATTATAGGACCTTTTACAAATAGGGAAATTAACACATATAAAGGAACTATAGAGTAATTTCTTTAGTTTACAGCATATAAAGTAATGTCTCTAATATTACTGAGAAGATTAATTCCTTACGAAAAAGATATAACAGGCTGGTTACCAGTGTGTCTTACGTCTAAATATTTATGGATTTTAAACAAGCATACGATTCTCTAAGCAGAGATTTTTGTGCAAGGCTGTGGTGGAAATGAGAGTTTCTAGAGAGCTAGTACGATTAGCACGCATATGTAGAGAACTTATCCGCACGCATCAGAATTGGCAACAGCTCATTAGAAGATTTTCTTATTGCCACTGGTCTTGAGCAAGAAGATCCTCTTGCCTCTTTACTGTTTAACTTCGTCTTTGTATATGAAGTGAGAAAGGCACAGCCAAAGGTGACAAACTGCTTCACTGTCCAGGGATTAACAATATTACTGGCTTGATGACGTACAAATGCACAATTATTTATAATTTACGAGAGCTGTAAAGGATGTCTTTACACTATTTTAAAACGGAACCACGGACATTAATCTTAAAATTAACGAGGGTAAGACCAAGTGAATATGGTTATAAAGAATTATACCAAGAGTGAGATAAAATATATCCATAAATAAATAAAAGTTTAAGTCGTAAAAGAATTAAAATACCTGGGAGCGATCATATCAGCCGAAAACATTTATGAAAAGAATTTCAGGAAATATTGCATACTATTCACTAAAAACTTTTCTTTTAAAAATAAAAAAACGTTATTTAATTTAAATGATATCAAATTAACAACAAATATGTGTTAATAATTAACAAAGTTAACATAATTTATTGGGTTTTTACCCACATATTAAGTGACTTCCCTTATGTATACCTGGTAACTGCACTGGTGATGGACTTATTGGTCCAAAAACGTTCTGTAACACGAAAGGTCAATTTTAGAATATATATATATATATATATATATATATATATATATATATCTTTTATAAAAGAGATTTTCTTGTAGATTTTAACCCCTTACTGCACGATTTTTTTATTTTTTATAAAAAAAATCTGTGATTACAAACTTGACTGAAAGATTGCGGTGGCATAAATATAAAAAAATCTTACTTGATTAGTTTTTTGTACTTTTTTTATTTTTTTGTGTGTGTCGTATATAGCACACTATGTATTAAAACAAGATTCATCAAGTAAAATAATAAAAAAATGACGTTTATTACTTTCTAATTATAATAATTATTGAGTGTAAAAGTTGTAAAAACATTTTTTATCTTTGTTTTGAGCAAAGAAAAACATTACACTTCTTCCATTTTATGAATCTTTTTGAACCTCAGGGATATTTGCATATTTTCTTTTCACTACACCATAATGGAAGATGACCATATCCATTTATTCGTACATCCTGCATTTTAATATCGGTTGATGGACCCCCTCTTTTCTTGTTTTGTACATTTTCCATAGCTCCACACGGACGACTCCTTTTTATAGTAAAACCAGCTTTATTAAATTTGCATAAACACTCTGCTACTGCCATTTTGAAATCTGCCAGACCTAAATTATTTTGCTTATTGTTACTTCCTCTCCAAAGAATCCACGCATTGACAGTTATCAAATCAATAATATGGAAAAATATACGCATGTACATTTTTTTGGATCTGAGGTTGATCCTTTAATATCCCAACATTGAATCCAGGAGATCTACTCTGCCATATACTTGTTGTAGATCGATACAGCTTCTGGACATGGAACCATTATTACTTATCGTTTTTCGAAAACCGTTTAACTTTAACTGTTGGCATACTCCCAGCATGTGTTAATAAATTGTTTACTAATTTTTTGTCATGCCATGTAACAACAGATATTTTTATACCATCGATTGTGGCGACTTTTTTCCATAGCTCCTCGGTCATTCTTTTTTAATTCAGCCTCTTTTGGCATATTACTGTTTGGCACTTTGTTTATTCTAACTGTCCCTAGTGGTAACATACCCTCGTTCGTGAGATAAATTTGCAATAGGATGCTGGTAAACCAATTATCAAAGAATATTTAGTGATTTATAAGTCTTGATTCTGTTTGTGTTAGCTGAAGAACCACATTTAAACTTACCCCTAAATCAGGAAAACCATCGGGTACAACATTAGTTTGGCTTCCTACAAAAATTTTATAATCGTAGGAAAATCCGCTGACACCACTAAGAACAAACTCCTTATATCCCAATTTATGGGGTTTTTGCGGATTTTATTGTTTTATAGATCAACGCACCGTTGTTGTCGGTCATCAGGATGACCGACAGCAATAGCATCGTTATTTTTTGCAAAATGTAAAAAAAAAATTTATTTCTTCCCATCTATTACATGACATAACATCTGAGATCAATCGATGATTCAGGCTGGAGTTCCAATAACTTCTAGCGTTTGGCAATTACACTATCGACATATAAATACAGGTTACTAAGAACTGTTCCAGCTTATTTTCAGAAAGTTTTAAAGGTTTTTGAGGTCTTTTTCCACTAGATATATTATAGTTTAATAAACTATATCTTTGATCATTTCATTTGTAAAAAAATATTTTAAAAATGCGTAAGAGGAATCCACTTGTTGCAACTCAGGTGGCAGGTCAGTAGAACCGAAAAATCTTATATCATCATCTGATGTTACCAAATGTCCTTCCTTCTAAGTTGGATGGTTATTATTTCTATTATTTATTAGTTACGTCGTAATTCGCCCAATGAAATATCATCTTCGCTATTCGAACTACTTTCTAAATCCATTTCTGGGATAATAATATCTGATTCATTATTATCTATTATACCATCTTCATAGTTTTACTCTGGGGCTAATATAATTGGGAAAATATCATTATCTAATAGCCCTTCGTCGTCACTACCATCTGGTATGTCCACTACCACAAGAGTTTTACCATAAAATTTTTTTGGATTCATTATCCAAAATAAAAAAAGATAATAACACCTAGTTCAGAACGCATATTGTGCTATATATGAAAGAGAGTTTTGCAAGACGGTGCATATTGTGGCATATATGGCACAAGCATATTGTTAATCAAAAAATACCAAATATAAAGAAATACGGGAAAACACTTACAGAAATTCTTACTTGAAGGTCTATCCTTGATGTCGCTATTTTTTTTGTACAAAAATATTCAGTAGAATCTTCGATAATTGAATATCAAATTGCACAATTCTTATGAACAGCTGTCAGACCGCGACCATTTGCAAATTTTCATAAAAGTTCACTTTGCTGCATTGAGATGAGATGCTACATGTCATGCATAAATACTTTAAAATAAGATTCGATCTCTAACGGTTAGTATAAAACTAAATATTGTGCCATATATGACCCACTATGCGGTAAGGGGTTAAATCAAGAATATTTTTAAGAGTAGCAAGTATGTAAGACAAAAATAATGATGCAGTAGCAACCGATCTGCGCAAATTCCGAGAACAACTGTTCAACTTTATTCTAGAATAAAATTATAAATAATCATAGCCTGTGTCATTCATACGTTTATTTTAGAATTGTTCGAAAAGTATTTTCACATTCCAAATCGAAACGTCAAAAAGAATGTAAAACGTAATTCTCATTATAATCAGTTGCGTTTTAATCACACATAATTACAATATTTCAGTCAAAAATTTTACAAGAAAAACAGTTTCTGAAACTATGTAAGTTCCTTTATACATAGGTATATTACTATTGTTATTAAGTATTATTATTAATAGTATTAATTTCCGGCGTTTTATCAATACTTAATAATTTTGGTGAGGAAGTTACTTTTTACTTGATTTTTATTGATACAATTTATTATTTATCAATTGTAAATTGTACTAATAATTGAGTACATTATTTGTTCGGTTTAATGAAATATTGAAACGAAAATAATTGGAATCCTTGTCAATCGGACCCAATCGATTACTCCTAAAGGGAAATGATTTAGGAAGTTTCTTTTGTGTTACATATTATATTCTTTGAAAACTCAAAGCATATACCATATTAAAGTAAATACAAAATTTATTGAAAATACTACATTAAATTACAAGTAGTTTTACAGAAACGTATACTTCTTTAATTAGTCAGTGTTGCTTCTAGTCTAAAAGATTTGATGCTCAATTTTCGTAAAAATTATCGTAAAAATAATTGTCATGATTCAGCGCTTAAATTCAAGAGAATAAGCCGTTTTTAAATTTTGATTAACGTAAAATAGATTATATTAAATTAGATCAGTAGGTATTTAACGGAGTAATTTGGCCGAATTTAGACGGAAATTCATGTAAAGATTCTTGGAATAAATACACTGAAATTATGTATAAAGGAATAGATACATGTTCTTTAATATAGTGAACTTTAAAAAGTTTATTTACAAATGTGCCATTAAATAGAACTTTAAATATAATCAAAACTAAATAAGAGAATGATGATAAATTGGCAACTAAAACAATTATAATTGGTTAAAACAGCTATAATGGAGTTATTGACGTTATTTACTGATAATACCTATTTTCAACTAAATAATAAATTCTATAAACAAAATTTTGATCAAGCAATTTGTTCTAGTTTATCTTCATTACTAGCCGATATATTTATGGAAGATTTTGAAATAAATATTATTTCTTAACAAAAATTTAAAATGCACAGTATAGTGAAAATATGTAGATGATGTATTCGTAATATGACCTCATGGATCAGAGTATTTGGACACATTCCTGAATGATATAAGCGATAAAGAAGAGATAACATTTACCATGGAAAAGAAATATATTAACACTTCCTTTTCTT
The DNA here is from genome assembly GCF_040954645.1 of Diabrotica undecimpunctata. Classification (NCBI taxonomy): domain Eukaryota; kingdom Metazoa; phylum Arthropoda; class Insecta; order Coleoptera; family Chrysomelidae; genus Diabrotica; species Diabrotica undecimpunctata. Next base: position 92,933,911 of record NC_092808.1, on the reverse strand, counting down.
GATGTTTTAATCTCTAAAAAACGATACTAGATATGGAACTATGGGTAGTGGGTAGGAACTCCTTGGAATTCCTTGGATAGTCCTATCAGGAAAAAATGAATCATTTCCTGCCCCCCACAGATTCCAGGTGTTTCCTGACCCGGGAAAACTAGTACCTGCTCACAACGGCAGTCACGGCGGAGAGGGATACCTTCGGTACAACGAGGATGGCGGAAGTGGCGCAAGAAGCAGTATGAAAAATAACAATATAGTTCCCCGGGTGGGAGCCCCATCGGATACGGGGGGGGGCAATTCTGCTTTTGGTAAGAGAAGCCCAGTCTTAAATTTTAGCCAACGTCGAAACAGAGACAGGGGAAATCACGTGTAGCACCTGGAACATCCAAGGATCGCGAAGAAAGAGCAGCTGCCGGAGTGAGGATACTAGTCGAGAAAAAATGGATAAAAACAATAAAAACATGGGAACCCATAAATGAACGAATAGTAAAACTTATCATGGAAATCTATGGCAGGCAAATCGTGATACTGGGAGTATACGGCCCTACGGATAACAGTCTGGTAGCAGAAAAGGATCAGTTCATGGATACCTTACAAGAAGAGATCGGAAAAGTGAGACCAACACAAGAGATAATAATAGCAGGGGACCTAAATGGAAGAACAGGGAAACGACAAAATGATAGCACGATAGGCCGTTTTGGAGAAGATGTGACAAACGATAATGGAGAAAGACTAATTGACCCGTGCGAACTGAACAATCTGAAAATTACTAACGGCTTTTTCAGACATAAGGACATACATAAATACAAAATACAAAATTTACTTCAAGAGGAATCCATAAGGGACCTATACCACAAAAGACTGGACCAGAATTTACAGGATTTCGGTTTCAGAAACGCCAAAGAAACGTACGAGCACGTCAAACACAGCATAAAAAAGACGGCATTAGAAGCTTTTGGGGAAACTTGAGAAAAGAAATACTCAACACAAAGTAAAAATAAACAAAGAAACCAAAAAATGTATTGAGGAGAAGAAAATTCTATATATGAAAAGTATAAGCACCCAATCCCCAGAAGACACACAGAAGTACAAAGAGAAAAACAGAGAAGTAAAACGAAGAAGGGCAAAATAAAAAAATTTATAATGGGAAGAAACGTGCACAAATTGAACAATACATAGGAGGAACAAGAAATTTGGAATCCTGGAAAATACTGAAATCTTTAAGGAAGAATAACAACGAAAAGGTCCAAATACAATACATATCAGAAAAAGAGTGGGAAGACTACTATAAAGAACTACTCACAGAAAACCGCGCAGATTTCATAGAGGCCGACACAGAACAGGAACAACAACAAAATCAGAATGAAGAACAGATTGAGATAACATTAATCGAAGTAAAGAATGCCATAAATACTTTAAAGAAGAAAAAATCTGGGGGACCAGGAGGAATCGTTAATGAACTAATTAAGTATGGAACGGACAAGCTACACAGAATTATACACGAAATGTTCAGTAACGCTATAAACCTGAACGAAATACCAGAAGAATGGTCCAAAGCATATATAACATCAATACATAAAAAGGGAGATAAGAAGAAATGCGGGAACTACAGAGGTATCAGTGTGATAGCATGTATGGGCAGGTTATATGGAAAAATACTGAAAGAAAAACTGGAAAAATATATCTCAAATAAAATCGGAGAAGATCAGGCGAGCTTCACTGCAGGAAGATCTTGCAAAGACCACATTTATACACTCCAACAATTAATTGAAAAAAAATGGCAAAAAATAGACCAGTACACATGGCATTCATAGATTTAAAAAAGGCATATGACACGGTCCCCAGAAAACAACTATGGAACACGATGACGGAAATCGGAATAACTCAGAGGTTAATAGAAGCCGTAAAAAGTCTTTTTTAATGAAAGAAGTCTGTAATAAAAGTTTATTTAAGCTGTTAATACTGTAAGCTAGAAACTTTTGTGTTGTAGGTTTCCAGCTATGAATCTGTCAAAATATGCCCGAGTTAAGCGAATGGACCTTATTTTGAGATTTTCCGAAGTGGAAATTAAAACGTCAATAAACTTATTTTAAACTTTAATTTTGACTTAATCCCATTAAATTAGTAATTTCTTTAATAATAAAATAATAATAAACATAACATTTTAACGTGTAACACTACAATTATGTGTATAAACAACCTTTATATTCACAACCCTAAATCATAAATATCTTATAGGTACTGATATTTATGATTTTTGTGAAATGGACAAATTGTCAACCTGCGTCATTTAAATGTAAATTCTGCAACCTATGCTAATTATGACTTTTGGCTTTAAATAATAATAAAAGGGTAAATTCTACTTTAAAAAAATAAAATAAGGGACTTGCTAAAATGAAGCTACATTTGCAAATACCTTTGCATTTTTTTTATATTATCCAGATACTGTAAGGTGGATCTAGTGCACATGGAAATACAAAAATAAAATCTAACGTAAACCTCCAAAGCCGCAATTTGCACAGCACAGTAGCTTTAAGGCTTTAGTTGCAAAGACTGAGGAATAATATCTCGTAAAAAGATCTCAATGTTTACTTTAGTAAAAAAACGAAACAAAAATAGTAAACTAAAATGATGTATTTTTATGTTTTGGCAACTGGTATTACTTATTTCATAATTTAACAATTAGATATTCGTAATATTTTAAAAGACTTGGTTAAAAAATAACAAAGTGTGTAAAAAAAGATATATGATTTAATAAATTAACTAAACCATAATATGGTTAGGTTAGGTTAGGTTAGGTTATTAGTTTTGTAGATTGGACAAAAATTTATTCAGTTAACCCTTCCTTACTATGCTGGGAAATAGTGGCACCATTATATATATATATATATATATATATATATATATATATATATATATATATATATATATATATATAGAACTTTTTCTATTTTTTGAAATTAGTTTACTACTAGTATGAGAAAAATAGGTAGGTAGGTACTTTAGTTCCAAAGGTAAAACACACAAGCGAAAAGATTGACTGAAAGAACAACAAAATATCAATAAAATATAACAAAAATAAAAAAATACTCCAACGAATATCAGGGAAAAGTCTGTTAGATAGGGAGAAAAGCAAAAACATAAGAAGAGCATGCAATATAGAAGACATAAATGAATGGGTGACAAAACGGAAACAGGAGTGGAACGAACACATTAGTACGAATTGTACGAGATAAGTCACCAAATGGACCAAAAAGTGTTGGTAGATCAAGAAAAATGAGGTGCCATAATTTAAACAATTTAGGGTGCTAATATTAAAGAAAAAGCAGGCTTTAAAGCTTACATAAAAGAAGAAAGAAGAAGAAGAAGAAAAATAAAAAAGGTATAATTTTTCAAAGATCATAAGTGTAAGACAAATCCAAATGTAGCACTTTTTAAAAAGTAGTCTTTTTATCTTTTGCACGAGGACATGTTAAACATTTGTAACTTGTTCGCTTAAAGTTCGTCGGGTGTCTTCGTTTAAAGTTCATCGGGTATTTTTGGTAGACCTTTGCGTAACTCGCGACTTCTCTTGGCGTATTGTTTAATAATCATCTATCAGAAACATACATGTTTTAAAAAGTATTCATTTTCATAGCATATTCTTTATTATTTAGTCTGTATATTATCTGAGCGTTGACACTTGCTGTGTTTAGTAAAGAAAAAAAGTGTCATTGTCCACCATCAGCTATTTCTTGCGACACTATAATTTGCTGATAGCTCATCGAGATTATTTATTCCGTTCTTTGTCATATTATAGAATCCTGGAAATTTCCAGCAGTGCCTTATCTAAACTTTCCGAAATATACTTTTCGATGTACTGTAGTTTAGAAAACAGAATCAATCACATTTTTATTTTTTTTTTTTCAGTGTATGAAACAGCCGTAATTTTAGACTGAACTTTAAAAATAGATCTATATACTGCTCTTTCTCTTACTGACAATAAATTTCCGATAGGCTGTCTTTAGTTGTTTTTTATCGTGCTAACATAAGTAAGCTGATAATTATCTAATAGTAATATCATCATTGGATAGCTGGTGAAGCAGTTAATAAATGGCACGTTCCTCTTGGTACCTTTGATAGAAACAACAAAACGTTTCGCCATATCACAACAGAAATTGCTTTTTTTAAAGGTTCCTTGTTGTTAAATCCGCACTTAAAACTCCATATTTACGCAATAGTAACTTCTTTAATCAACATGAGTAAAAACCTTCAGACCATCTTTTGACGATTTATTGGGAATATACTAACAAAACTGAGCTTGACTCTTTTTCTTCTTTTTTGTGTAGATATAGCTCGCCTGTTTTTCAATGTGAATCCAGTAGGTTGTCGTTCCATCGTTTTCGTGATCTTTCTACTGATTGTTTTCCTATTGGGGAACCATCTCTTGCCGTCTTTACTACTCTATATGTTGTCATTCAGCTTATATGATCGTTCCATTCTACTCTTTTATTTCTTACCCAGTTCACGATGTTCTCCACCTTGCATCTACGTCGTATATCTGTACTTCTAGATCTGTTTCACAGTGTCTTACCATAAATTTTTCTAAGTGTTTTCATCTCTGCTTTTCTAACATCCTTTTGGTCCTCTCTAAGTCGTGTTTCTGGCGAATATGTCATTATTGGTCTGATGTCTGTTTTGTATATTCTGCCTTTCATTTCTTTTCCGATATTTTTATTTCTTTATATTGTTCTCCTTATTCAGGCAACCTGTGGCTCTGTTTGCTCTATTCACTTGGTCTTCCACTTCAGTTTCGAGCTTTCCGTAATTAGATAATATTATGATGTCTGGATATTTAAACTCCATCACTTGTTCTATTGTTTGACCTTCCAGCTCCAATTTACATATTAGTAAATTTGTTGTTATAATCGTGGCTTTTGTCTTTTTTGCGGAAATTAATGTTAAATTTTCTGTCGGCTATATTAAATTGGTGCAGCATACGTTGTAAATTATCTTCAGTTTAAGAGAGTAGTATTGTGTCGTCTGCATAGCAGATTATTTTAAATTGTTTTTCTCCAATTTGGTATCCTTTTTTAGTTCATACTTTTTTTATTATTTCATCCATAATCAGATTGAACAATAGAGGACTTACGAAATCTCCCTGTCTTATTTCAGTGTCAGCTTCAACAGGGTCGGTTAGTTCTTCTCTACTTTTACATTTATTGTGTTGTTTTGGTAGATATTTTCTATAATTTTAATTTTTCCTAGAGGTATCTCTCTTGCGTACAATAAGCGGATAAGGTCCTTTAAATTCATCCGGTTAAATGCCTTCTTAAGGTCCAAGAAACCTAGATATGCCGATTTGTTGTATTCAAATGGTTTTATTGTACTTGTTCCATTAAAAATATAGCGTCGGTGAATGATCTTCCCGACCTAAATCCTTGTTCTTCTGCTAGTGTTATAATTCACTTTGGTTATTAATTTTAGTGTAGTGTTTAATAAATTAATTTCTTTGAAATTTTTCGTGTCCAATTTGTCTCCCTTTCTGAAGAGAGGTATTATAATACTTGATCTTCATTCTTGAGGAATTCTGTTTTATTCTATTATTTTTTGGATTAATTTTAATACTTGTGTGGTCAGATCTGGTCCACTTTCTCCTTAATATTTATTTCTTCGTTTGTTGTCACCTCTGGTGTTGGTGGTTTATTATTGTTACTTTTAGCAAATAGGAATCGAAAGTAGCCTACTTACATTTCTCTCTGAATCTGTTTTGTTTTATTAGTTCCTTTATCTCTTTTCTTTGTCTTCTGATCATTCTCCATATTTCTTTTTGTGTATCGTAGAAGTCGTGTTCCATCTGTTTTGAGAAGCTCTGCCGATGCTCCCTTTCTAACTAAAATATTGGTTTCATTTCTGATTAGTTTATAGTGGTTATATGCCTGTTGTGTTTGGTGTGTTGTGTATTGTAAAAAGGCTTTCTTCTTTTCTTCACATTTTATCTTCACTTCCTCTTTAAGCCACGGTGTTTTCTTTTTGATATGTTAGTGTTCGTTACTTTCCTCTCTACAAGTGATTTATATTCAATATCAGCGATCTTCTCTGATATTTATTTTCTGTATAAGTATTCCGGGAATTACGTATTTAGTCCTTCGACTTCGATTTTTGTTTCTATTGGCTCGATTCGAAAGACTCAAAAGATAGTTGATAGAAGTATACCAGTTTTGACAATTTTTAATAAATCGCTCGTAGATGGCTCTAACTGTCTGCAGGTTTTTTTTATTTAACGCCATTTAATCAAACTAGATCAGTTTGAACTTTATCAAAACGTACGGATTGTAATTATGTATAAAATCTTTGTTTCAACATGGTTTCCAAATAACTCTATTCCAATCTTATCCTTGACCTAAAAATCACCAAGATTTTGTCTACTTTTATATAATCCAGCCAAAGAAAGTAAGCCTAGTGTAGCTTTTACTCTGTTACATCCAATGGGTTTACCAAATATTTCTGTGCAGTATCATATGACTGTCATACATTCAGTAGTTTTACATTTGTATGTTGTGTAATACCATTTAACATCTTATTCGTGAAAAATACAGACCAAGACTCCAAAATTATGCGTGCATTTTGTCCATTTACTTTCACTCCGAGAAGATGGCTAATTATGTTTCTGAAACTGTTCTTACGTTTTTTTTATACGGCTTTTGTACCATCTAACCATGAATTAACAAAGTTTCTTCGTTACCTATTGGTTTCAAAGTTTTATCCTTTTTATTCATTTGTGTTTACTTCTTTATCTTGTGCCTGACTTTTATTATTTATTTCGAGAATTTCCCAACTTTCCCTTTCGCCAACTAATTTATTAATAGCCTCCGATTCACAATCAGACAAGGGGACCATCAAACTTTGTCTTCTTTAAGTTCCATCCTCTATCGAATGTTGGAAATCATCATGACTTTGCGGACACTGTTGACTGCCGCTCTAAACAGTTCTGCACTACTGCATTTAAACCATTCCCCTAAGTTCTTAAGCCACTATATTCTTCGTCTTCTCCCATTTTCCTTTCCTGTAATTTTGCCATAATAAACCGCAATAATGAATATCTTTGCCCCCTCCCCCCCATAACATGACCCAAGTACTCAAGTTTTCTTTTTTTTTCGTACCATCAGACTACGAAGGTATAATAAATATTTTAGTTGGCTATAGTTGTAAAATGTAATAAAATTCAGACATTATGTTAAAACTAAATTTTACAAAATAAACTTTAGTGTATTGGGATATTGTATACCCCAACCAACTTTATTCACTTGTAACACACAAGTAATTGGGAAGAAATATTAGATATATACGTTATCGGATCTAACTAGGTTTTATTTGAAGGCACTGAGCATTATACGGACAATCAAGGATAACGTCAGCTAACGAAGGATCTACAACTGGGGTATGAGATACAGCAGAACACTAGCGAAGGGTTAAGTAATACAATAGAATGATTGTTCTTTTATATCAATGCTTAACACTATACAACTACATAAAAGATTCCTACTATTATAACTTCGGTATATCAATACAGTATGTAGTAAATATTATTTATGATTTAAAAAAAAATATTAAAATGATGAAATATTTGTACATGTGACTCCATATTCAAATAGGTTAATAAAAGGAAGAGACATACAATTACTTTAATAGTACCATACATGATCGGTTTGGACCAAGGGAACATCCATAAACTACGTTGTAAACAATTTGGACTTTTTAATACGCTCCCTCCCCTTCGTCGTAAAGCGTGGTTTACAGCTGAGGCCCTTCCTCATGTCGACGTCGGAATTGTAACTCATGACCCCCCTTTTCAAAAATTAAAAAAAAATCAATTTTCTATTTCTAGGTTTTTTAAAATTAACTATAAAACTTTAGTTACGAATGTACCATAACAAGAATAATTAATTAAGATTAATAATTAACTTTGAAATAAACCAAACAACGCGTCGTGACGTCGGATGGGCACTCATGCACCCCTCCCTTCCTGTCGTATACCTTCGTAATAAGCAAACTCCCCTCTCCCCTCCCTCTTCTTTACGACATAGCTTATGGATGTTCCCCAATATGATTTTCTGCTCATCGCCGTGTCCCGTGTCCCCGTCCCCATTAGGTTACTAACTAATAACGGTACAAGAAATGTGGTCCTTGATTATCATACTACGCGTTTAATTAGACCGAGCAAGTATATATGGAAAATATTCTTGTACGGTCGTCGATAGTGGGAATGGTTTTGAGGAGATGTTAATAATATCATTAAGTTTCTTGTGTAATGTGATCTAGATGTGTTGTTTTTTATATTATATACATATACAGATTTATTTATTTATATTTTTATTTATTGTATAGATATTTTTATATATATATTTATTTATTAACTTATGTATGGTATAATTATCTTCTTATACAATTATAACTATATTCTTCATATTCTTAAACTATATAATATATAAACACAAACAACACTGAGACACGAATACAATTATCACATTAAAGCGAGAGGAGATTTTGGATTTTATATCGCACTTTTATATAATTTACCAGTAGTATTTAAAAATAATTTTTAAAGAGGAAGGTCAGTATTTTGTACATCATCATATTATCACCATTTTCTTCTCAAGAACCATTCCCTCTATCGATGAGCATAAAAGTATATTCCCCATAAACACTGTATTTTCGTAATTAAGCGCCTATAGCCCAGGCTGTGAGGGAAAAAGTACTCTCTAATTCAGGAATTTATGTAATGTCGCCTAGGTTATAAAGGGCAACCTCAGGAGCAATCCTCCAGTTCATTCAACAAAAAATTTTTGGTTATTGTTTATTTATGAGCGTTTATGGGTGCAAAATAGATATTTTTTGAGTTTTTTTCATTTTTTGCCTAAAGTAAGTATTGTAATGGGTAATTTCTGTATAGATTATGAAAGTACTATAAAAAACTTTCAATTTGAGCCGGTATACGTTCAATTTAATTTATTTGTTATTGCAAAACTGGCGAATGAAGGTCAAAATTAAAAAACGTAATATTTATTGTAAAATTGCTTTTTTTTATTTATTTCAGATATATGAAATTCAAGCCTATAAAATTATGAATCGAATGAGCCATAGTAGTCCTAGATCACTTAATTTGTTGCTGAGATACGTGAATTAGTTTATCCCACGACCTTCAACTTTGAATGCTCATGAGAAAAATGGTAGATGGCTAATTCGTGTTTCATTCTCTTCCTAGAGCCGTAAATTTTCATAATCCCCTGGAAAATAATGAAAAAAAAATTTTTAACCTGTTAAAAACAATTATTGAAGTTGTAAAATTGCAGTTATAAACATTTAATGCTGCAGCGCCCCCTATGTACCCTACAAATTTCTGATTTGCAGATGATTGTAGCTGGCTTCGAGACGAACATTTAAAAAATAAAAGACTTTTCTACGACCAATAGGAGCCGAGTTAGCATATTTTTTTTTTGAATCAGAGGCTTTATTAATAACAATTAAGAAACGAATCTGGCGTCATTTACTACTTAAAAATCTATATATTAAGTATTTGTATTATCCATAAATTAAAATTATTATTTATTGTTAAAAATGACGAATAAAATTTACCTTTTTTAACATTATACATTAACATAAATAAATAAAATTAATTTAATTCATTAAATTAAGGTATTTTCTTTATATTTTTCAACATAATCGTTGTTAAGTTCAATACAATTTTCTAATAATAATAATTTTGCATAATAAACTTCAGGTATTTATTCTCTTTTTTTCATTATGGACATCTAATAACTAAACTAAAAACTCCAGGTTAGTATCGTTTTTCTTTTTTCAAGTGATTTTTCTTCTTTGCAGTCCGATTTTCTTTAAAAACCCATTATTTTATATATTCTTTCAATTCAGAAACATAGATCGAGAAACTATCAGGATGATGGTGTTTATTGGCTACTGAGAACAAGCCAGTACTTACCTTCGAGACTGCTCTATCCCCATTTTTTCACAAAAAAAGGGATATGTCGTATACAGTATACAACCCCTATGGATTAATTTTTTTTACGTAATAATCAATTTTTTGATCAATTAAAATCATATCACGAATTTTATCAATAATTTCGGCGGTATCACGAACGCACAAACTTTATTTAATTCAGATTTGACGTGTTTTGATGTTGTCTATTATAAAAAAATATTTAATGACCACTCGAAATATTTTTTAAAGTGTTTTAAAAAGGTGACAATAAAATTGGAATCATAATATGATAAATAGACTAAAATATTAACTATAACTGTATGCTAGGAAATTATGCAAATTATTAATGAAAATTATGAACGAAAAAAATAAAGCGTTTTCTAGACTGCGACTCTTATAGAACAAAATTTACTTACAGTCTGTCCCAAACCCTTCTTTCAGTGCGTCACTAATTTTGACGTCATATAGGATTTTAAGAATGTCGAGAATTATTGCATGACATTTTAGTTAAATCTGACAGTTGAAGGATCGTAATCGGCTAAATGTGAAAAGGTTATTTTTTGAAAATGTGGAGTAAAAATTTTAAGAATTCAAATTTTTTTTAATTTACATATTAGAGGTCCCGTCCTGTATAAAAATTTTTATTGTGCATTATATTGGAACGGCAGTTTGTCGTAATTCCTATTCTATACATTCCAAGGAAAGTTACAGTTACAGAAAGTAAGTAATAATTTAAAACTTACTTCACGAACGGCAGAAACTGGTAATAAAGTTGTCCCAGCCTCTTTTTCTAATTATAAATAATTTAATAATTTTAATATTAGTCTTTGTTCATTCTCGGTATATCTCGCTATATTTAAAATATTTTTATGACAATAAATACAAAATTAAATTTTCACTGTAAAATGTCTGAAAATACTATCCTGGAATGACAATTATCATTTTATCAGTTGACATTGTCAAAGTACTGTCACTATCGAGACCATCTGTGCCAAATTATATTTATGCGCATCATTGATTGGATATCTATTTTTTATTTGGATATTATTGGATATTATTTCAAATACCCGTGAATGATATATAATTTTCTAAGTTCTATGTATAATAATCACAGACTTACGTTTTTTTCTGTCACTTCTAGCTTAATGCGTTAGAGAGAATTCGATCAACTGTGACGCACTGAAAGAAGGGTTTGGGATGAACTATATATTCAGATGCATGTAAAAGTAAGACTTAATATATTTTTTCCAAATTGATCCGTACATAATATAATGTAATCATATTATTATAATCCTCATACTCATTTACTTTGTCCGTATGAGAGGTCGGCTTCCCTAATTACATTTCTCCTCATATTTCTATCTTGGGTCATACTAATATTAATCCCCTTCACCGACATATCATTTCTCTAAAGGGGATTATTGTGTCATGTATATACTAAAACGTAAATTGAGGTTGGTGCCGAAAAATTTTAAAATTAAGTCACCAAACGTGTAATCCGGGACGGCAAGGGTAAGTATATCCATAAACATATATATGCATAAATGTATATACAACTTTAATTTAAATATGTTTAAAACTTTTTACTACTATCACTTTTTTGTATCTTTTTTGGCTGAAATTATCTTTACAGGAACGTCCAGACTTAAAAAACTTATTGAAATTTTTTTTCCAACAACCAAATGCAAATAATACAAAGAAATGAATAAGAAAAAATAATTCGCTACAGTATTAGTTTGAAGTTACCCACTATATAGTTATAGTTTGGGTATTATTTACCAAAATTGCCATGCATATATGAAATATAAAAAAACTAACAATGACAGAATATACAAAAGAGTAGAATAAGACAATGTTTAAAACTAAACGCATTTTCTAATATCTAATAAGAAAAAGTACTAAACTAATTAGCTCCAACAACTACAACGTGATGGCAAATATCCAAAGAGAATAGACATCATAAGAACAAACAGCAGAAATAGGTATAAGAGAAAAAACTGAAATAACTAAAAGCGTAGAGTTCGAGATTAAAGAAAGTATGTTTGTTTTAATAGTTTGTAATGAGGTTAATTTTGAGGTTGAGAATTTTTAAACTGGTCGAAAATATTTCTTGACATTAGAAAAAAGTAATGATGAAAATCAGTAAATTCCTAGTTTAAGCTAACTTTTTATTTGGAAGAATAAAGATAAGATATAGGTAGGACCTAGACCACAGAGATAAATTAAAGAAATATAACTGCCGATAAATATGAACTAACATTAAAAGACCCTGCCTTATCTCCTATATGGAATGTATAACACTCCAACATAAAGAGGTTTCAGAGAAATTTCGTCATAGTAATAATTTACCAAATATAATAACTTAGGACCATGATCCTGTATGGTCATAGGAACCAAAAGAACAGATATGTGATAGATAATAATAGACAGAATAAAAATAAAAGCAATTTTACACAATTGATTAGGTAAAATCGCCTAATCCCAAAAATTTCTTTTACTGGAGTAGGCTTTATAAATGCTTATAATTTCTGTAAAAATCGTGAGCAGAATCAGCCTAAACTAAATTTTTGTTAGTATGGTGTCCCCATCTATAAACTATTTTTCGCACGAACAAAATGTCATAAGAAGCTTGCGACAAAACTGCATAACCAACACAAACATGGCCAATGCAAACATAAGCAGTGACGCATGGGAGCCTTTTGGATCCGATTTGGGCGATTTAGATAGCGATTATAATCCACTTTTTTAAAATGTCGAGTCTTCAAGTAAGACAGTTACAATATTATTAATATTTAAATATAAACGAGCAAGATATTCCTTAATATACCCATTTATAATGGGTATATTATTATAAGAGAGTAAAAAATCTTGAAAATCATGCAAAGTATAAAAGGAAGATGGCCAGGGGGAAAGAAGAAGAATTTTTCACGGAAGTGAAGTAGTGTCTTACCATCAATTTTTCATCAAGTGTTTTCATCTCTGCTGTTTCTAACATCCTTTTTGTCCTCTCTGTGTCAGGTCTTGTTTCTGCCGCGTATGTCATTACTGGTCTGATGACTGTTTTGTAAATTCTGCCTTTCATTTCTTTACCGATATTTTTATTTCTCCATATTATTTCATTTAGGCAGCCTGCGGCTCTGTTTGCTGTATTCACTTGATCTTTTACTTCAATTTCGAGCTTTCCGTAGGTAGATAATGTGATGCCTAGATATCTGATCTTTCAGCTTAAATTTACATCTTAGTAAATTTGCTGTTGTAGTCATGCATTCTGTCTTTTTTGGGAAAGTAACATGTTAAATTTTCTGGTAGTTATATTAAATTGGTGCAGCATACGTTTTAAATCGTCTTCACTTTGAGAGAGTAGTGTTGCGTCGTCTGCATAGCAGATTATTTTAAGTTGTTTCTCTCCCGTTTGGTATCCTTTTTTAGTTCTTACTTTTTTTATTATTTCATCCATAATCAGGTTTAACAATAGAGGACTCAGGAAATCTCCCTGTCTTATCCCATTACCAGCTTCAATAGGATCGGTTAGTTCTTCTTCTACTTTTAGTTTTATTGTGTTTTGTGTTTTGGTAGATATTTTCAATCGTTTTGATTATTCTTAGAGGTATCTCTCTTGGGTACAATAAGTGGATAACGTCTTTTAATTTGACCCGGTCAAATGCCTGCTAAAAGTCCACGAAACATAGATATGCCGGTTTGTTGTATTCTAATGATTTCTCTTGCACTTGTCTCATTATAAATATAGCGCTGGTGCATGATCTTTCCAACCTATAACCTTGTTGTTCTTCTGCTAGTGTTATAATTGTATTCAGTTTGTTTGTTATCACTTTGGTTGTTAATTTTAGTGTTGTGTTTTAGGAATTCTGTTTTGTTCTATTATTTTTTGGATTAGTCTTAATAGTTGTTTGGTCAGATCTAGTCCTCCACACTTTAGGAATTCTTTCGGTATTCTGTCCTCTCGTGGTGATTTTCTATTTTTTAATTTCCTTAATGCTTCCTTTACCTCTTCCTCCTCAATATTATTGTATGGTATTCTCCTGGTCCTTAAGTAATTGTACAAAAAGAAACAGTAGATTCAATATTTTAAAATATTACGATTTAAGCCGACTTGCTTTAATAAAATGTTGATATTAAGAAAGATACAGGGTGTTAAAGTTTAATTTTAAAATTTTATTTTCTCTGTAATTTTTACGTTTTTAATCAAAACATTCTAATTTCAAACCAAATTAAGAAATAGTTAAACTAAATAATATTAAATTTTTTGTCAAAGTAAGTATTTGGTATGTCCATCGTTTTCTTCAATGAATTTAACAAAACGTTCCATCAAACATTCGTCTCATATTAAATAACATTATTGGTTCAAAAGAAACTGCTGTAGTATTTATTTCTTCCCAAAGGTGGTTCCTAATGTTCATGAAATTCTTATAGACACGTTGTTTCAATACGTTCCATACACCAAAATTGGAGCGAAGCTTCTATAAGACATTTAACAGTCGTAAAAAAGCATTCTGTGATAATTACTATTTAAATGGGAATAAGCCACAACCAAAGGTTAAAGTACGTTTATTAATCTTTCGCGGATCATGTAGAATGTTTTCCAACCTTCTGCTTGAATATGATGGACGTAACTTTAAGCCCTTTGGTATTAGGTTGTTCTCTCTACATCATCGTAAAAATTTGATTAAATTTTGACAATGTGCCAGTTTCTTGTATAGAATTTCCAATCTCCGAAAAATTTGAATACCGCTGGGCCCATAACGGTTTCTTAATATATATAAATAGCTTCAGAACATTTTGTAATGTTTCATTACCATTTTTGAGTTGTTTTTATAGGAATAACCTATTAATTATGCTTAGCCACAGGAATTCAGAGCTTTACCGTACAAATATCACAAGTAATAATTATTATGCAGCTGATTTATAAAATGCGATTATCTCGAAAACTGTTGAGTTTTAAAGTTATTAAGCATTATACCTTTTTTTTGTTAAAATAATTTATCTTTAATAATTTCTTACAAAAATAGCGCTTATTTGGAGATTAAAACAGTTAAGCGCAAACTTATGCCACATATGTAGCACATGTGGCGCCCTTTATCAGCTACATCAAAATATGCAACAAATTATAATTTCTGATACACAAAAGCACCCAGTTGTAAAATTTTATATAAAAACCTTCATTAACATTAAAGTTATAGCGAAAAGTAAAATTTTATATTTTTACTTCAAAACCCTGTATCTTTCTTAATATCAACATTTTATGAAAGCAAGTTGGCTTAAATTGCAATATTTAAAAGTGTAGAATGTACTGTTTCTCTTTGTACATTTATTTAAGGACCACCCTGTATAAAAGCAAGGTAGATCAAAATATTATATATGTCAGAGGAACCTACAAGTTAAGTCCCAGAACACTTAGGTCACAATTAACCCATTGTGCATTCTCCCATGGTACTGTCGTCCTTAGCTCATTGTCCATCCTGCCATTTGCAGGAAGGTGGACAAGTCACCAGGGGACATCTCCCTTATGAGGGCAGTTACAGGCTCTCACCGACCAAGTGAGTGGTCATTCCCAAGTATTTCTTTGAAGCTGACTTCTTTTCAAGGTTACTTAGTGATATTCTGACAAGTCTACACCCTTGCCCTTCTTCATATGTTTCTACGGTTTGTGTAGGAGTGACATTTGACAATTTCTGCATTTCTTGTAGTTGACCAACCAAAAAGATCCCCAAGTCCTAAGAGTCTTAGGCAAGTCTCCTTCCTAGCTAATTACTAACCCTAATGTGACTCGTGGCCTATTTAACGTTAGTAGCACTCGTGTGTTATCTATGCAGATTATTATAGTTTTCTCGGCTATACATTTTTGGGTTATCTTATGTGGATATGGAGATACCGGCTAGTTCTGTCTGAACTACACTGGCATTTCTGCCCATTTTCCACTTTATTCGTGGGTTCAGTGATCTGGAGTATATCCCTCATCCTGAGGCTTCTTCCGTTCTAGAGCCATCGGTGTATATTCAGAGAAATATATATATATATATATATATATATATATATATATATATATATATATATATATATATATATATATATATATATTTATATATATATATACATATATACATATATATATATATATATATATATATATATATATATATATATATATATATATATATATATGTAAAGAAAAACTATTGTTTTGTGTTCCTTTAATATTATTTCTATTTATATTCTCATTTTGTTACGCCACTGTCAAAACATTAAGTTCTTCTTTTTGTTTTCATGTTAGACATACTTGTGAGGTGTTTTAACAATAACAATTCATTAATTTTAAGGTTGTAAATTGTCTGGCCATTATTACTTTAGAATATAAGCTTTAAATGTTGTTTCTTTTTTACAGGTAATGTATTTGTTAATAATTAATATTGTACAGAAAATAATAAAGTTTACTTTTTTACAGAGAAACGCAGTTGAGTTTATTTTATTTTATTTTATACATATATGTATATATATATATATATATATATATATATATATATATATATATATATATATATTAATGTGATATTAAAAGTCAGAGGTGCGCCAAACAATTAATTAGCTAATTAATTAATTAATTAAACTTATTTAAATGATGCAATTATTATTTTATCACACTATTTAATTCTCTTATCTCAGGGTTATATTCGTGCTTCAATATCTATGCTTTACATATGATAGGTAAGGTCTAAGGAATATCGGAATAATAGTCATATATGATACAAAATTATATATTGAAATAAAATTCACACTCAAATATCTTAAACAAAAAATATCTCATATAAGGATTATCAAAATAAATTTTGTTCTACGTACGTGAACCTTCAAAAATTAATGTTATATACTATATAAATTAAAATTTCAAATCAAAATTGTTATTCTATATCTCCTGATAAATATTTCTATCTTTTCTGAAGCAATTAAAAAAAAAACTTTGTTGATAAAGGAAAAACTGACGAATGGTAAAAAAAACTATCTCTCTGATGATGAGTTGTCCAAATCCTTGTTCCTTGTAGCCTACACTATCTATTCTTAGCAGTTCCCTAGGTAATCAGCAATCTTACAACAAATTATTGCGAGCCTCTCGTCTTCAATGATCTTCTTCAGATGCACGTATCGTTCAAAAGATGCTAGCCTCTTCTCCTCTCGATAAACTGAATCTCTCGTTCCGGCCTGAACAGTGACTCTTGGAATATATAAGTAGAAAAGTATGACTTACAATATTTTACTGGGTCAGCTTCCGTTAGGAGACACTTAGTCCACGAAAACTCACAAACATTCACTTCTAATGCTTACTATCACTTGGGAACCGCCAAAGAACAACGACTGTTCACCTTGCACCCTTGGAAAACAACTGATTATCTTTTCTCCCTCAAAAATCTAGCTAAACTCCCATCCGTACATAGCTATCCCACCTTTTTTTATCTCCTCCAATCACAGTTCGTCATACGTATCGCCATCAACCATTTAGATAACAAACAAACAATTTTACCTACAATTATAAATTTCCTAAATACTATTAACATGTTAATTGGTTCTACAAATTCTTAAAAACTAACGGAGAATTATACATTTTAAATATTTCGATTCTATTGTCTTATTTACCGTATCCGCGTACAAGTCTATTTGGAAAATCCACTCTCCCATTGTTTTATTATTTCACTACGTCTACTCAATTATATTTTACAAAGAAAATAATTTATGCATATCTTTAAATTTTGTTTACTACAGGTAATCCAAAGATAATGGACTTTCATTTCTTCGAAATATCTTTTATAGTTTATTAGGTGAATTATTTGACTTATAATATTTTATACTTTGAAATATTAAGAGCAAACCAATATTATTTTGTATTTTTACATAGCATAACAACTCTCCAGGATATCTTGAAAATTTATTTAGATGGTCTATTTAGTAATTTTAATTTTATCTTTGGCGGATAAAATGAATCATAAAAATATATATGCATGTAACAGGTCATGCTTAGTATAGGTCATTACTATGGCAAAATAACATAACAGGACTTACGGTATTTCAAAACATCTTATATTTTTCTTGGACGCTAAGGTAACCATAATGCTATATACGTCCTTTTCCCTATAATGCTTAATTATATTCCACTCTGTAATTTTATGAATATATTAGTCCATCGGTCAATTGTTTTATTGCGGCAATAGTTTTTAATGACCTACTCACGAAGTTTTAAATTCGTAGTGATACAACGCATCATTTTATTGAAATATTAAAGCTATTCACTAAATTTGAAAAGAAATTGCCTTGTCTTATCTTTGGTTTGGTTTTTAGCAGTCACTTCAGCCTGTCTCATTATTTAGTGATCACTAATTTTTACATATTTGTTTGATCTTTATGATATTAATAGGTTATTTGGGCAGTATAAAAAATACTAATTACTTTTTGTAATCATTTATCCTTTAAAGTACTGCTTATTTAGTGTTATTATCATGATTATTAAAAAATAATATTAAATTCACACTCACACATCTGATTTTTTTTAATATTTAAATTTTCGCCAATTTATAGTTGTTAGGGCTCGTATATCCTTCCACTCACAATTTTCCGACCCTTCATAAATATGCATGTAGTGACTAAAACGTTTCGTTACCAAATAATCTAGTATGCAAGAGTCATTGATATAGCAAGTAGTATTCCATAAACATTTATTTTCTATAAATATTTATTATTTAAGCGTCTCTTTTTAATCGAAACACGCTACTCTCATTATTTATTAAACGGTTTGCTAGTAACCCAAACAAACGTTTATCATAATGACATAATAGTATACTATTACTTGGGATATAAAGTGGCTCATTTAATCCCGCGAATAAAGTTTGTCATTTAAGCGATAAAAATCGCCATTTGAGCGATTAAGGCACTGCATCATATTTATACAATAATCTCTTCCAAAACAGTGTTAAAAATCAGGTATGCATAATAACTATGCGAAATACCTAATAATGTGATAATAATTCATAAAATCTCTGTGCTATATCTTTCCATTTTTCTTTATTTGGTAATACCATATATAGTTCTTTTAACGAATTCCATATGGCATTTGTAGTTTCTTCTATAATTAATCCAATGATACGTTCACCTCTTTAAAAATATAAAGCTAGGGCAGCAAATGTGCAGCCAGTAGCTAAATACCTGGAAAAAAAAACCAAAGTGAAAATGTATAACAACTGAATTTTAGCTTGTATAAATATTCTAACAATATTTACTCTTTGCAGAGGCTGATTGTAAAGAAAAATAGAAGAACATTCGCAATGGGTTTGTCCGGAGCCTAAAACCATCCTCATCTGGCTCTTCGGCAAAAGCAAAAAATCCTTTCTACTTGCACGACGTTATGCAGTTTGTATTGCCATATATAAGACCGGTCCAACATTTAGAAAATACTGAAAATATTTCGCTACCAGACACTGAGGTATTGACGCAGCCATATGAAGACGAATCATCTCAAGCACCGCCAAACGAAAACATAGCTGGAAATGATACTGAAGAAAATAATAACAGTTCAGTAATCGAATCATCAAAACGTATTTAGAAAATTATCTCTAGCCAGAAAAAAAAAAGAAAAAATGTATTAGACAAGTTGACGCTGTTGGTCAAGCAGTTTTATAAAATGTAAATAAAAACAAAAGATAGGAATAGCCTGGAATCACCAGATGATGATCGAAAGATGTTTCTTTTAAGTTTACTACCTGATGTAAAAAGCCTATCTGACAAAAATTTTGAACGTTTAAAATACAAACTCTAACGTTAATCGAACAGTTAATCAGAAAACAAGAACAAAATAATCTAACTCAACACTTTTTGATACACGATACTTCAAGAATAGACTATCACCACCACGAATCAGCATCACACACCTCAAGTGGATTTTCAATGAATACATTCGGCACACCCTATTCTTCGCCCAATGATAATGCCACAACTTCATTTCATAGAAGTAATTGCAGCACAATTATTACTGATGACATTTCTCCTCCTTCGACCAATATGCAAAAACATAGTCTCTTACAAATATTAATGTAATATTTTATTAATAAATATACCTAGAGTACGTCTTTTACTTACCTAAGTGTTATCATAAGTCTTTCTTCTGAACTAAACAAACTCACGCATGTTAGTATTGTGCTTTTGAATGGCAGGACCTAAAATTAACACCAATTCTTTAAATGTATTTTTAGATATTCTGTAAAATGTGTGGAATTTAGAGTCATCTTCCGACAATTCTTTGGCGGCAGTAAATAACCTTATGTTGTAGTTTTTGTAGATATAAGGATGCACCCAAAATTTCCTCTGTTTCTTTGTTTTTGCAGTGGCGAAGAATATTAAACAAAACTAAGTCCTCTTCATCACTTGAGATCTTTGCAACTACTGTAAAAGCATGGAAAACCTTCAAACAAGACGATCACATGTCGCTTGCAAATCGAATCGTTTGCGGATTTTAAGGCGTAAAGGAATCGTCGCTGCATGATGAAACTTATACGCGTCTATGATGATACGTTTCGTGTGCAGAATGCCTTAGTTACATATAATTTAATACCATTTAACTACGTTATCGATGTACGAGGTTGTTTAATAACTTCATGCCTGCCTAAAACAGAAAAAACACTATTGAAAATAATTTGTTATCATAAAGGGGAATCGTGAGGAACTACACGTATTCCTAGCTCGTGTCTTCCTAAGTGTTAAAGAGTCATTTCTAATAATGTTATAAGTATCAATAATTCTGTTAATTCGTGTCATGTATTTTTGTTAAAATTTTCTAGTTAAATCATTTCTTTTAATCGACTTCATATGGAATAATCGACGGGGTTAAAGCCAGAGGATATAGGGAACCCACCGTTAAGATAGGAAAAATGCCCTCACTTTCAGAATAAGTACAGTATTGCCCAAACTAAACAGTACTGAAACTGAAACATAGATTTCTCTTTGTACGCGCCGTCATATTTTAATAAACTAGTGTAGACCTGTCAAGTAATCCTTAAGCAATTAACTATAAAGGCCTAATTGTTAAAAATGGTGTTATATACAGAGGAGAAGATATTTCTTGTGGAGCATTATTTTCGCTTATACGGAATCGGCCGACGTAATACTGCAAGTCTGCAATACGTGTGTGATCAATTCACAACAAAGGTTTAATAAACGTTCTATAAGAAATGCTATAATTTTGAAGGTTGTTGAAAAGTTTAGAAATACGGGTAATGTATTATGCCAACGAAAAGGAAACTTAGGGCGTCCCAGGACAGTTAACAATAACGATAACCATGAACGTGTTTTTGAGCGAATCTTGGAAAATCCGAAAACCATCCAGACAAGAACAGCGTTGCATCTTGGCTTAAAACAAACTTCCTTGCAAAAAATTTTGAAGAAGCTGAGTGCATTTTCGTATGTGATTCAGGTACATCAACATTTACATCCCAGGGATTATCACAGTAGAGTGGAATATTGTGCCAGAATTCTTGCATTACAGTACGAAAATTTTGAATTTTTTAAAAATGTATGGTTTTGAGACGAAGCACATTTTCATTTGTCAGGCCATGTAAATCGTCGCACAAATCGATTTCTGGGCTTTGCCAGACCAGATGAAGTTCAAGAAGTTCCTTTATATAGCATAAAAGCGAGTGTCTGGTGTGCAGTTTCGGGACACGAAATCATTGGTCCATACTTTATCGAAGAAAATGGTAGGCAAGTCACACTTAATCAACAGAGGTACATACAAATTTTAACATGCTTTATTCCTAATCTACGTCAATTTTTTCGTGCACGTAATTCGGCATTTCGACACCAATTTTTCCAGCAGGATGGGGCAACTTGCCATACTGCTGTCGCAGTTCATCAATTTATTCGGGGACATTTTCCAAACAAATTTCACGATTTACTGACTTTCCCTATCCTGCACATTCTCCAGACTTAACATCTCCAGATGCATATATTTGGAGTATGGCTAAAACTACCGTTTTTAAACGGGCACCACAAACCATCAATGAGTTAAAGGATGCCGTTAGAGCCTTCTTCGCGGACTTGAGACAACCTTTATTCCATAACATTACGAAAAATCTGGAATATCGGTATAAATACTGTCTTGAGAGAGGAGGAGCTCATTTAGAACATGTTATAAAGTGTCAATCATATGTATTTTTTTAGAACAATAAAATCATTACAAGTTCAGTACTGTTTATTTTGGGCTATACCGTATTTTCATTTTTTTACCATCATGTATCTCTAGTTATTATTCACAATTCGTGCTCAAACATTGACTTTAAAAGTTTTTTAGTGATGAGAGACTTTTTTGCGTAGGGGTTTTCTTCGGCCTAGATGTGCGTCTTATGATGATTTGTTTTACCATTTCCGTTAAAGGTAGCTTCGTCAATAAAAAAAAACATGAATAATCAAATTTACATTTTAAGTGTTTTCCGTCAAAAACCAAATGCAGAATCCTATTCATTTAGGATAATATTCATCCAGGAATTCTTGAACAGAGGTTGTGATAAGGATGAAACTGCTGGTCCTTAAATGATCTCCAAACCATCTTGTGAGAAACATGTAATTGAGCCGCTACTACTCTTGTACTCCTTCCAGAGATTTCTTTAATTCCTTTCAAAACCTTCTTATCGTTTGTATCTACCTTTGATCGACCAATATTACCAACAAGTTGTTCTGAAGCCATTTTCTTATGGCGCCTTAATGCAATTATTATTTTAATAAGAATAAGCCACAATTTAAATTTAAAACAAGTTGATGTTTCAATTTCCACTTCGGAAATCGTTTTCAAAATACAAACATTAAAGTTTGTAGTTTAAATATTTTTGTATATTACTTGTTTGTATTTTCAAAATAAAAACTTGTTTATATTTTCAAAATACAAACAAGTTGCGCTCGCAATGCGTCTGTCCCTCGTACACGAAGATCAATGGAAATATATAATCGTCTGCCTGGTGTATTTCAATTAGGATATTTTTTTGTATAATGCCTTGCAGCTGCTTCACTATTCCCTTGCATTCAACTGTAATTACCAAATTACCAATAATTATCTAAAACAATAATAATTTAGCCTGCTCAAACGTATCCAGAATTGACTACATATCTGCCGTTTCCGAAAACGTGTAGGTTTAAGTGGTTTATGGAAAAAGTATTAAGAGGTAAAAAGTTATAAAACCATTGTGGCGTCACATTATAGGCGGGGTACGTAAATTTCATTGTTATTTTTTTTAAGTTGTTTCTGTCATAAGAAAGCCATATCTTAAGTTACATAGTCTATTTTTAATATAAAATCTTAAACAGTTTTCGATATATTGGAAAAAATTGATTTTCATTTTGTTACCTCAAAGGGCTTTAACTTTTTATGTGTGTACATTTGTACTAAGGCAAGTTAGGATAAATCGAATTATTTTTGATCTTAGAATATGTGGTGTAATTTATGACCTACCTTTTTGTTACACCCTCTATTTGTGTATATACTAATAAGACTGGAATAGACATAGAAATAAGAGATGCGAATGAGAGATTAGGCCTAAAAATAACGGCTAAAAACAAATTTTTCTTCAGAAGATATTGTTTTTCACCGTTTTTCCCATAAACAATGATTGTATTGGCTTCTTGGAGGATGAAAATATTATATATTATTATTATAATATTATTTTTTTTAATATAAATAGAAGACGTATTGATTCAGGTTGTTTCGATCTAAAAACCCTTAGAAACCCTAAAGACATGTTTTTTTTGGGAGTTTAAAGCCAATTTTCGAATGTCCTAAAGGTCTTAGTTACTCTAAGTTTTATATAACTTTGATTTGATTTGATATTTTGAAATCTATAAAATGGGAAAAATCCTCAAATATCCTTAAAAGCCAGTTTTGCGGGTTTTTGAAGGAGACATACCTTACGGAAAAATCTGAAAATAATTAAAAATATATATATATATATATATATATATATATATATATATATATATAT
Organism: Diabrotica undecimpunctata; assembly: GCF_040954645.1. Lineage (NCBI taxonomy): Eukaryota > Metazoa > Arthropoda > Insecta > Coleoptera > Chrysomelidae > Diabrotica > Diabrotica undecimpunctata. Next base: position 92,909,923 of record NC_092808.1, on the reverse strand, counting down.
ATATATATATATATATATATATATATATATATATATTGATGAAATACACAAAATAAAACAAAAGAGACCTGCAGTCATTTAAAAAAAAAGTTATATGATTATTTCGACAAAAAAAGGCTTTTTTAGGTTTTAATTAAACTTTTAATTTTGTAAAAATATATTATTTTTGTAAAAAAATATACCACAAAAAATACAAATCGACGTGTCCAAGTATTTTTTCGAACATTTCTCCCTTTATTTGGAATCGATTAATCTTCTTCGATTAATCTACAAAATCTTCGTATATATTTCTAAAGGTATGTTAGCTTTTGCTACAACTTATTTTGATTAATTTTTGTCAAATTGAAATTTTAAAAATTCTTATCAAATATATTTTCTCATCTTTTGAATACGGTTTTTTCTTCCCTTTAATTTTAAATTGGATATTATTACAAGTTTATTTTTTTTAAAAGTTCCACCCACGGTGGTTTATAATCAATGCATCAGGCGAAAACGTGGTACCATCGAGCAAATTCATAGAGTACTCAGAACAGCTAAAGATGCACTTGAAAACAAGTCCTACAGTATACAGACAACTGCCCTCAAGTATCCATAAACCGAATATTACTACCTGCTACGAACGATGTCAAATATCTGGGTATCCACATAGACAATCACCTAAATTGGGAAGATCATATGATCCAAACGACTGCACCTTGGCATGCTTTACAAAAAAATGTACTAGTTTATGAATCGGAAGTCAGTTTTACTACCAAAAATAAACTGTTTCTCTATAAGACAATACTACGACTGGTATAGATGTACAGGATTCAAATCTTGAGAATTGCCAATAATACAAATTCTTCGTGAACCTAAATGTTAAAACTGTTAGAGAAGTAACCGCCATTTAGTGTAAAAACTACTTTAAGAGACTATCATCTCATATAAATCCACCCACTAACGACCTCCTGAGGCCACCACTGCTTAGAAAAGTCAAAAAGTTGGATCATCTTGATGTTTGCACCACGATGAACTAGATAGAAGTTTGTTTCAATTGTGAATAGTTGTTTGTATAAAAGTCAGAAAAATTAGTAATGTAAACTAACTACCTATAGGTAAAGGGTGCTCACTACTGGATGTAGCTCCCACTGTGTCACTTTGTCTGTCTTTTAAACATATTGTTTATTGCTATATTGATAACAGATTACAATGAATAAAAGTTCAAAAAAAAATAGTTTCTACTGTTCTTTCGTGTATTTATAGTGATTATATTTTATTTTTTGTGTGCTTTCTCCTAAAATAGAAATATTATTGTTATATTTCTAGTGTAAAATTTTCTACAATTAATAATTTAAAACTAAAAAATTTCTAAACTTATTACAAATTCGAACGTCCTAAAACCCTCATTAAATATTTAAAGTAGTAAACCATATAGTCTTCTAAAAGGTCACTTCCTAATCCATTTATATTTAATGGGGCATCAGGAAGTATATTTACTTAAATATCTGGAAGTAATACGCTTTGTTAAATAAATTATAGTATCATACAAGCCAGTTTTAGCTTAAATATTATTACTACAAATTGCCTTTACAAAATATTCCCTTTACAAAAATATTTTATACTGCAATTTTCTTGAAAATAGAATGGACAATCTTCTAATAATTTTGATAATAATTCTAGTATCTTGGGACTTTTCCTTGAAGATATTAATACTTTTTAAAACATTATTTTCATCTACTGGAATAAAAATTTTATTTATAAATTTATATTTATTTCTAAAAATTGATTAGGTGACTTGTTTGGCTTGAACACTAATGTGATGTTATCCGGTTTTACATCAATAATGAAATAAATTTGAAAATGTGTAGTAATTTGATATCCTTCTGTCTCTATATAGTACTAAATAGCATCTGATTGCTATGATTGCTACTTACTTGCTTACTTACTTACTACTCAAAGCACAACGTAAACATCAAAAATGAATCATTAAATAATTATATAATAGATCCCAAAACACCTGCGCTAATAAAAAGGCATTTCAAAAAGAAAAAACATGTTAACAAAGGTTTTACCAAAAAATTCCACAAGATAGAAAAAAGAAAAGAACACACCACCACTAGTAATCCAGAAAGACTCACAAGAAGTTACTCAAGGATAACAAAAATACCATACGTAAAGGGCTTATCAAAAAAATGAAAAAGAGTGGAAAATAAGTACATCACAACAACAATTAAAAAAATGGAGATCTATCTTGCCCAAATCCAAACCTACCAACACATAAGAGAGATCAAAGAACTATGTCTACAAAATACCTTGTGGATGCAATAGTTCCTATGTGGAAGAAATCTCAAGACCATCCAAGTGTCAGGATAAACGAATATGAAGCAGACATCAAAAAAAGGGACTTCGACAAACCACAGATATGCAAACATGCATGGGACAATGAACACAGAGTACAATGGAAAGTTGCATCAATGATCATAAAAGAAATAGACATGAAACAAAAATTTAACAAGCAGCCCTCATTCTACTTAATGACGAAAAATGTGTAGCAAATGGTTCAGCAGAATGTATCAGGCTGTGGTTGCCAATACTGAAAAAAAGTCAACAACACGAATATAACAGCAATAGCGTATTAAGAAACTCTGAGACACGTCGTATTCAATGATACACAATAGGGAAAAGTGGTCTACATTCGGCCATAGGGAACATTCGGCTCCTCTCAATATATCCGATTTACATTTGAATTAGGCGTCAATATCAACCCAAGCTGCTAAAAGAAACATCGTCTGACCTTGGCAGTGTGTTAACACAGACGAGTTTTAATAAGTGGTAGTTATTTTTTCGTCGTAATTTTTTACGTATATTAAAGGTAAATTTTATGTGTTTAATTTTTTGCTTGATTTATAAGTTACTTTTAGTTAATGTTAGTAAAACATAACCTTCAAAACATTGTCTAGTTTTTCAATTTTATTTTATATTATTTTTAGAGCACGTGGGGAAGTTTTGGTTATTATGGGGAAGATTCAGCTAGTAGCCGAATATTTCCCACGTATATTATTTGTATATTGATCTTTTTCTATATCTAAGTAAGTAATAATTTCTGTTTACGAATTTGTTCTAGATGCCTAGGAATTACACAAAAAAACCAATCGTTGTGACATTAATGAAAATACCATGAAATTGGCCATTAAAGCCGTATTGGCAGGGCGTTTGAGTCAATATAAGGCTGCCCAAGAGTATCAGGTTAAAAGACAAACCATACAGTCAAGAATTAAGGTACTTTTAAAGAAAAAAACAGAAGAAGAGCTTTTGGCTGGATGGGCTGATTCAGATAATGAAAGTGAAGGGAGGCTTCGTATACTAGCAAATATACAGCTCGTCAAGTTTTTACTTTGCATGAAGAGTTCGAGCCTTGTAGCTTACATAAGAACGTGTTCCAACTTAAACTACGGCCTAAACTATAAGGATATAAGGAAACTGGCTTATGATTTTGCTAATGCTTTACCGAATACTACAGCACCAAACAGTTGGGAGTTGAATAAAATGGCAGAAGATTTTTTTACCAAGTATGCCAGTGTCCTGGAAAAATACAAGTTTAAACCGGAACAGATCTGGAATCTGGACGAGACTGACATAACGACAGTTATGCCACTTGCTAAAGTTTTTGCCCCAAAAGGCAAAAAACAAGTGGCTCTCATCTCTTCACAGGAGAGAGGTGAACTTGTGACGTTTGTAGGTATAATTAGTGCAGCTGGTGGAGGAGTACCACCAGTCAATACCCAACATCTGGCATAGCGTTAGGGAATAAGAAAGGATGGATGACGTCTGACCTCTTCTCAAAAGTACTAAAACACTTTGCGAATTCTGTTAAATGTTCTGTGGAAAGCAAGGGACTTCTGCTCTTGGACAACCACGAATCCCACATATCTGTAGAAGCCATTACATTGTGTCGAGAAAAGGGGATCGTTTTATTATTTTTTCCACCTCATACGACACATATAACTCAGCCACAAAATGTTGCCGTATTTGGACCGTTTAAGTCATATTTAGCTACAGCTCAGCATGACTGGCTACTTTCAAATCCTACAAAAACCCTTACAATTCGACATGTGGCGCGTTTGGCTAAGAAGGCATATGAATGTGCATTCACAATTAAAAATATAACCAGCTCGTTTAAAAATACTGGTCTGTGGCCAATAAATCGACTTGTATTCAATGCAAAACAAAGACGTTAGTTCTATTGATACCATACAAAGTGAATTAAACACCGAAACAATTCCGCAAATTCCTTCAATATCAAGCTGTGTAGTAGAAAAAAATATTAATAAAACACCTCCGGGCTCGCCTAAAATTCTTTCCACATCGACTAACACACTGAGTCAAATTAGACCATATCCACAGAAACGAATTAAAGAAAAGAAAAAACAAATAAATAGGAGAAAAGCGCAGTCAACAATATATTCAGACACGCCGGAATACAAGAAAAGACAAAGTTTAGATGCAGAGAGAAAAAGAAAACTAAGTTTAAAACAGAATAAGGCATCAGTAAAAAAAGATTTGATTACAGTGGGTAGGAAAAGAAATATTTCTATGTCAAGCGAGTCTAGCACTGACGTAGTTTTGCAAGATTGTTCATCAGACGACAGCGAAGAAGATTTCGAAGATTTTAAAGCCATCCCCGACAATGAAAATATGGCGTAGGAAATTTTGTTCTTGTAAAATTTCTTGTTTCCAAGATAGACATTTTTTATGTAGGTCAAATAACTTCTTTCCAAGATTAGGATTACGAGGTCAAATTTCTGCGCCGCAAAAATAATACAAACAGCTTCTTGTTTCCCATTGTCCAAGACATTGCTGTAGTAGCAAAAAAAGATCTTGCAGCTATTTTGTCTTTTTCTTCCGCTCATGGAACTGTAAGAATATCAAGTGTTTACAAATTTAATGTTAACTTTTCAGGTTTAAACGTAAGATAAAATCCATGTTTAATTAAGTTTATAGGTAGGTTGGGTACTTTTCTTTTACTCATATTTACTTTTACTGTATTTTGATATATAGCCGAATATGGCCGAAACTACCTCCTAAGTTTCGGCCAATTGTAAAAAAATTTAAAATATAAAAATATGAGCCAACTTTATGTCTAGATTTTTTTCTCTTTTAAAACAAGTTCCTAATAAGTTACAGTTTCATCAAAAAGTATTGTTTTCTGGCTTCTCAAGGCCAATATGCCGAATGTGGACCACTTTCCCCTACATATGCAACACACAATACACATACACGAACATTCTCACACTCACAAAAAATGTTTATAGCGCATATTAATAACGCAGAAAACATAGAATAATCATAATTTCAAGTTCCGTAGGGCAAAAATCCACCCTTATATCTTTTCAGCCAAATAGGTAGTCCAAGCTGTAGAAATAAAAATAAATTATTTTAAGCATTAATTAGTGAATTTTTGAAACCAGCAGAGCGTTTTGAGGGGCAATACCTGGAGTAACCTACAAATACGTGCAACTCTAAACTATTCGTTATAATTTTTTTATGGCACTTTTAAAGTGAAAAAAACGGTGTTCTTTGATTAATTTGATTTTTATTGTATCAAGTCAACAATTTAGGGTAAAATAAATACAAAAGTACATTTTTGGTACATTTGAGCTATACCACATTAAATTTAACTTAGTAGTTTATGCAAAATTATTAACTAGAAGTCCAAAAATGTCAATTTTTAGCTATTTTTAGTTTTTGACACGGCCAGAACTTTTTTTAAGATAGAGATCTAATTTTAAACGAATTCTCTTCTTGGCCGATTATATTTTTATGTAGAAATAAAAATATTTACTTAAAAAATGTGTTGACCCCTTATTTATTGTTTTGAAGTACAATGCGCTCCAGCTCCAGCGCTCCCTATACATTACGCACATTTTTATCTTATTGATTCGTATAGCTGATGTCAAACCCAAGACTTAAAAAAAGTTTTCTGTGAGCAAAATTGCACACAAATTGTGTTTGTGTTTGAATGGGAGCTTGTTTACATTAAACAATACATATATCATTCTATAAACGTCAAAAATATTCATTGTAAGTATAATTATACATTAGTTTATTGCTTTTGCAAGACATTCAAAAGTAATTTAAAATATTTTGAAGTCTATTGCTCGTAAAATTGTTAAATATAAAACTAAAACACAACTCTTGATCCAATCAGCTAATTATTCTTTTTGCTTATAAATAACAAATTTAAATTTATATTTACATCAATTTTCTCCTCATTGTTTCTGTATATATATTTATATAAAATTTATATCCTCTTTAAACGTCTTCCAATCCTCGAATTAAGTATACATTTTTTCTTAATTAATTTGAATTTAATCGATCAATTTAATAATATTGAAACTTGTTACATTGCCTCTTGAGTTCAAAAGCTGATTTTTAGTTGTAATATTAACAGTAACAAAATCTTTTTTTTGGTTAAAAATTTCTTATTGTGTTTTTAAAAAACATAAATAAGTTTAAGGTCTTTAGAGCCGCCATGTTTGAAGTTTCTTTGTCACCGTATTCTTGAATCCTGTCATATGGCATATCACACGGTCCTATATGTTAAGTCGTTTAAGCACTATGCGCATAAGGTCTCTTTGACAATTCACCCTCTGGCCCCAACTATTTATTACTTACTTCTTGAGCTATTTTTTTATAAGAACTTCTTTAGCTAAACGTCGTCAGAGTGGAAGTGACGATAGTAACCTAATCGCCCCAACTTTTACTACAAATTAAACAAATTAAGCTAACTCCACTTCTATTGATCGTAGAAATTTTTTTTAATGTTTAACTTGACTTTAGCTCTAAGAAACAATAAGGTAAAAATGTGTGTACTGTGTAGGGAGCGCTGTAGTTTGATAATTAAATAAGAGGTAGAACAATTTTTTGAGTAAATATGTTTATTCCTACATAAAAATATAATCGACCAAAAAGAGACTTCGTTTAGAATTAAATCTCTATCTTTTTTTAAAAGAAAGTTTTGGTCCTGCAAAATTTATGAATATTCAATAATTTTTATAAACATTTAAACTCATCTCCGAAAGGAATTGACCGATTGAATCTTAGAAAGTTTTATTCAGTTTGTAATTAAAAAGTTAAAATATAATGATTTTGCATAAAAAAAAAGAATTTTTACAAAAAATATGTCAAAAATTAAAAATGGCGAAAAATTCACATTTTTTGGAATTTTAATCGTTAATTTTGCATAAAATATTGGCTCACATTTAATGTAGTGAAACTCAAATTAAGTTACTTTTACAATATTTTATTCATTTTAAGATAAAATAATAATTTGATATAATACAAATAAAAATTATCAAAAACACCGTCTTTTAAACCCTAAAAAAGCCATAAATAAATTATAACCAACAATTTAGAGTTGCACGCACTTGAAGGCATAGACATATAATATGGGATATAATTATTTTTGCTCTACCAGCCCATTCCCCTAGTGCGAGAGAGAAAACTGATGTAAAGCAGTCCCTACATCTCTTTTTAATTTCTCAGGTTTATTGACTACGCGACCTAAATGACCAATGAGAAGATCGACAACGTGCCCATTATAAATAAATGCAGGGATTGCTTTGCGTCAGTTTTTTCTATCGCACTGGGGGAACGCGACTATATTGCAGCAGTCAGTCTATCTTGTAATATATGTCTATGTTTGGAGGCTATCGTAGGATTTGTCCTTCATCCATGTCCTTTGAAAAATTCACTAATTAATACATGTTTTTTTCTACAGCTTGGGCTAAAGCATGGGTCTTTTCTGTAACACCACGGCGAAATGTGTCAATTTTCAATTTTGTGAAGTGGCTTAACTTCCTTAACGACTTTGGCGGTTCTAGGCACTTTTTCCACAAATTCTTAAATATTTTTTTGTTTTTGTTTTGAAACGTCGAAAAGTATTTAGTTAAACATTAAATAATATTGCAATCAATAATTTTGCACAAACACAATATTTAACCTAGTTCTCCATTTGTTTCTTTCGGTAATTCCAAAAATATATCTTTCGTTTAAAGTTCGTTGTTAAAATAAACTGAAGATTATTTATTAATGAATTCATTTAAATTATCTCAAAATAATATAATTGCAAGAAACAGCGGATTTACCTAATTTCTAACTTTTGTGCAGCAGTTGCAAATCCAAGTAATGAGTTTTTCGAGTTAATCTCGTTTCAGCAGATCTCAAATTATTACAAACATGTTAACACCGTTTGTTGCAAATCTAGCAAACAATCTTAAGGTTATTACTTTATACTTGGCTGTAGAACTTACACGGTAAACTGAAGTTCTTTAATATTGTGACTTCGATAGTTAGTATTATGAACGAGATTTTTAAATAAGGTCTCTGAGAACCGTGTATGTTTCGCTTACTATTAATTAGATGTGATCGTTGTAAGATCTGACTTATGCTGATATGAGCTATATAAACAAGCACACAAGATTGATCTAGGGCTAACTTTTCTACCATAGAAGTTTACCCATGCATTTTTAAGAATTGTATTACTTTGCTCTTTATACAAATTAAATATTATAAGACGTTTTACTCGTAATTCCCTCTTTCCACCTTTCTCCATGGCACATCGGATTTGGATTGCTAGAGAGCTAGTGACTACTACGCGGTACACATTTTGATTTCCATTTACAGTCCTCTGCTTAATTATTCCCTTAATTATTCTATTATAGCGTGTGATAATCGGTTTGCTTTCCCAAACAATAAACTTATAAATATTAACGTTGGAGGATTTTCTTGCGGAGTGAAATTTTCTTCAAGTACAATTTCGGTAAATATAGATCTTTATTTTAATATGACAGTTTTACCCAACGACGCAACAATTTATTTTTACAACTGCAGATATTTAAGTAATCCTCTAGATTAGTGATTCCCAAAATGTGGATCGCTACCCTCTGGGGGCCCGCGTTAAAGAGATGAGAAAGTCACAAAAGGTTTAAAAAAAATTTTTTTATTTATTATCTATTACTCTATCTATCTATCTATTATCTATTATTAAGGGACGTTTATTTCATAGTTTCCTTTAATTAATTTCATAGTTTAAATAAAATCATGTCAAATATCAATATAACGCCCTAATTATCATAATGTTGTTAATTATTTATTAACATAAATTTACTACCTCATAAAACATAAATATATAACAATTAAACACTTTACTTAAAAATTCATTAAAAAGTAAAGAAATAGATATTAATACTACGTATGTGCCTGTTTTTTTTTTAACTATTTTATCAAATCTGGGCTCTGTATTGGATACGTAAACAATGATGTCATTTTCAAATCCTAAGCGATTTCTTACTTTTGATTTAATAGTAGTCACTGATAAGAAACTCAACTCGCATAAATAAGACGTTGCAAACGAAACCAAACATTTGAAAGCTTCTTATCTCTAAGAGTTATTTCAAAAATTTAAGTTAAAAATAATTGTTCAAAAAGGATTCAGTGCCGATCTGTACTTGTCATGTCAGGTTTGAATTCCTTTGGAAAAATATTGCTGTTGTTTTATTTTGTCCAAAGTAGCTTCCATATCTATAAAAAATTGCTTAAAATTTATCCTATTTGTAATTCTTCCATGACTTCTCGAATTCTTTATTCCACACTGAAATGAATCAAAATTTTTTTGCCAATTAAAATTTGACATAATTTAATTTTGTTTAAAATTCATTAATTTGACCTTGGCGGCCACGGTCAAGCAAAAGACTTGCAAGCCAATATTTAACATCGCGGCTTGCAAGTCACTATTCAGAATATTAAGGTGTAAGAAATATATTGGCAAGCAAAGCTAGTCTAAGAAGCCAAAGTAATTCTTTGTAATAGTTAATACTTTGTAATAAAAAATAGTTCTTTATATTCCAAGTATCTTCCAAATACATCAAAAGTTTTGCTCTTATATAACTAAAAAATTTCATGACGTTATTCCTTGAAAGCCTTTTTATTTTTATGTGCTAAAGAAGATTTACATATAAAGAACCGATGTCTTCACAATGTTTGCTAAAAATGCAAGTTTATAATGCTTTTTTTCTAATAGAGTTTACAATTTTTATGTCATTTTTAAAACACAATCCATTTCGGAAGGTTAAGATTTTGAGGCAAGAGCTTTTCGATGTAAAAAGCAGTGTAGCCATTTAACATTTCGCATTACTTCTTGCATTTTAATAATAAGACCAGATCGACGTCCTGTCATATTCTTGGCCCCTTGGTTTATATAGCAATGCATACAAATTTCAAACGAACATTTTTCGATAGTATTGATTTCTAGTGGAGAACAAAATAAAATATAGTACAAAGTAAAAATTCGATGATTTCTATTACATGTTTGAAACAAAAACTATTCTATACAAATAAAATATCTTTTGTACTGCCATTCTTTCCGTTGTACCCTCTGAATGTTATAACCTGGGCAAAGTTTGAAATATATGTATCATTCATCTGAAGAGATTTATTAAAATATTTTCTGTTATGTTACTTATTCTTCTTTGGATAGTATGATTAGAAGGGGGTATGGTCGTTGTTGCTAAAGCTCTTTTTCACATAATAATATTTTCACTATCTCAATAGCTGTAGGTAAAATTAAATCTTCAGCAATTTTATGTAGCTTACTGGTTTTTGCAATGCGATATGCAACTTTATAGCTTTCTAGTAAGAGTTTGATGATGAAAAAATCGCTTGTTGATAGTGAAAAGGCCTTCGCTGTAACTTCAAAACTCAATAGTTTTCGAGATAATCGCATTTTATAAATTTTCTACATAATAATTCCTAGTTGTAATATTTGTGCGATAAAGCACTAAATACCTGTAGATGAGCATAATTACTAGTTTATTCTTATAAAAACAACTCAAAAATGGTAATGTGATATAACAAAATGCTTTGTTATGACATGACTGATTAACGTCTTATTGCAGCGAAGCTTCTATCTTCTTTTTTAGGTGCAATGTCCGTATTCAGACGTTGGCCGTCATCATGTTTACAATTTACTGAAACGCCAACGCTTATAGACGCACTATCGCATCTATAAGCTTCTATACTGGTGTTGTATAAGTTTTTCTTTATAGTAAAATGATGAGACAAGTGCTATGGAAGAAGCGCCACGAGACGGCGTCACGAAATAACGGCATTTCCATCGATCCTTCAATTCGTTTCTAGTCATCATATATTTTTTAACGTTAGTTGCTTATAAATTCCTTTCAAATCATAATCAAATTTTATTTTTAAACATCTTTATTTTATATAATGTTTTAATTTACTATCAAAGTAATGATTAAATATCAAATTTTTATTTTATTGATAATTTAATATTTAGTTTGACTTTGACGTGTCTGTCAGAAGTAAACAATGTATGCTTTGTTGATACGAAGCAGATGGCGCTACTAGCAAACATAATAGTTTATTGAATTATTTAATATAATATTTGTTTTAAATATAAATAATAAATAAATAATAAAATTACTTTATTAAATTTAAAAAATAATATTTAAATTTAAAAATATAGAAAACATAGTATAAAGTTTCTCGACAGTCTACAGTACCAGCTACTGTACCCACCACCTTTTTTTGAGCCATTTTTTATGTTAGCATTAGACAACCCCAATGCATTACGGGACATTTTAACATAGTAGGCTGATGTCACAGATGTTTTTGATAACTAAAAATAAGTCTTTTTTTTATTAATCAGTGATTTTTGTAATATCTAGTTTATTTTGGTTTATTAACGAAAAACAGAAAATGTCGAAGCATAATAATTTTTTTAATATGGCAAAATTAGATGGCAATTTTAATACGGCATAGATTTTGATATGGCAAATAAGAAACGGGAAAAATCTTGACCATTCTTTCATCGATAAAATATTATCTAGGGATGAAGATACATTTACACGCCATGTTGTTTTTAATTTAAGAAAATCATTTTTGGGATACTGAATATCCTCATGTTAGGAGAGAAAGGCATTTCCAACATGAACTTAAACTAAACATAATATGGTTTGGAGTCATTGGTAATCATTTTTTAGGGTAATCATGTAAGTTACTGTAATTTGAATGGTAAGAACTATTTTTATTTTTTACAAAAATATCTTATTAATTTATTGGAAGAATTGCTATTTTGCTTTAGGCAAAATATATGGATTATGCAAGATGGTGCACCACCACAGTATACAAGGGCAGTGAGAACATACTTAAATACCAACTTTCCTGAACATTGGATTGGTCGTAGTAGTCATTTTCCTTGGCCACCACGTAGCCCTGATTAATCCTCTCGATTTTGGTTAAAGAACACAATGCAACAGCTTGTCTATATGAACCCCATAACATTCGCAACTAACTTTGGAAAGAAATAAGAAATAAATATTGCAGCAGTTTCTTTTGAACAAACGAGGCTATTTAATATGAGATGATCTTTTATGGAACGTATTAATAACTGCATTGAACTGCATTTAGTTTAACTATTTCTTAATATGGCTTGTAAATAAATTGTTTGGATTATGACTTTAATTTAATATAAAACGTAAAATGATTTATGTAAAATCCGATTATCCTATTATTTTGTCAAATCCTATTAATAATTATTCTAGTGATATATTTACTTTTTTTAATATTTCGTTAACTATTAACTTTAGTTAAAGGTATTTTATACCAAAATTTAAAGTATTGATGTTTTTGTTTATTTTTCCTTCGTTGCCTGTAGGCATTGCGTTAAATAAGAATTATGCAGCTGATTTCTAAAATGCAATTATTTCGAAAACTGTTGAGTTTTAAAGTAAATAATAAGTAAACCTTTTTTTGTCAAAATAATGTATCGTTAATATATTTTGACACAAATAGCGCTAACTTAAAGAGAAAAAAGTTAAGCGCAAATTTATATTTGCATTAAATTATAATTTCTCATACTTAAAAGCACTCAGTTGTAAATTTTTATACATAAATGTTTACAAACATAAAAGTTGTAGCGAAAAATAAAATGTTAAATTTTCACTAACACCCTGTACCTTGCTTAATATCAACATTTTATTAAGTAATATTTTAAAGTGTAGAATCTACTGTTTCTTTTTGTACAATTACTTAAGAACCACCCTGTATATAATCTATATACCAGTGTGATATAAAATTTACAAGAATGCAAGAAATATACACTACCTCACCAAAATGTAAGATATTTTATACAAAAATAAAATTTTAAGAGAAAGTTACTGAAAAATAGTTGCGTAAACGAATTTAATTACTATTATTAAATAATATAGTTTATTTAAAAAAAAGGTTTTTAAATAATGTGTTTTACTGGTCCTTACATATGGTGCAGAAACACTAAGACTGACAAAAGGAACAATAAATAAAATAAGAGTTATACAACACGCTATCGAAATATCAATGTTATTTATTACCATTGGAGATTTTACAATTACCATTACCATTTCGCACACTTCATATTCTTAAAATGATGAGTTCAGAACGCTTGCTCACAAACATCAAAAAGACAAGAAAAACAGAATACTTCAGCGATATAATTAAAGAACGCAAGTGCCATTTACTTCGTCTTATAATACAAAGAAAAGTGGAAGGAAAGAGATGGATTGGTCAAAAAAAACTTTCATGGCTGCGTAATATTTGACAATTCATAATCTGATCCATCTCATACGTTTTATATCTATCCGGGTTTGTGAATTTTTAGTATGCAATTTGCCTTTATCATTACTTGTAAAAAGGGAATGTTCAGCTGTTTTAACCATTTCATCATTTCGCTTTTTATACGCCCCATTGTGGGATATTTTTGTACTTAAACATTCTGATGTAGTGCATTGTCTATAACTAATACACTACAGGCCGATATGTTTGGAATAAGTTTTTTAATCTATTTTTGATAATTTAGTGGCTTGTGAAAGCTGTCGATAATATTCAAAGTTTTATCTTCTTTATGTATAAGTTAATTCTTTTGTAATTGAACATGTTCATTATAAATAAGTACCTAAAATTATATATTTTTTACTTCATTTGTATCTGATATATAATATTCCCTTTAATTGTTATTTAAGTTATTTATTTGTCAACCGATTCTTGTGAATGAAGTTATTTCTATTTCCTATTCCTTATTCTATTCTATTCTATTCTATTCTATTCCATTCTATTCTATTCTATTCTATTCTATTCTATTCTATTCTATTCTATTCTATTCTATTCTATTCTATTCTATTCCATTCTATTCTATTCTATTCTATATCTTATTCTATTCTATTCTAATCTATTCTATTCTATTCTATTCTATTCTATTCTATTCTATTCTATTCTATTCTATTCTATTCTATTCTATTCTATTCTATTCTATTCATTAATCTGCTCGGCAGCATAACAGTATTTTCACTTGTTGGTTTTTCATTATATCCTTTTCTTTTGTTGACCCTTTTGATGATTTCATCCATGATTAAATTAAAGAGCATATGGTTCCATGTTTTATTCTGCTGCCTATGTCTATAAGGTTCTATAAGTTGTCTATCTATTCTGACTTTCATTCTGTTGTTTTGGTAGATGTTTTCAATAGTTTTGACTAGATCTTTAGAAACAAAAAATGCTTACAATTAATAATGAAAGTTTTATATATGGTGTTTATTATAAATGTTTAATACTTGAAGGTACAACAAATGTAGCTAACCGGAAGTAACCCACTACACTGACATTGAAGAGCCATGTCTTGTTTATCATGATGATGTATATATTATATTCGAGACATAATTATTATTGATGAATCGTTATTGTGTTAATAATAAGCTAGGTGAATATGAGTCACGCGAGCAATAGTTGTTATTGTTTATTATTATCTATTATGGTTTTAATTGACTAAGTACCGAAAAGGCACCTCAACCTAGCACCAAACCTATTAAATACCATAAGGCGTTACATACCTAGGTCTTTTATTTTCATAAAATCGATGTATTTTTTATTTCATATGAAACTACAGTACTTCAAGAGTTACACCAAATTTGAAGTAAATTCAATCAATATAAAATTTATATATCTATAGTATCTAAATTCGAGTTATAGAAATTTAATTACCGCGTGGTCGGTACGTGCACTCTTAGTTTAAAAAGTTCAAAAGCGTTTTACTCGAAACTTTGTATTTCGGTGCAGTAGGCACGATTTCTCGAGAACTAATCAACCGATGCTAAAACTTTGCACAGTTCATCTTTATAGTATTGTTTGTTGATTGAATCAAGGAATTAAGAAAAATTAAGTTTAAAGTTTTGAAATAAGTTTTAATGAATTTTCATTAAATATTTTTTAGCATTTCTCCGATTTCATCATTTTTAAAACATTTTTTCGTATAAAACAAGAATAAGTCAACCGCTTGAAAAGTATTTCGTTTAATCACGAAAGAATACTATAAAAATAAAATGTGCAAAGTTTCAGCAAAACCAGTCAATTCGTTCTCGAGAAATCGAGTCTACCGCACGGAAAAACAAAATTTCAAGAAAAATGCGTTTAAAGTCTTAAACGGAGAGCGCACATACCGACTGCGCGGTATTCAAATTTCTATAACTCCGGTAATATTGCTCGAATTTACTTCAAATGTGGTATGAATGCTTTTAACGTACTATACTTTCATATAAAATAAAAAAATTAATTAATTTTTTGTAAATACAGGAGCTATGTAACCCCTTAAGCTTATTCTCGTTGTTAAGGTAGCACAATTATATTTGCTATTATCTCCCCCGTTTATCCAGACAAGACCTTGCCTTCTAATTTTAAATTAAAATCCGTGTCAATAATTTAAAAATCCAATAAATAATAATAACAGCTATTCCAACACAGGAAAAGAAAAAATAATATTTTTTGTCGCAAACTGTACAAGCACCTCGCTTTCACGGATCACGAAATAATAATGATGAATTTTGTTGCTGAAGGTGGAGCATAGTATTAGAAAGGCCAGAAAATGTCAATCTATTTTTGACAAGTAGTAGTTTCCTTAAGTTATCTACATAATGTAATCTCAATCTCATTAATTTAAGCTCTTACAGAGCAAATTGTAAATTTTCAGTTAAATAAAATAAAACAAAAATAATTTACTGCATATATAGTCTCATGTTGCATACTATATGGTTTTAAATTAATTCACGAAACATTCCGACATTCATATAGATACAGTTAATAAAATTATGTCGGTTGCATAGGTGACATTTGTCATAAATCTATTTCAAACCTTTTACAAAATATTTATTTTATGATTTTTTATAAATATTGTTCTACGTGCAATTTAATCAATTTTAACGTTGCGCTTTCAATTGCGTACGTGTCTACGCTTAACTGATGAACGATAAATATTTATAGGATTTTACATGCTGTATGTATATTAAAATACGAATATTTAGTACACGTGCGACATACATCTATCCGCATAGCAAATACTAATGCTATATTTTTGAAAAACTGGATTTAATTTTTATAAAATTATATTGTTCTCTAAACTATACTACGTTTATTACCATAATAAGCTCGAGAACCAGTGGCCGAGGGGGGGGGGGTTTGGGGGGTTAAACCCCCCCCCCCCCAGGACCATATTATGACACTATTACTTACACATTTAAAGGACTCAAAATGGAGGTAACATCATAAAAAAAATTTTGGTGGCCAACCAAATCCCCCCCCAGAGGCAAATTCTAGGTGCGCTACTGTAGAGAACACACCAATCTGTGGGTGTGTCGTGTCGTGGCAGCTTGTCATTGATCAGAAATTACTAAGAGAGTATATTGGAGTATATTAGAGAAATTAATAATTAGAAATAAAACAGAGTTAAAGGATTTCCCCGGTAAAAGTACCGTACAATGATATTATTATATTATTATTATTTGAATATATTACCAGCTAATATAGTGTTTTTAAGTAATCATAGTAAAAATTCAAAGATTTCTTACTTGCACAAGGAATCTACGTTCCTGTAGTTGGCTGTATACCATGTATTAAAAAATTAATTAAAATCCTTTGTAAAAGGTATATATTTAAAAACCCAAACGGGCTGTGTTAGACAAAACGTTTTCGGAATCCATCATTCCATCATCAGTGTCTAGGAGTACATGAATGTAGCCACTAAATATATGGGTAAAAACCCGTTAACAAATAATTAGTTACATTTGTTTCACAGTATTTCTTATAAATTATTAGGATGTTAAAGTTACCGTTGGATTAGGTAACATGCCGACATATGACTCCACGTTGAAGTTGCTAGTCCTGAGACAGTGTGTCTACGAGGACTTTATGGAAACAACGGAATTGCAACTGAGTTAACATCTTAATAATTTATAAGAAATACTATCAAACAAATGTAACTAATTATTTGTTAACGGGTTTTTACCCATATATTTAGTGGCTACATTCATGTACTCCTAGACACTGATGATGGAATGATGGATTCCGAAAACGTTTTGTCTAACACAGCCCGTTTGGGTTTTTAAACATACCTTTTTCAAAGGATTTTAATTAATTTCTTACTTGGTCAAACTAAAATTCAGATATTTGTCTACTGCACTTTCTACAATATACAAAGCAGACCGATTGATAAGTAGTTCTTAATGATTATTTATTTACTTATATTTGTGAGTACTAGAAACTAATTCGCGAAGCATATTTGCCGTGGTGTATCGACAAATTGTAGATTCCCTTATCGATTATTACTATATCACTCTGTCTACTTTGTATATTGTAAAAAGCGCAGTCTACAAATATTTGAATTTTAGTTCCGCCAAGTAAGGGCTTACGATTTTTATTAGATGGCGTTATAAGGTTCTATTTATAATTATTTTTATAATTGTTCTTTTATGATGGAAGAGATTTATTAAGTCAAAGCCTCTGCATAAGTTCTTCTGAGGAGACGTAATAAGATCGAAATACGTATAAACGGGTGGCAAAGGCCTTGCATTGAAATTAAATCTCAAACGTCTTTCTAGCATTTTTAAATACTTTCTCTTAAGTATTGTTGGGTAAAGTTAGGCCTTTTACTATTCTCAGTAATTAAATAATAAACCTGTATATTTTATCATGAATATGTATTCATTTATTTTGGGTTAAAAGTAAAACTCTTTGAGCTTTATTATATGTTATACAAACTATCTTTAAAATTGAAATTCTTATGACACTAATTAAATTATATTAATAAAATTTTGTACCTTTCTGTCACTGAATGCCTAAATGAAACTGTTCTCCAAAATAAAGATTTTAATCACCACTCAATGTCTTCGTTCTCAGCTTCGGTTATCCTTGTTTTTGTGAAATTACTTTTTCCAATTATCAGCTTCCACCAATTTAAATTATTTTTCTTCTTAATAGCATTTATATTTATTCTTCTTTTTAATACACCAATATCCAATCACCATATAACTATTATAATTTGATTTCTACTAATCTCCAATCATAATATAATTTTTAATTTCTTCCAATCTCCAACCAATATTCTTCTAATATACTTTCCAATACTATCAAATTTTAATACTAAATCACTAATTATTGCATACTTTATACTTTCTTCCTAATTCTGACTGACTAATCTTGAACTTACTGAACAACTGACTTCACTAACTGTAACTAATTGTGTCTGTCTTCTTACTAACTAACTGTCTGACCATTTTGAATCCAAATCACCGAGTATTTATATCTTTTCATTGTTCCAGAATCATCTGGCAAGAAATCATATTCGAATTGTTCTATTTCCTACATATATGAATGTTCTCGAAAAAGTATATGTTCGGTTATGTCCATTTCACAGACATAACCATATTCGCGAAGGTTCTACCGTAAACAAAGGTTAAATTCTGTGTTCTAGAGAATTCTTTACTTTTCTATCGAGAATTTTATTGATCTTTATCGAGGCTTTTCAGATCAGAATATAAACTTATATGTAAATTAAACAACCTAAATTAATAAACTACACTACTTCAAATCCGTAACTATATGTAAACTAAACATTTCAAATTAACAAATAACCCCACTTTATATTCGTAACTATTATTTAACTGTCTGTCACTTATTCAGAGTATATTTGGTTGCCTATGCACATGGCTCACTTAAATATATGATAATTATTAAAAAAAAACTTTTTACACTTATATTATATTATATGCTAATTTCTTAAGAATACCGTCACATAAATATATTTTATAATATTCTCTAGTATATAACTTATTAAAATAACCAAATACTTTTTATATCTAACATTATCTAGTGTGTAACTTATAAATTATTTGCTTGAAACACCATCTTTCTTTCTCCTATGTTAATATCATCTCAATATATATATATATATATATATATATATATATATATATATATATATATATACATATATATATATATATATATATATATATATATATATATATATTTATATATATATATATATACATAGACATATATATATACATATATATATATATATAATAATTTTATTTAAATTCTTCATGTATATCGAACTTACTGTATCAATATTAACCATATGGACATAATGGTGTTCAGCTATGGGGAACCGTTAGCAATTCTAAACTTACAATCCTCCAACGCTTACAGAATAAGGTGTGAAGGTCTATTAGTAAATGCTACATTGTATGTTATATCCTCCTCTATAGAAAAAGATCTAGAAGTGCCTTCGGTAAAAGAAGTTGTAATAAGTTACAGTGTCAAATATGGTGAAAGAATAAAAGTGCATCCGAATTCACGAAAGAGAAATAGTAATGATGGGTAACAGGGATGCAAGAGCTGAATGAAGACAAAATAATCCAATAATAGGTAACTTTGGCGAAGAAGTGACAAATAATAGCGGAAATTAATAATGAAGTGAAAGACAAATAATAATGATGGGCAACCTAAATGCAAGAGCTGGATGAAGATAAAATATAAGCTCAAGATGCAATTTAAGCTCAAAATCATAAATATATTCTATCCTCACAAAAATATACCTAACTATACTTGGCACCAGTTAACACGACAGTTAAAATCAGTTATTGACTATATTATAGTTATGCAGATATCTAAAGTGAAAATACAAGACACCCGAGTATAGAGGTGTATAAAATGGGAATCGGATCATAACTTACTAAAATTTTGAGCTTAAATTTTCTATAAACATAAAACCAATCAAATCTCCAACAGACACCAGCTGACAATAACAAAATAGTCAGAAATCAAATAGATTATATTATCGTCAACGGAAGATATAGAAATTCTATAATATCATTTAAAACTTATCCAGGAGCGGACATATCATCCGATCACAATCCGGTTGTTTTTTCGATAATAGTGAAACTAAAGAATGTAAAGCATCCTAGCTTCAAGAAAATCATGGATACAATGCACAAGAGAACGAATATGCGGAAACGAAATTTAAAATAAACGATAACTTAAGAAAAGTCAAAGAAAATAATGCGTAAACCCTAACTATTAATCAAAAATGGGTAAAAATTCAATATGCCCTCGTGTCAGTTGGAAAAAAAGCCCTTCTTAAACCACTTGCAAAAAAATCAAAACCTTGGATGACAGTAGAGATTCTTGAGATATGGAAGATCGAAGAAAATATAAAGCAATAAAACCTGAATAAATACAAATAAATTCAAAAAAATATTAGAAGGAAAATTCGGGAGGGAAAAGAGAAGTGGCTCTACGACAGATGCAAGGAAATAGAAAATCTGGATAAAAAGTATGATAGTTTTAATTTACACAAAAAAAAATCAAAGAAATAACGGATTCTAGAAAAAGCACAAGAACGAATATGCCTAAAAATGATACCGGAGATTTTATTAATGATTATGTCACTGGTGATGAATAAAAGATTATGTCACTGGACCAATTACATTCAAAAGCTATTTAATGATGAAAGAGAAGAAATATCAACAGAAACCACAGAGGATACCGGAATACCCATATTACGGGAAGAAATCATCTATGCCATCAAAGAGGATAAAGCTACCGGACCAGATGATGTGCCCATCGAATTATTAAAACTCATTGATGAAGACGTTATTGACGTAATGGTTGAACTCTTTAATCTAATATATCAGACTGCCACAATCCCGAGACAATGGCTGCAATCGTGCAATATCTTTCTTAGATCACAGAACAATATCTTTAATGAGTCACACACTTAAAACATTTTTGAAAATATTACACAGCAGACTTGTTAAAGCTCGTGAACATAAAATTAGTGACACACAATTTGGCATTAGAAATGGTATGGGCAGAAGAGATGCTTTGCTCGGCTTGAATGTGCTAGGCCAGAGAAACATAATCAGTAGTTTAGTTATTAGTGGTGATTTGATTATCCGTAAGTACTTTTATCAAAATATATCGGTTTCATAAAAATCTCACATAATTAGGAATCTCAATCCACTCATACAGTTTTGTAAATCAAAAAGTGTTTAACAATAATTTGTTTTTTGGCTTATCTTTGATAAGTTAGAAACTTTACAATTAACACATAGTCGTACCGACCCAATTACAATATAATGAAACGTAACAAGACAATTGAAATAAAAAGTGTTTAAGAATTTTATCCGATGGACGGTACTTCTGACTACAGGAGTCCTGCAATGTTACTTAATCAGAAACACTATCTTACTTACAATTACTCAACAGAAAGCAGCTACATTTTTTTTCAAAGAACAGGCCATTATTATCCCAGCAGTAAACACACTAAAACTAGAACACTACGTTACAGCAGTAGAATCACTAGTACATCCCAAAAATGTACTCTTTTTCATCGATAATTTCTAATAGCAGAATCTGCACCTACCTTTTCAGCAAAAAAGTTTTTGACACCTTTTTAACAGATCACGGGGGAATAAAACTGGGAGATAATGTCATTAGAGCGAGAAAATTAGTCACTCCTGCTAATAGGTTACTGTTGTTCAATGTTTTTCCGAGTATTCCTCATCACATTATCGAGAAATATCTTGCTGAGGCTCCTTTCTGATGGACTAGCCTGCTATCTCTGCCATCAATCTGATCATATAGCCTCAACATGTACCAATATGGCGATTCAGTCAAATACATCCATATTTACATCCCAAACCGATCAAGAATTATTTTTTTTTTCCTCCAATGCGATAGCTGAGAGCAAAAATCTCTCTGTTCAGAATCAAACGGAGAACACTTGTGACGTAATGGACTCCCAAAAACTACATACAGATATTACCATACAAAAACGTTCTCATTCTGAAATATCGACACCACTTGGTACACCAACGGCAGAAAACACAGAAATAGATTTTATAAAACCAAAAGCAATATCAACAGAAAAGTTAAAAGCCACTAAATCTGGTAGAAAAACTACAGAAATAGTTTCTACAGAATCACTTACCCAACCCACAAAGGAATTTATTGATGAAGCTTGAACTCGGTTCGGATTAAACTATATAGATATAGTCAGCTTTCTGGCAGATGCACATGGTTCCCCCAATGCATTAAATATCGCACTAGAATACACTAAAAACATATCAGGACTATTAACATTACTAACAGAAATCTATCCCAAACTCGTAGACAGAGACATTAAATCTAGAATTACGCGAAAAACGAGGAAAATACGTCGTCAGTTAAATATAGAACAAATTAAAAAAGATGCGAACTCTAAAGATACAGATATTTCTCAAGAAAGCACCAATTAAAAAAATTATAATAATAATAAATGGATATTATTCAGTGGAATATACAAGGATTATTTACACACCTCGAAACGCTTCAACTCTTAATAAAAGAAATAAAACCACAAATTATAGCTCTACAAGAAACAAACTTTAAAAACAACAAAAAATATAACCTAAACCATTTTGATTCATACCACAAAATCGGAAACTACACCAACAAAGCATGGGGTGGGTATTAATATATGTTAATTCTAATCTAGATTTAGAAGAGATTTCTTTACACTCTGCTTTAGAAGCCGTAGCAATTAAAGTTCAATGTCCAACTCAGCTATTTGTATGCAGTGTTTATTTCTCATTAGATACGGATTTGGTCGCAAAAGACCTGGAACATTTAATCGATCAAATTCCAAAACCTGGACTTATTCTAGGTGACTAACTCTCATAACATTTCCTGGAGATGTTATTCCACAGACAAAAGAGGAGAACAAATAGAAATATTTCTTAATGAAACAGATTTTGTACTAGTAAATACAGGAGAAAAAACTCGGTTTAACTCTGTTACCGGCAATTATTCTGCTATTTATCTGACTATATGTGAAAGTTCCCTAGCTCCTAGTCTAAACTGGGAAGTGTTACCTACGATAGTGACTTCTGGTCTATAAAAATAAGAAATAATAATTCCACAAGAACAATTATAAATTTTTCGGAAACGTGGAAAACTAAAAACGCAAATTGGATAGCTTACCAACCACATATTGAAGACTACCTAACTATTTTTGGAACAATGGAAGATAAAATTAATGTTACAGACAAATTTACCTCAATGTTAACAGAGGTAGCCACAAATATTATAGACAAAACAGCAAAAACAAAACGTAAACATTCAGTACCGTGGTGGAACAAACTATGTGAAGAGGCACTTAAATAACGTAAGCATGTATTTATTGTATTAAAAATAAATCATACACCAGAAAACATAACAGCTTTTAAAAAATAAAGAGCCTACTCAAGATGCGTAATTAAAAAAAGTAAACGTGAGTCATGGCAAAATTATGTTTCCACAATAACCGAAAGTACTCCTGCATCAGAGATCTGGATTAAAATCCGTAGGATTAAAGGCATTTCATACAGCACCAAAATTAACTCTCTTGACATTGAGGGAAACTTAATTACAAAAAACAGTCAAATAGCCAACGCTTTAGCGAACTTATTTCAGACATATTCAAGTGGTTCCATACATTACCCATTATTTGTCGAAAACAAATAGAAAATAGAAAAAGAGGTCAAAATCAGGTATATACGTATTTCTGACTATTGGTCGTTTTCAGTACGGTGCAGCCAAGTTAGAAAAAGGTGCATGTTAACTTGGGAAAGGATCACTACAGGAGCAATGCGACCAATTTGTGGCATTAGAGTTAGAAGACCCTGATGGTTTCAGGGCAACAACTAACAATAACCACGGAGAAAGATAGGGACAGAAAATACCTTTTCCATTTGTTTTAAACGTTTCAACGTTTGGCATTCCTTTTCCCCTGTAGCTGTAGCTTCCTCCGTGGGTATTGTTAGTTGTTGCCCTGGAAACCATCAGGGTCTTCTAACTCTAATGCCACAAAATGGTCGAATTGCTTCTGTAGTGATCCTTTCCCAAGTTAACATGCTCCTTTTTCTAACTTGGCTGCACCGTACTGAAGACGACCAATAGTCAGAAATACGTATATACGGTTGCCTTCCATCGATATACCTTTTTTGGTTTTCTGTTTTGCGAGACATGCCATTACATTTTACTTTTATTATTCACTCTCATTACCCTTTTCTATATATATATATATATATATATATATATATATATATATATATATATATATATATATATATATGTATATATATTATATGTATATTATATATATGTTTATATATAAATATATATAAATATATATATATATATATATATATATATATATATATATATATATATATAAGAAAAAAGAAGTACTTGTGACTCGTTTGGAACAAATATATAACTGTTTTGGATGGGTTGGAGTCAATAATAGGGCTATTGGTTAACTATTTTTTTATTCTCGAGCTTTCAATTGTGTTTACAATTATTATCAAGAGCTAAAAAAGACAAAATACTTACAAGGTTGAACTAAAAAGAAAAAACAATTTTTGTTAACTTACCAAATAAAAATTAGTTTGGTAAGTAAAAATCACTGCTTACATGTTCAAAATATTTAATACAAAAATGTTTTTATCTAACAAATGTTTCTCTGAAAAATTTTTATAATTTTGAAAACATTTTTTTAATATAAGAATAATTGAATTTATAAATAAGTTCAAATAGCAACCAATTACAAATAGCCTCAATGTCATAAATGCCAACATAAAATTTTTATTTTTGACAATTATATTGCCAAAAGTAAAACTTCGTTTAAACATTCTTTTTTGTTTAGTAACAAAAAGAAGAAGATTTATTCACCCTTGACAGATGTCTGAAAGAATGTGATAGATATATGGAGAATTAAATATGACATTTTACAAGTTTTATATATAAATCATAAAGAAAGAATATAATTATAAATTTTGCTTAAATTTTGAATTTCAGATCTTTTGTTTAAACTCTTATCATTTTTGCTAATACAAACCATTTCCAAAAAAGTTCTTTTAAATTTATTACTTTCACTACATAAAATTTTAATGTTATCAAAATCCATAATATGGTCTTTATCGATTACATGTTCTGCCAAAGCACAAGATGGTTTTTTAATTCTGCAATCACTTTTGTGAGAAATAATGCGATTTGAAAGATTTCTTCCGGTCTCACCAACATATTCAGCCTCACACTGAGTACAACTAATGCTGTATACTAAATTCGTTTTTTCAAATTTGTCTATAGGATATTTAGTTTTAGAATATAAAGATGAAATAGTTTTGATGTTCTTTGTTGCTATTTTTATATTGTCAATAACCTTTAGTGTTTGTATTAATTTAGGTGTTAATGATGGTATAAAAGGTAGTGAATGATAATAGATGTTCTGATTGTTAGATACAATGTTTTGAGATTGAGCAAAAAATGGTGTTAAATTATTTATATTACCAATATTAGAAAAAAGCATCCTATGTAGCATATCTGGAGGATAAGAGTTTTCAATTAGAATATTTTTTAATAACTGAAGATCTTCCTGTAGATAATCTGGATGAGAAAGTTTTAAAACACGTTCTTTTAATCCTGTTATAAGGTTCATTTTCATCTTATTTGGATGGTGAGAGTAATAGCTTATAAATCTATTACTACATATGGGTTGAATATACATATAAATATGTTGAAAACCAGATGGTTCAGAAAACCCATATGTAGTAATAGATTTATAAGCTATTACTCTCACCATCCAAATAAGATGAAAATGAACCTTATAACAGGATTAAAAGAACGTGTTTTAAAACTTTCTCATCCAGATTATCTACAGGAAGATCTTCAGTTATTAAAAAATATTCTAATTGAAAACTCTTATCCTCCAGATATGCTACATAGGATGCTTTTTTCTAATATTGGTAATATAAATAATTTAACACCATTTTTTGCTCAATCTCAAAACATTGTATCTAACAATCAGAACATCTATTATCATTCACTACCTTTTATACCATCATTAACACCTAAATTAATACAAACACTAAAGGTTATTGACAATATAAAAATAGCAACAAAGAACATTAAAACTATTTCATCTTTATATTCTAAAACTAAATATCCTATAGACAAATTTGAAAAAATTTAGTATACAGCATTAGTTGTACTCAGTGTGAGGCTGAATATGTTGGTGAGACCGGAAGAAATCTTTCAAATCGCATTATTTCTCACAAAAGTGATTGCAGAATTAAAAAACCATCTTGTGCTTTGGCAGAACATGTAATCGATAAAGACCATATTATGGATTTTGATAACATTAAAATTTTATGTAGTGAAAGTAATAAATTTAAAAGAACTTTTTTGGAAATGGTTTGTATTAGCAAAAATGATAAGAGTTTAAACAAAAGATCTGAAATTCAAAATTTAAGCAAAATTTATAATTATATTCTTTCTTTATGATTTATATATAAAACTTGTAAAATGTCATATTTAATTCTCCATATATCTATCACATTCTTTCAGACATCTGTCAAGGGTGAATAAATCTTCTTCTTTTTGTTACTAAACAAAAAAGAATGTTTAAACGAAGTTTTACTTTTGGCAATATAATTGTCAAAAATAAAAATTTTATGTTGGCATTTATGACATTGAGGCTATTTGTAATTGGTTGCTATTTGAACTTATTTATAAATTCAATTATTCTTATATTAAAAAAATGTTTTCAAAATTATAAAAATTTTTCAGAGAAACATTTGTTAGATAAAAACATTTTTGTATTAAATATTTTGAACATGTAAGCAGTGATTTTTACTTACCAAACTAATTTTTATTTGGTAAGTTAACAAAAATTGTTTTTTCTTTTTAGTTCAACCTTGTGAGTATTTTGTCTTTTTTAGCTCTTGATAATAATTGTAAACACAATTGAAAGCTCGAGAATAAAAAAATAGTTAACCAATAGCCCTATTATTGACTCCAACCCATCCAAAACAGTTATATATTTATATATATATATATATATATATATATATATATATATATTTATATATATATATATATATATATATATATATATATATATATCAGCAAAAGTTTTATTTTGAGGGTGCAGTCATTTGTTTAAAGGGCGGGATGAGAGGTATTGTATACCTGTATAAAATATAGAGAATAATTTAAAAGTCAGATGTAGAAGTTAGTTTATATTATGATAAATAGTAACCGTGAAATTCTACTTTAAATTTAGTTTCCGGGTCGTCTACATCACAAAAGCCTCTTTATCAAAGCACTAGATCGATATGTCACTTCCAGTGGCAGGTAATATTTATGAATATCTATTATTTGTACTTCATTATATTTTGGGTAGCAGCCTAATATGTATAACGTAGAAATAATACAAAGAAGATCATAATCAACCCTTGAATTGCGCTGTAATTGTTTTTAATAAAGTATACTTATTTTAAAAACATTTATAAAGGGAATATTAAACTTAATGGATTTAACCAATAAATGACACAAATTAATTTTATAAATAAAACACTGAAAACTAGTTTTTTGATCTTTTACAACATACTTATTGATGGCTTCCTCTATCTGGAATAACAAACTCGTATTTTACTTCAAATATTGTGTATAATTATTTAAAGGCTAATCGTATCCATCCAGAGGGCCTATTTCTAGGTCTAAGTTCATAGAATAAAGGATATAATAGATATGTCATTAGAAGAGAAGCAAGTTTGCTTCGCTGTTTTCCTCGACGTGGCTCAAGCTTTGGGGAAAGTATGGGCACGAAGGATTTAAATATAAATTAAGTAAGATGTTTCCAAGTAAAAACACAAAATTATTGGAATCATACATTTTAGATGAAAAAAAAAAAATGTTGGAAGCCTTGACAGAATGCCGAATTGACTATCGGTATATAAATATAATTAAACACATATACCAAAACGCAACAGCCAGTGTTAGAGTGGGTGATCGTCAAACCCAGAAATTCCCGATACAACGTGGAGTACGCCAGGGGGACACCATATCGCCGAAACTGTTCACTACGCTTTTGGAATATAATATATGTAAAAGGGCAAAACTGACCGACAAGGGCATAAACATAAACGGAGAAAAGCTTAGCCATCTAAGGTTTGCAGATGATATTGTACTAATAGCTGATAGGATAGATGAGGCCAAAGAACTTTTAAATCAGCTCTACCTTTCCTCGCTAGAAGGGGGATTAAAAACAAATATATCTAAATTTCAGATGATGACAAATCTTGTAGTCAGCGAAGATATATGCGTAGGAACAAGATCCATAGACCAGGTAATGGCCTATAAATACCTAGGTCATGAGATTCGCATAGGAAAAGATAACCAAACCGTTGAGCTTCTCCGTCGTATAAGACTGACTTGGGTAGCCTACAGCAAGCTGAACCATATTTTCAAATAGTCTGATATACCAATATGCCTTAAAAGAAAAACGTTTAATCAGTGTGTTTTGACAGTGTTAACTTACGGTGCGGAAACGTTGACCATGACAAGGAAAACAGTTCAAAAGATCCGTGTGTGTCAAAGGGCGATGGAGCGTGCTATGTTGGGCGTTTTACTATGAGACAAGATCCCATATCGCCAGCTACGACAAAGAACAGGAGTGGCTGATGCAGTAGAGAGAGTAGCAACACTGAAATGGAACTGGGCAGGTCACGTGGCTCCAATGACAGATAATAGATGGACAAAACGGATACTGGAATGGAGACCAAGAGATGATGCCTACCGAATTGATGATGCCAACACGTTGGACTGACCATCTAAAACGTTGTCATAGGAATTGGATGCAGGAGGCGCAAGATCGAAATAGATGGAAAATTATGAGGGAGATCTATGTCCAGCAGTGGATAGACGAAGATTGAATGATGATGACATTTTAGATTAGATTTATATCGATATATAAGAATAATCCTAATCAGAATTAAAAAAAAATTAAAGCATGTGTACCACAAGGTAGTATGGTACCAGTATTAGATATAGGACCAGTCCTATATCTAATATACACTGGTGATATTCCTAAATTAGATCATAACACAATAGCTTCCTTTGATGATAATCCTGCCGTGTTGGCCGTAGGTGAAGATCATGAAACAACAAAACTACAAACCTCTTTTAACAGACCTAACAACTGGAATAAATTCTTGCGAATTTTGTCAACGAGCAAGCATTGTTAACGTCATTTGGTACTATAAAAACAGTGACTTCCATAGGGACCTAGAAATGGACGCCGTTAACAAGATCATTGAAAAATTTTGAAGAATTTGAAAAAAGTCAGCTTCTTGATAACATGGATCTGGCTTAAAGACGTAAGATGAAGAAACCCTTCGAGTTAGTTGAGTTAAAAGTAGAGTATAGTGCAATAGATGGTACAGGTTAATATATGTGCAATAAATTAACAGATAAGTGATACTAGTGAGTTTGTCCTAAAAAGTTGCTCATTGATCATATTGTTTGATCAAATTATAATGTTTTTAAGCCTCTTATTGGTGTTTATTATAAAAAACTTAAATCAGGTCCAAAAATTAAAGCTCCTACGTACTAAACGTCGGATTTAGCGAAGAGTAAAATATAAAACTTTACAAACAATATTATTCACGGGCAACATTATTCCAGAGCTTAAAATCCGCTAAGTAATTTTTGTTCATCCTTTGGAAATAAACGAGTGGAAAAATTTAAAAAGAAATCTTTATCTCCCGTCTATTAGAAAATTGTGTAGATGAACTTCTAGACCAGTAAGCAAATCACCTTGAGATTACCCCACTGGAATACCGAACTATCATTTCCAAATTCCCAGTTCCTTTTACAAACCCAGAACAATACAAACAGATCGCAATTTCCCCCAAACTAAACTTTTCAATAAACACTTAAGAACAACAAGTGCTTGCCAAAAACTAAAATTATAACATCATTTCAAACCTAGAATGAAATCTAGAGATCCCAAGCCAGGACATTTTAGGATAAAACGTGTTCACTCCCTTTTTTTATCAAAGATGAACCTATTCCCATCCTTAAATGGGTACTACAAGTACCGTGACCGTCAACATATCGTACTTATGTTGTGACACATGTAGTACTATTTACACGAGAAATAATTCACACGGAATTTACAAGAACCATTTGAAAAAAAAATTAAACCTGCAAGAAATCTGTAGGTATATCCAGATTATATTCAAATATACATTTTACAAGTAAATAAGCTTAATAATAAAAATTTGAAATAAAAAAAACAAAAATGTAAGAAAAATAGTTTTATTTCAAACAAATTTTAAACTTTAATAGTTTTCTTTTTTTCTTTCAAAGGTTCTCTTAATAATATTTTCTATTTATATAACTTAAGTTATCATCTAGATAACACTTGTAAGCCATTTTCATTACGCGCATTGTTGCTCTTACTAAAAGCTTTATTCTAGATCCTTCACAACTTCCTGTGCAATTCCATTAAATTCGAGCAAAACAAAAACAACGTAATAAAACACTTTCCAAAGTCAACAATATACTGAACGATAAACTTTCTTCGTGCGCGACCTAAATTCCGACAGGTGCTTTTATACCATTGCTGACTGAAAATTTGCTGAAAAAAGTTGAAGTCAAACAAGGGAATAAAAGGCATTAAAAATTGAGGAAAGTTTTAAACAAAAAACATTATCAAAATTGAATTGTATTGTTACATGGAAAACAAATTACTTTTAATTTATCCGTTCTTTAATGTTATTTAACTGTCTAAATTATACTGACAATTTAAGTTAAAACAAATTAAGTGTTTTAAGAATATTATAGTTTATTACACGAAATCAGTTTTCACACAAAAGTTCCTGCAAAAGAATTTACAATTGACTTCCTATTGCATGCACACTTCAACCTATCCAGTCACGACAGAAAAACTTTCTTGTTGGCAAGTTTATGGCAAATTATGATAAGAATTAATTTAACCGTTAAAATTAAATTAAATACATTTTGTGTTTTAACAATGTTCTGAAAATATTTTCTTGTGGCATGTCTAATTTAAATATTATGTTTATATGGGATTAATAGTTCCATATAAACATAATATTTAAATTATCGTCCCGTAATTCGGGCGAAAAATAGGATCTTACCTCCCAATTCCGTCGGACTGCATGGATTTAGCTGAAAACTTGGATTCAAGCTTGTCTTACCTTCCTTTGCAAAAGTTGTATATGGGCGAAGGGTGCTTTTTGTTTTTAAGAAGTTAAAACTACCCCTAAGTGGGAAAAATAGGAAAATGTATCTATCTAATTAAGTATGATCTAATTAAGTAAAATAAACATATATTACGATAATTTGTACTTTAATACAAAGAGCCCTAAGAATCCACCACTTATGACGAAAATAACGTTAAAAATTTTTTTCTATGTAAAAAGCTTAACTTACGAAATAAAATCAATAACAATTCATTCATAGCTTGTGAAATTATGTTTCATTGATTTTAAGTTTTAACCCCTAGAAAGCATCCCTTTATGGAAAAAAATTGGTTTCCTATGTTTATTTTAATCATTTGTTTTTAAATCTTATTTATTTTACCTGCACATTTTTTAGCTTTTGTTTTAATTTTAGAGTTTTTGTTGCAGCTTACAAGGAACTTCAACCTCTTCAACACTTCTTTTAGCAGTCACTTTATTTTTTCTTCTTCCTTTTGTAGAAGGTTTAGCAGATTTAAGTCCTTATTTTTCTAAAAGAAAGGTCAACATATTGTCGCTTACTGCAGAAGAGATATCAACAGCATTCTGGTCATCTATTGGAGCATTATTAGGAATTCTTTGTATGACTTGTTCTTAAGTACACTAAACTATGCGCCATCTGAGGAACATTTATAAGTGATTTTTAAAAAGACTCAGTATACTCAAAAAAAGATAAGTGGGATGATATTCTCACCAGTGAATGCAATACTGGTAGAATATAATGAATTTCTTTTGGATTTGTTAAAATATTTTTTAAAACTAAGAGCCACGGAGTGAAATATGATCAACATATTAAGTCTTCGTTCTCTTTGAGCGCATCTCAAATACAAAGTGAATTTGGTCAGACTGTATACTGGATCTCATCAAATAAATCATATCCTCATAAAATCCATACTAGGTGATTTCTATAACAAAACTCTTATATTTACAGATGGATCAAAGACGAAGGAAGGTATTGTTAGTTGTAAAATATTTATCCAAAATACAAATCAACCATTGATCTATAAATAACCACCTGTTTGTAGCATTTATACTGCCAAACTTTTTGCATTTATAAAGGGTGTTACCTGGTTAACATCCAATAATATAAAGAAGAAGTAGTATTAATAGATTCTAAATCTACAAAAAAGTCTATAAAAAACACAAAATTTGAATGAATTGAGTGTCTTAGGCCATTAAGGTATACTTTGGAATGTAAAGTTGATACTTTAGCTAACGAAAGAGTAAAAAATGGGATCTTTTTTAATATTTATACAGTAAGGGATATTTTTAACTCAATAAAAAAAGGCTAAAATGGAAACAACAATGGAAGAATATTGTAGAAAACTCGCAAAATACGTATTTCCAGATATACCCCAATTTAACATTCCCATACCAATACATATTCGATTACTCGACTACCAAAATTCTTCTCGGATGGTGTACTTAGCCTAAAAACGAATCATGGTCGATTCCCGTTGGATTTATTTAAACCTGGCAATATTACCGACACTATCCGGCAGTTGTGATATAAGGATTCTTACGGGGATCTTAATCATATTTCTATACAATAACATATATACCAATATTCTGTGGCTGATGGACTTGTTCCCGTGCCTCTTTTACACACGCAGACAAGACTCAGTACTGGCTCAAGTACACTTAAAATGTCACTGGCGCTCCCTGGAAACGCCCCTCGGGTGGCCAATCCTTCCACAACTGGATCCGAACAAAGTAACGAGAATCAACGGTTCTTCTCAGAGCCTACACTGACAATGATGACATAAACATTTAGGGTATTACTTGTAATAAACAGGAAATTTTGTCTGAACTGTGTAAAATCCACAAGTATGATATATTATGTACACAAGAGACTTACCGTGAGATATCAGCACATAGACCTAGCATTGAAGGAATGCAGCTTATCATTAAACAAGTGCAAAACACGGAAGCGCCATCTTCGTATATTGAGATATTGATGTAACATCAGCTGAAAAAACATGCTACAACGACATTGAAATTCTGACCGTCGAAATAGGAGCCTACACAGTGACATCTGTGTATAAACTACCCTGGAAACACTTTGTTTTCCCCCCTCCAAAAAATTTCGCTTCTCAAAAAACCAGATTCATTCTCTGTGATATTAATAGTCATTATGTTCATTTGGGTTACGCTTCAATCGATAAAAATGGAGATCTTGTAGAATTGTGGGCTGAACAAAACAACCTGGCACTTCTACATGACCCAAAACTGCCCTATTCGTTCCAGAGCAAAATATGGAAGAAAGGTTACAACCCTGATCTCACCTTCATCAGCATGTCTTTAGAGGACCGTTGCGTTAAGAAAGTGTATAAGCCTATACCGAAGACGCAACATGGGCCCGTGGGAATAACCGTATACAGCGCTATAAAAGCTCCCAAAATCTCTTTTAAACGAAGGTTTAATTTCAAAGAAGCGAACTGGGAAAAATTTGCTGATGAATTGGAAACACAAGTGCAAAATATTATCCCGATCCCCAAAAACTATGACGCGTTCATCAAACTTGTAAAACGAATCTCATGTAAACACATACCCAGAGGATGTCAACAACATTACATATCTGGTCTGAACGATGAAGCAAAAGACATTATGACAAAGTACACCGAATAATATAGTAAAGACCTATATAGCAAAGTTACGGCAGAGATAGGAGAGAGACTGCAGCAAACACTAAGTGCCTCCAGACAACAACGGTGGAGCGAGACTTTAAGTAAAATGGATATGACGCATAGTAGTAAACAGGCTTGGAATATGATCAAAAAACTTAATGGTGATCCCACAGAGATGAAAGAGATAGATAAATCAGATAGCCTACCAACTGCTTCTGAATGGCAAAACAAACAATTGTTGCAAAACGCCAAAGATTATGAGAACTCAAGACCAGGAAACAACTCTCTTGCGAAACCCATTTACTATCGAAGAGCTCAAAAATGGTATTGACTGTATGAAAAATGGAAAATCACCTGGGGCGGACGAAATCCTAACAGAACAGATAAAAAACCTCGGGCAAAAAGCGAGACAATGGGCGCTCGATCTATTTAACATCTGTCGCTCTACCTACCAGATTGCAAAACTGTGGCGTAAATCAAAAGTAGTAGCCCTTCTGAAACCTGGAAAAGACCCTGAACTATCGAGTAGCTACGTCCGATATCTCTGCTATACCATTTGTATAAATTGTATGAACGCCTCATTTTAATGCTCCATAATAAGTTTTAACTGAGGTTATATAGTTTTTATATCTGCTATTTACGAGTATAAAGTCTATCTGGTATCTGACAATGCGGTTTTCTGTATGTGAAGGAGACGTCCATGTATATAGTCTTCTCTTAGAAAGCTGAAACCAAGTATTGGCAAATACCATATTCTTTTCTTGGCAGAATTCTATGACCCTTTCTCTTCTCTCGTTTCTAGTTCCTAATCCGAACTGTCCAACTATATTTTTAACTGTACCTAAGTACTCCAATTTTTGCATAAAAGTCTTCTAAAATGTAAGTAATATCTCTAGATTTTGTTAACTTGATTGTATTGTACAATTCTGAATAAAACTTTTTAATCTAATCTTCGGTCTTATCAGCCGTGGAGCATAGACTTGGATCATATTAATATTACAATTCCGTGCTCAAATTTTTAGCATTATTATTCTTTCTGAGATTTGAATCACACCTAGCACTGATTTTCTAATAGTGTTGCTTATGATGAAAGCTACTCCGTATCGATGATCAGTTTTGTCTTCTCCAGTGTAATAGGTATTGTGGTTATTTATTGATATCTCTCCATTTCCTGACGATTGTACATCGCTAACCCCAAGTATATCTATATTTAGTCTCTCTTTCTCTTTAAAAACATTATGTAGTTTTCCAGGCTGATACATACTTCCTACATTCCAGGTAGCTATTTTTATCTGAGAGGGTTGAGTATTTTTTTTTTGTTTTTTGTGCAAGGAACAGGAGTAGCATCCTATATTTCAGACATACACAGATAAGGTAGATTGTAGACTTCGACATATGGACATGGATGATATTATGAAAGCTACCGCAAACTAGAGTTACACTATGCTTTACATAGCTAAAGGCCTATGCTCAGTAGTGAACTTGATGGACTGTGTGCTGGTGATGATAGTAATTTACATGCTACCAACATAAATTAGATGTAATTTACATTATCCTCTAACAGGCTTGTCCTCAATAAACCAGTCACAAAAGAGCAACTCAAAAATGCTGAGAATAACATTTTAAAATCTTCTACTTTAAAATATGTGATAGTTGTAAACCGTTTTTCTACAGAATAGATACGATTAAATTATGAGTAGAATTAGTTTTGTGCCCTATGTAAGAAAACAATAGTGTTTGTTTACTATTAGAAATTATATTTTGAACATGTTTTTCCCTTGAAAACGTAAAACAACAATTTGTTTGAAATTAGAGGATATTTTGTAAGTCTATATTTATTAAAATAAAAAATCCTTACATAAATAAACTAGTGAATAAGTTATTATGATCTCTGATATTTTTCTCTCACTGTTATTTTCACATACTCGTATAACGAATATTAATTAGACAAACACAAACAATATTAGGTCTAAAACATTTTCTAAATAAACAATAAAGTGCCTTCTTCATTCAGAGCTTGTCCTTCTTGTCAGCCGCCTATCTCCATAATTCTGTTTCGGTTATTTGGAATAATAAATAGAAAGGACAAGAACAAAGAAACCGTATCGCATAGATGTACCAAAAGATAATAGTCCGTGCACTGAAAAGTCCCTTTGATCAATTATAACTTCGTCCAGGTCATGTCTAAGGATGTATTGTTTTATCTGTTCTTTTATATTGTAGTAATTTAAATAGGTTCAGTCCTGCTTTTTGTTGTAAGTACAAAAATAAATTAGAATTCTATTACCTATTGGTTTTAAAGTAAGTCTTCGGTAATAAGTAAGTTATTTTTTGGATTATGCTGATATGTTTAAAAATCAGAATATTTAACACGCTAGGAGTTAAATTGTTGGCTTAACCTTTCCGTGCTTAAGAGCGTAGGCGCAAAATGTTTGGAAAATGCTTTTTAAATGGATTAATTTTTTTTTGAATCCTGAGAAAACTAATTATAATAACAATAGAAGTGCTTATTTTAATTAAACAACGTAAGCTTGAGTACCTCGGCCACGTGATGCGGAACGAAGAAAAATATCGAATTCTTCAACTCGTTATGCAGGGTAAAGTATTTGGCAGAAGAGAACCGGGACGCAGTCGTATCTCGTGGTTGAAAAATCTCCGACAATGGTTTGGAATGATCTCAGCGGAGCTGTTTCGCAGAGCAGTCAACAAAACCATGATAGCCTTGATGATCGCCAACATCCGAACCGGATAAGGCACTGAAGAAGAAGAAGAGAAAACTAATAAATATTTTAAAAAAATTTAAACACAGAATGAAAGATTACATTATATTATTGAGGGCCGAAAGTCCCTTAGAATAAACAAATAGTTTCTTTTAAATGAGATATTTAAAATTCAAAATCACACTTAATTTTTTCTTCTTTTTCACCCCTGTAACTTACTAAAATAAACATAATAGAAGTTTTCAGGGACTTTCTGCCCTCGATAATAATGCAATCTTTCATTCGGCGTTTAAACTTTTCAAAAATACTTATTAATTTTCTCAGGATTCGAAAAAAAAAGGAAAGCATATAAAAAGCATTGGCCCGAAATTTTGCGCCTATGCTCTTAAGCATGCTACAAAAAATTACGCTTCAGGCCGTGTGGGGTAACCATGGTACCCCACTAAAATACTTTAATAATTCATTTAAATTATACATTGTTTTGGAAGATATATAATGAAGCACTAGTAACGAAAATAATTTGTTTTTATTATTAAAAAAATATACATTGTTTTTATTTTTACCTTTAACTAAAATCTTTAAATTCATTATTTTTACAAATAAATCTAATAATTTTTATAAAAAAAGGATTTAGTAAAGTATTTTCTAAGATTACCTCGAGGAACAATAAAACAATAAAAATATTTTAAAAACTTATAATAACAAAACCGCATCTGGGGTACCTAAAATACCCCGCACGGTCACGGAAAGGTTAAAAGCTGGCTATCTTGATGATATCAGTATGTCAGCTAATCATAGTCTCTTCAATTTTTGTGCAATTTGTAGTTGCACTAAGACTTGCAGAAGTAACTCTCTATTAGTTTTACCACTTCTTTGATCAAATCCTTAGATCATAATGGACTTTTACTTCGACACGTACCAAGAGGCGTTTATGATCATGCATACTATTTTTTACTGGTTTCTTTGAATGATAGTAATATTGGATTTACTTACTCATCTCTAGACTTAAATTCCATACATCCATATTGGTTTAATAATTATAGTGTTGGTTTCTAACGGAGTTTTGATTTGTATATTAACTAGTTAAGTTCTTGTCCTTTTATAACAATCGATTTTGTCTCGTTAGTTATATGTAAATTCCGGATAAGCTTGGAATCTGGAGTGTAAATCTATGTCAAGGTACTTGGATAATTGGTTTTTATTAATTAGGTACTTTGTTTTTACCGCCAAAAATATGTTAATATTTCAATCACGTGAATTTTAACTATAATTTTTAAAAGCCCTTTCCTACATTTGATTGCCACCGTAGAGTTGGTAACACCGCCTTCGTTTATCTTGGGCATTCGCGCGTAGGGTTGGCAATCCTACACTCGTAGTAATGTAGTAGAACTGACGAACTGAGAGCAAGTAAGTGTTGTTGTGACTATCACCGTTTGTCTTTTATGTTTTTCGCTTAGTTAACTTGCGATTTTTATTTTTTATCAATATGGATCCTAAAAAGCATCAAGATGATAGTGAAAATAGAAAGTTTTTGACTGAATGGATCCAACAGTATTGTTTACGATTCCTAATAGATCGGGCGCGGTTCCAGTTTGCCTAATATGCAATAAAACTGTCGCTCTTATTAAATGTACTACTCGTAATTTAAAGAGACATTATAAAACGACTTATTAATAATTTTATCAAAAGTTTTCTCTGGAAAATGAATCTCGGCAAGAAAAGTTCAAGACATATCCAGCTTCTTACAAAAAGAGCACACCCATACTATTTTAAGTATGTGCGAGCAAGAAAAACCTACAGACGCAGTTTTGCGTATATGTTAGATTCTCAATAAACATCAGAAGCCATTTTCAGACTCTGAGATAGTTAAATAATATAATGCTAGGAGTGGCCGCAGCACTTTTTGAATTTAAAAATGATGTTGCTGCTGTAATTCAAGGTGTTCCATTGTCAACAAAAAGCAATAAAAGAAAAACCGAAATATTTGCTGCAGACAATAAAAGAGGCTTTCTTCTGAAAAAGGCACCTTGCTACGCCATAGCACTTGATGAATATTATTGAATATTCATCAAGAATATGTGATATTATTGAAGACGAACTAATGTCTATTTTCGTAAGATTTTATAATATTGAGAATAAAATATTTAGGAAAGAATTGCTTACAGTCTTGCAAGATCAGGTCATGACAAAATCAAAGATCGAAAAAAATCGAAAATAATCTAAGTCTTGAAATAAGCCTCTATTCTTTTGGATGGTTTGTCATTCTCACAAAGATACACACAACAAATATAAACATAACTTATCTTTTAGATACAATTATTTGATGTTTTAAATACAAATTTAAAGAAAACTTAGTAATTTAAAACATTGACTGTTAAAAGCTGTTGAATAATTGACAAACTGCAACAAAGGTCAGAATTAAACAACTAATTCCTTATTAATTAATTATAATAAATAATTATTTTGAATTACGTACCATTTGGATGCCATATCACATCATAAGTACCTAAATTTTTATTTTGTTGCTTTGTTTAAGCTAATAGATGCCACTGTTAAAGTACTTTAGTGCTTTATTAGCCAAAAATACTATATTACGGAAAAAACCTGTATACCTTTAAAAAAGTAACTATTGCTATATATATATATATATATATATATATATATATATATATATATATATATATATATATATATATGATAATGCAAACGGAAGTTTAAGGCACTTGTAATACTGTAAAATCAAATACCCAAACAAGAAGACATAAGGTATCTAGGAAAGCATCTTAATAATTTAGGGAAAACCCACAGCGGCTAAAAGAAAACAACTAGACTTAACTGAGAAATATTTATTACTTTAAATCCAGCAGCTGCCAACTCCAACCTGGAAATACAAAAATTCTTTCAGTCAAATTTATTAAATAGTAGTAGTAGTAGTATTACTATAAATAGTTAAGAAGCTTGAAGCCTTTGAACTTTGGATATACCGGAGAATGTTGAGAATTCCATGGACTGCCAGAGTCACCAATGAGGAAGTGCTGAGAAGGATGAGTCGAGACAAAAAATTGTTGAGAACAATAAAAGTACGCAAGATTGCATACCTTGGACACATACTGAGAAATGCTAAATATAGTCTGCTGCAGGTCATCATGCAGGGTAGAGTCGATGGCAAAAAGGAAATAGGTAGAAAGAGGAAGTCATGGCTGCGCAATATTCAAGAATGGACAAACATGACTGTAGACGAATTATTTCACGTTGCAAAAGACAGAGAAGCTTTTAAAAATGTGGTCGCCAACCTCCGTTAATGAGGACGGCATAAGAAGAAGAAGTAGTAGTATTAAATAGTCAACGCCCCATGGTTTGTTTTAAACTGCATCATTACAAGGGATTTGCAGACCATTACAGTTAGAAAAGAGTTTAGTTCTTAATATACGAATAAGTTGATGGATCAACCTTACAGTACTGTTAATGATTTAATGAAAAACAAAATAGATTAAACGGACTGAAACATTCTACATCCTGCTGTGAAATCACTGCATTTTAAGTTTCAAATTGTTATAATAATTTATTTTATTACCCTCACTAAGGTCAACCTGTAGGTATAAATAACAAAAATTTAAAAGAAACCACTGAACCACCACTCTGTTAGTAACATATAATTTGTTTATTGCTGTAAACTACGAGTATTACCTGCAGATTAGAAATAATACAGCGAATTATACAGAATTAGATATTTAATCTTAACTTAACTACTTAAATGTTACTCCTTTTAGAATCAATTTTAGGAGTTAGATTTAAAATCAATATTTAGAACGCTAAGGTCATCTTTGGTTTTTGGTCATGATTTACAATTAAATTTCTAAAAAGAGAGTTTTAGTGTTATGATTAGATATGAACCAATTTCATAAGTGTCACCAAATAAGTAGCTAATTCAATATTGTTCTGAAGCTATTTTCTTGTGGCATTTTAAAGTAATTACTATTTTAATAGGGATGTCAGAATTGAAGGTTAAAAACAAAATACAAACATTAATTAATTAAACAGGTTTTGTTTTTTGTTACTTGGTGGAAAATCCTTCTAATAATTTAATTGTATCTGGCTCATTTATATTGACAATTCAGACATAAATTAAACATTTTAAAGTAGACGACTTTAAAATGATATTGCCAATATTGCTGAGTTGCGTTCCTGAGACCACTTAATTGTAAGATTAATTATTTTTTGTAAGCCAGTAAAATTAGACGTTTACTCTATGGAAAAAAATATTTTTGTTCCGACAGAAGGAGAAACTTTAATTATTGTTTAATAAACAAATTAGAGGATTATTGCAGAATCTGTTTAATCTCTTAAAAATTGACAAAAACCTTCTTCTTCTAAAAATAATAATTTTAAAACATAACTTTGGGAACCTAAGCACCATATTCACTTTGAATCAAGACGAAAGATTAAGAGGCCATCGATACAAATTGAAAAGGGAACTAACTACTGCAAGGTCCAGGGTGAACTTCTTGCCAAATAGAATCTTTAATATCTGGAGCAATTTGGATCAAGACACCATATCGGCAACTAGTGTTAACATCTTTAAAAATAAACTTGATAGTGATTTATTTTATTTATAGGTTTTTTTTCTTGGACAGCATTATTTATTTATTTATTTATTGTCTCACCATTCAACTTTTGTATGATATACTTAATTGTTTATGTTTACTTAACTTTATAATTGGTATTAGTTTTATAAGGATGTTTTTATTTTTGATTTTTGGGCATAATAGGAGCTCGCTCCTCTGCCTTTATTTGTAATATAATAATAATAATAATAATAATAATAATAACATCCTTTTGATACCGTAGGTATCTGGGATGAGTGAATTTTCCCCTTGGAGGGAGTGTGAGCCGTATGGCTAAATCTGGATAATAATGATGATACACCGACATACCAAGTCACCTAGGACTCGATAACATGGAAAGAGTCCCACTAGAGCTCAATCCTTTTGATACCGTAGGTATCTGGGATGAGTGAATTTTCCCCTTAGAGGGAGTGTGAGCTGTATGGCTAAATTTCATAATAATAATAATAATAATAGTAATAATAATTCAAGTATCTGAACAAAGAGTAGCAGACCAATACCGGGTAATTTTAAGAAACAATCTTATCCCAGAGACTAGACGCGACATTATCAGAAGCGAAATTGAACAGGAGATCCATAACCAAGAGCAAGTTGCAGACCAAGTCCCTAATGAAGTCCCCAACGAGCAGATTCCTGAGCTTCTCGTACAAGAAACTCAACCTAATAATACACAGCAGGACAATAACGAGTTGAACGATAGTCTGGTAAACGAGATGGCACGCGCTGTACAAGAGTTTAGTGGAACAAACCTACTTAGCAGACCACCGCTACCAAAAATAAACTCTTCTAAGTAACTAGGAGCGCTGTTACAAATTGTGAATACTGAAGTCCTACCCAATTATATCACAGAAGCCCACACATTAGAATATTTGCATATGCTGATTTACTGTGCAGCAACAGCAATTGCTAATGTTATGGGCATTAAGATCAGAACACGACGGAGTACCAACATCGGAAGGACTGGTAACAGAATAGCACCCTGGGAAAAACGTCTGCTGGGGAAGATTGAATTACTGCGTAGGGACATTGGACAAATAACAGAATACATAAGAGGAGTAAGAAGTACAAAAATCATCAAAAGAGCTGAAGAAATATTGTTTAACACTCTAAGACACTCACGACATGATCCAGAAAACAACACACCTCAACAATGCCTGGACACATTAAAACAAAAACTATCTGTGTACTCAGGCCGCCTGAGGAGGTACAAGGTTAGTAACCACCGGAAATGCGACAACATACTTTTTGAGCAA
This sequence comes from Diabrotica undecimpunctata, assembly GCF_040954645.1. Taxonomy (NCBI): domain Eukaryota; kingdom Metazoa; phylum Arthropoda; class Insecta; order Coleoptera; family Chrysomelidae; genus Diabrotica; species Diabrotica undecimpunctata. Next base: position 92,867,208 of record NC_092808.1, on the reverse strand, counting down.
GCAGAGAAGGCTTTCTATAGGAAACTTAATTCCACTGTAGAAAATGCAAATAATAAATCCTGCCCAAGCCAAGAAGAAATTCATGAGTTTTGGGGAAACCAACTTTCGACGCCAGCTACTCATAATAACAATGCTGGATGGATTGAACAAACGACGAACAACTGTCAACACTACAGTAATATTCCTTATGAACCTTTCACCACTGAAGAAGTCTCGAACATTATCAAAGAGCTTCATAACTGGAAATCTCCTGGACCAGACGGAGTTCAAAACTTCTGGCTAAAGAAGTTTTGGAGTGTTCATGAGCTTTTAACAGTATTTATTAATAATATTATTTCTAATTCACAGGAAATACCATCATTTCTTACTCAGGGAACCACTTATCTAATACCGAAGGATCAAAGTAATACCCAAGATCCAGCAAAGTACCGCCCAATTACTTGTCTTCCAACTTTGTACAAATTGGTCACATCCTGTGTGGCCCGGCGTATCTACCAACATTGTGCTCTGAACAATATCATAGAGCCTCAACAGAAAGGATGCGCTAAGGGCTCCATGGGCTGCAAAGAACAACTTATTATCGACTCAGTCATTTCTAACCAGGCATACACCAAAAAAAGAAACCTTTTTACTGCCTTCATTGAATACAAGAAGGCTTTTGATTCAGTGCCGCATGAATGGCTTATAGATATATTGAAAATATATAAAGTCGATGATAATCTCGTGACCTTTTTGAAGAATATAATGGCAGAGTGGAAGACTAAAATTCACCTTCAAATACCGGGTGAAATTAATATCGAAACTGAAAATATCCCTATTAACCGGGGGCTTTTCCAGGGGGACTCGTTGAGTCCACTTTGGTTCTGCCTAGCAATGAACCCACTATCTCAGCTGCTGAACTCTACTGACTCAGGTTTTAGCATCAAAAATAACAACACTGTTGTAGCGAAGCTTAATCATCTGTTGTATATGGATGATTTAAAATTAATGGCTTCCACTCGAAACCACCTAGATGAGATGCTAAAAACTGTAGAAAATTTCTCAAATGATATCAGTATGAATTTTGGACTAGACAAGTGCCGTATACTAAATATAGTCAGAGGAAAGATTCAGCCCGGAGGTTTCGATATGCAAGATGGCCAACACATCGAGGCAATGGGTGAAATTGATATGTACAAATATCTCGGAGTAAAACAAGCGCGGAAAATTGACCATAAACAAATGAAAATTGAACTAACTTCGGAGTTCGTACGAAGAGTAAGACAACTAAATCGGTCATATCTTAATAGTAAAAATTTGTTTAAGGCATTAAATACGTACGCCTGTTCCGCGCTGAGCTACTCATTTGGTATTATAAAGTGGTCAAAAACAGATATAGAGGGTCTTCAGCGGAAAGTAAGAACACTTCTCACAAAGGCGCAAAAACATCACCCACGCAGTGCAGTAGAGAGAACAACATTACCGCGGTATCAAGGGGGAAGAGGACTTATGGATATAGATGAGCAATTGGATAAACAAATTGCTAATTTAAGAATCTACTTTACATCGAGCAATTTGCGCAGTAGATGATACGACGCCGCTTAAACTGAGGGAACAAGAAATGCGCATAAACCACCTGACTAAACAAGACAAAATGCGCACCTGGATGAGTAAACCTCTGCATGGGCGACATCTCAATGAGATCAGCCAAGAATATGTCGACAATATAGCGTCGAACTATTGGTTGACATCAGGAAAGATGTTTCCCGAGACTGAGGGTTTCCTACTTGCCATTCAGGATCAGGTTATTCCAACTAAAAATTACCTGAAATATATTGCTAAAGATCCTCAAGTCCAAAATGACAAATGCCGATATGGATGCCAAGCCCAAGAAACCATCCAACATCTTACCGGTGGCTGCCAGGCATTTGTCGGTACTGACTATAAAGAACGCCATGACTCAGTAGGAAAGATTATCCACCAAGAACTAGCTGACAAACTGGGACTTCTCCAAACCGACCATCTTCCTTATTATCAATACGTCCCTGATAGAATGCTTGAAAATGACAACTACAAGCTATACTGGGACCGCACTGTGCTTACAGACCAACCAGTGGCCCATAATAGACCCGATCTCATACTAGTTAATAAAATTACTAGGCAAACAACACTTATTGATGTGGCGATACCCAACACCAATAATTTACGTGTTAAATACAACGAAAAGATCGCCAAGTACAGAGATCTAGAAATACAAATCAGGAGACAATGGAGAATGGAAAGTACCCAGACGATACCCATTATTCTTTCTACCACTGGGGTCATCCCGAAGAGCCTCCTAGAAAACATAAAAAAGCTGGGTCTAAACGAACATCTATATAAGATTATGCAGAAAGCTGTGTTACTTTTGACGTCCAGATGCGTACGAAAATTTTTGGGAGATACACCGACATACCAAGTCACCTAGGACTCGATAACATGGAAAGAGTCCCACCAGAGCTCAATCCTTTTGATACCGTAGGTATCTGGGATGAGTGAATTTTCCCCTTAGAGGGAGTGTGAGCCGTATGGCTAAATCTGGATAATAATAATACGCGTTGAGATAGAAGAGATCTCATTTTATACGAAATTAATTTCAATAATTTGACTGATCTATTTTTAAACTGTTCAAATGTTTTAACAAAGATTTGGGTTCTTAGAAAAATGTAACGCTGTCATCGTGTATGATTCAACTTGAAGTTATCTGCAATGTGATAGTTAATATCTTTCTCTAACGGTAGATAATGTCTACGATCAACAACATCATTGCAAATTACGGCGATGTAAGTAGCAACAACGCCATTGTTTGAGTAGCGATTTTATTGCCTGTTATCTCTACGTCGGTTTCATAAGCGCACAGACAGGGGTTTTAATAAAGCAAAGAACAGAATTGTAGTATTTTTACTAGTGAAGGAGCTTTTACGTTTACTTTTTGTGAATTGTAAGTAATTTAGTTTAATTCAATTTGGTAATAAATAATAAATATGACTGACAGTAGTATAGTGAACCGTTTAACAAAAAGAAACGTCACAATTTAACACTCGAAGAAAAACTATGATCGGAAATGTGTCTGAGGGACTTAGAGCCAGAGAACAACATACGAATGTAAGTGATGTAGTTACATTATGTAGTATTTTGACAAAAGTTTTCGAAGCTAGTATGTACAGAGTAATTAAATCAGACGATGAAACAAATAAAATTGGATGATACAACCAAACAGGTCATTCGTCATGCATTACATGAATTTTATTTTAAAAAGAAATTACCAACTATAAAAAAATTTCTCCTTTTCTTCAATCTAATCAAAATATTATTCCAAAAATATCAAGACGTGTTTTGTTACGTATTTTACGTGAAATGAACTTTAAAGCTATTTCAAGAGAAAGAGGAAAAGGAATAGTACCCCTATTGAAAAATAAAAAATGATTTTATGGCGCAGAAAGTATCCGAAACAAATAACAGAATGTCGAATAGATGGAAAAAACATATTCAAATGAAATATGGTTAAATGAAGGACATACTGTAACAAAAATATGTCAGGATTTAAATGTAAAAAGCAAACGACATTCCTAACTGGTTTGTCGACAGGTTTCAAAAGGTAAAAGGAAAGGTAAACCGCCTAATTATTAGCCATATTGATAGTGACTCAGGATTTGTTGAAGGAGGTTTAAATGCATATGTTTTTTAAAAAGACTGGAGATTCTTTAGGTGCCGTCTTTTTAGCGAAGGTTGGCGACGACTTCTGCAAAATCTTCCCTATTTTGGGCTTTCCTTATTAAACTGAGACTGGAGATTACCATGACGAAATGGATGCATATCATTATGAAAAATGGGTTTCAGATATTCTGTTAAAAATCGAACCAGGATCTGTTATTGTTATGGATAACACTCCATATCACTGCCGGCGTGTAGAAGAGTTATCAACCACTAAATGAAAAAAAGTCGAGATTGCGGATTGGCTTACTAAAAAAAAATCGATGAACCAATTTTGAAAATCGAGTTACTAAACTTAGCAGGGTGACATTAAGATAAATATACTAAATATGTAGCAGATGAGATGGCGCGAGAACGAGGCGTAATTGTAGTTCGATTGCCGCCATCCATTGTGAGTTTAAACCAATAGAACGTATGTGGGCTCAAATAATAATGAAGTAGCAAGGAACAAATTCAAATTTAAATACTTTCAAAATCAATTATTTAAAAAATTAGATTGATGGTGCCTTCAGCAATGTGATTTTACAGTCGTTAATAAAATGTATCGAACATCTAGTGAAAGAAGAGCAGAATATATGGAACCTTGATAACTTCATTGAAATTACCATGGAACCAGTAATTGTGGATCTAGGTAAAGGTACTACTGATGAATCTAAAGATAACATAGATGGCTTAGATTAGATTATGTATATTGTTAGTTTTTATTTAAACATATTTTTAATATTTTACGGAAATAAATATTCAGTTAAGGTGACTAATTTACTACTAGTACTGTTTCGTACCAATAATTGTTTAAGTAGTTAAGTTTGAGTTTTACCTGTGCTAAAAGTGACTAGACTACCATTTTTCTAATCCCATATCATTAAATCTCATTTGACAATAGGAATTAAATTTGATCCTTGAATCAGTTATTTATTAATTTAAACGGATACAGGGATTTTCCTAAAAACATATTTAACAAGGATAGTTTCCTTTATCTAAGGCATCTCTATGATAAGAAAATAATTTTTATAACAATCAATTCATTCTAACATCCTGATTTTTTTTTCAATACCGCACGCATTTGACTCGTCGATATTCTTTCCCCTCAAATCCGCAAAGGTCTACATTGAAAATATGAGTCACTTTCTAAAATTGATACTGTGCTGTAGTTTACTCGGTTACATGAAATCAACTTTAACTGGAGAATATCCGTCAGAAAAAATCATAGCATGTAATGCGTCTTTAAAAAGACAACCACATGCCATGATGAGAGTAAAATTCTCCAGTTGGTGTTTCCATAGTAAATCATTAGGAAAAAACCAAAAAAAAAATCAGAATAGTATCCCGACATGGTAAGTATTTGGTGTTACATTTAGTTTACTCTCAATAAACACCAAATTCTGCTTTTATATGTTTTTTATTTAAAAATCATAAATCATGTATCCTGTTACTGACTTACTAATAGTGGTATTTTTTTTTTATTAACTTCCTATTTTTATATGGGTAACCAGATCCTACTGTATTCTGCCAAGGAATTTGCGACACAATTGGTCTCATTTAGGATAATTAGAGCCGCTTCTTTGATTTTTTTTACCATCTGTTTCTTTTAGGACTATATTTGCATCATTTCATTAAACCCTATATTTATTTTCCCGTACGTGTTTACATATTTGACATCTATCAAATTCTCTATTGTTAATATAAGATTGATGTTCACTTATTCTTACATTTATTGGCCTTGACGTTTCACGTAAATAAAACTGATCAGGTAATTCAAGATCAAAATATTAATCGAGAAGGCCAAATAGCGCACCGTATGTAGATAGCCAATAATAATTAAAGGGTAGAGAAATGCCCCAGGAATGAGACATGCTACAAAGTTTATCTAGGGTTATTTACTAGGCTGAAGAGTTTGGCAAATAAATATAAGGCAGATAAAATTAAATTGTAAGAAGAATTATTTGTATTACGTACTAACAAAAACAAAATAATTTGTTTAATTAGTATTTTGAAAACAATTTCCAAAGTGAAAATCAAAACGTCAAAATAAAGGAATTTTTATTTAAAACTGTGTTTCTAGATGATTACATACAGTAAATCAAATATATTTTTGGCTGAAGGGATTGTGTATAAAAAGTTATACAATTATATAATTGGTTCTGTGACAATAATAGTAGTTCCGAATAATTTTCTAAAGTAAACAATAATATGCGTGACTGTTTCGGTCTCTATTTTCATCCGTTTTGTCTAGCCTATCTCCGTTACTCTGCTTCTGATAATAGAAATGATAAGTGTGAAGGACAAGAACAAAGGAAAACGATCGCCTATGCCAACTGAACGATAACAAAGTATAGTGAAAATTGCCCTTTGACCAAATAAAACTCCGGCTCGGCTGTACACGAAAGAGAGCTTTGCCGATAAGAAAGGGAGTAGAAAAGGTTTACTGAAATTGGGTCGGAATGAACGTATTGCTGATGGTAGATTACAATTCAGATCTATTGGAACACTAAATTAAAGACTCGGTCGTATTTTTCTTAACACAGATTAACGCTCTCTACAAGCAGTTTTAATCACAGAGATAACACAAACGATTTATTTGTTTAGTTAATTATCTATATGATTTTTTGGTTAAAGTAGGTAATAATAAAAATTACAACTGAGAAGAATATCCAAAAAAATATTTTTTATAAAAATATAAGTTGGATATCGATTAGCAACTTCCTAGTATATTAAGGAAATTCGTTTTAGGTTGTTACTTTTTTTGTGGTGTTTATTGTATTTATACTTTATTTGTTTGTAACTGGCAGCTCATTATCAAATCAAATATCAAATCTTCACTTATCTCCAAACAACAGGCTAAAGTGGTCAAACTGAAATCACTCAAAATAATATTCTCTCCTTTTGAAATGTAGTTTTAGATAATATTTTTCAAAGAGTTCACCCGGTTCACATAGAAATAACAATACAATCCTTGGATTGTATACCATGAGTATGAAAATCATGAATGAGTGTTGGAGCACTAAAAAGGGAATGATTTATATGTTAATTAAAATTAATGTTAAAGCAGATACATTCTATTGATATTTAACATTTAAGCAGTGTTCATAAATTAAAAACTCACTGATTTACTTAAAAATTATGCATTTCTATCTCTTCCTCTTCTTCTATGTCAGACTATGTTATGTTATTCAGATTTAGCCATACGGCTCCCACTCCCTCTAAGGGGAAAATTCACTCATCCCAGATACCTACGGTATCAAAAGGATTGAGCTCTGGTGGAACTCTTTCCATGTTATTGAGTGCTAGGTGACTTGGTATGTCGGTGTATCTCCCAAAAATTTTCGTACGCATCTGGACGTCGAAAGTAACACAGCTTTCTGCATAATCTTATAAAGATGTTTATTTAGACCCAGCTTTTTTATGTTTTCTAGGAGGCTCTTCGGGATGACTCCAGTGGTAGAGAGAATAATAGATATCGTCTGAGCACTTTCCATTCTCCATTGCCTCCTGATTTGTATTTCTAGATCTCTGTACTTGGCGATCTTTTCGTTATATTTAACCCGTAAATTATTGGTGTTGGGTATCACCACATCAATAAGTGTTGTTTACCTAGTAATTTTCTTAACTAGTATGAGATCGGGTCTATTATGGGCCCAGTATAGCTTGTAGTTGTCATTTTCAAGAATCTATCAGGGACGTATTGATAATAAGGAAGATGGTCGCTTTGGAGAAGTCCCAGTTTGTCAGCTAGTTCTTGGTGGATAATTTTTCCTACTGAGTCATGGCGTTCTTTATAATCAGTACCGACAAATGCCTGGCAGCCACCGGTAAGATGTTGGATGCTATGTTATGTTATTATCCCAGATTTAGCCATACGGCTTTCACTCCCTCTAAGGGGAAAATTTACTCATCCCAGATACCTACGGTATCAAAAAGATTGAGCTCTAGTGGGAGTCCGTGTTATCGAGCCCTAGGTGACTTGGTATGCTGGAGCATCTCCCAAAAATTTTCGTACACATCTGGACGTTGAGAGAAGTACAGCTTTCTGCATGGTCTTGTAGAGATGTTCATTCAGACCTAGCTTTCTTATGTTTTCTAGGAGGTTCTTCGGAATGACTCCAGTAGTAGAGAGAATAATAGGTATTGTCTGGGCACTTTCCATTCTCCACCGTCTTCGTATTTGAATTTCCAGATCCCTGTATTTGGCGATCTTTTCGTTTTGTTTAACACGAAGATTATTGTTGGTGGGTATCGCCACATCGATTAGTGTTGTTTGTCTCTTTAGTTTATTAACTAGTATGAGATCTGGTTTATTATGTGCCACTGTTTGGTCTGTGAGCACAGTGCAGTCCCAGTATACTTGTAGTTATCATTCTCAAGTATACTTTCAGGAACGTATTGATAATATGGGAGATGGTTTGTTTGGAGAAGTCCCAGCTTGATGGCTATCTCTTGATGAAGGATCTTTCCTACTGAGTCGTGCCGTTCCTTATATTCAGTTGCAGCAAATGCCTGGCAACCCCCAGTAATGTGTTGGATGGTTTGTTGAGCTTGACATCCATATCGGAATTTGTCATTCTGAACCTGAGGGTCTTTGACGATATATTTCAGGTAATTTTTGGTTGGTATAACCTGATCCTGAATGGCGAGTAATGAACCCTCTGTTTCAGAGAACAACTTTCCTGATGTCAGCCAATAATTCGACGCTTTATTGTCGACGTGGTCTTGACTGACCTCATTCGGATGTCGCTCGTGAAGAGATTTACCAATCCAGGTGCGCATTTTTCCGTCCTTAGTAAGATGGTTTATGCGCATTTCTGGTTCCCTCAGTTTGATCGGTGTTGTATCATCTACTGCACAAATCGCGCGATGTATAGTAGATGTCTCAGCCTGCACCTGAAAATAAGTTCTTAAATTAGTAATGTGTTTTTCTATGTGTTTTCTTATGTTTTTATGTTATTATTATTATTATTCTATGTTATCCGGCCCGATGGAAATATTATAGATTGACAAAGTTAAACATTCAATGTTATTATCAACAGTCCACAATCGTACTTTCTCTGTTTTTTACGTTTACGGCATTGGTCTAGGTATCTTTCGTTACGTTTTTTATGGAATTAACTAAAAGTTAATTTAATGTTGGATACATGTGGCACGTTCAGTGCCACATGTATCCAACATGTATACACGCGTCTCACTGATTTAGTGGTCGCGTGTATCCAATATGGATGCACATGTATTTTTTTCGGCAAGATAGTTTCGAAACAAATTCAGATTTCTGCTTTAATCTGAACCTTCTAAAATTGCAAGGTATAACAGACGCTGATAAAGATGTTAATAGAGACATGGGGAATCTAAAATTTGCATTCCACGACATGTCTATCAACTAAGCAGAAATCCTTAACGAATTTGTTTCTTGTACTCATACAGAGTAGATCCGAATAAAATGAAAAAGACAGCAAAGATTTGATTTCACGTACAAAGCGTCTATGTATCTGTTGATACGTATTTCGACTTAATAAGTCTTATCAGAACAGTTATTCATAGCCGTTCTCAACGTGAAAAATAAATCTTCTCTGTCTTATTAGAAGCAACAATAAAATGGCTTCGTTATGGACGCAATAGCGACATCTGATAGAAAAGTCGGTAAGATAGTTTCGAAACAAATTTAGATTTCTGCTTTAATCTGAACCTACTAAAATTGCAAGTTATAACAGACGCTGATAAAGATGTTAATAGAGACATGGGGAATCTAAAATTTGCATTCCACGACATGTCTATCAACTAAGCAGAAATCCTTAACGAATTTGTTTCTTGTACTCATACAGAGTAGATCCGAATAAAATAAAAAACTATCTTACCGATTTTTCTATCAGATGTCGCTATTGCGTCCATAATGAAGGCATTTTATTGTTGCTTCTAATAAGACAGAAAAGATTTATTTTTCACGTTGAGAACGGCTATGAATAACTGTTCTGATGAGACTTACTAAGTCGAAATACGTATCAACAGATACATAGACGCTTTTTACGTGAAATAAAATCTTTGCTGTCTTTTTCATGTATTTTTTTTATTTTGAGCCATGTACATCCGCATCAGATACACACCGTCTAAATATCTTAATGGGTGCTTGTAAGTAGTGGCGTACGAAACCCAAAACTGTGGTTGGCCTGCAGGTACTGCGATAATAAAAGAAAATAAAGGGAAATGAAACAATGAAACAAATATTTATTTTATACGGAAATATATCGACTGGTCCAACGAAGACTGTAGTAACTCAAATTTTCCACTTTTTGAGTTACGAGCGCAAAACAATAAAACATAATGATATCTTCCCCAGGAAAGAATCGTATCTCAGTAAACGTAGTTATGCAACCAATATTACGTGTAAGAGTTTTATAGTATCTCCGATTTATGAAAAACAACCGTCGAAAATCATTGTATCTTGAGTTACAATAGTCTTCGTTGTTATCTGAGGCGATAGCATAGGTATCGTAACATGAGTTACTACGGTATTTTGCGTTAGTTTAAGGTTATGTTCAAAAGTTTAGTTTTGTTATAATTGCCATAATGTGTTCCAGAAGTGAGTTAATATTGGAATTAGCTGAGAAAGCGTATAAAAACACTGAAACGGATATTTCTTATCGTTCTTTTGAAGGTAAATTTATAATAAACTTTATTTAAAATAATAACAGCAAAGTAAAAACCTACTTATTTTTTAAGGTAAACATATTGCTGAAAGTATTGTAGAAGAAAGCAAATACAAAAAGGCGAATGAGGATCCTGGTGACCACGAGACTGATATTAATCCTGAATGTTCTAGAGGTTGGTTTAAATTCCGCATGAAAAAATATTACGTAGTCATTTACCTCATTTTTGTTTAATTTTAGTAAGCTTAGAAGAGAATGAAGCCAATAGGAATGAAAATGAAATAATTGAGAAGGAAAGCGATGAGGAACTATTTCATGCAGACTCTGATACTGACCCAGATTACAGTCCGACAGAAGACAAAAACATCCCTGAAGTAATAATTGAACCTAATAAGAATATAACTGAAGCAAACACAAATAGAAAGAGAAGAAGCAGAGGCAATATAGAGAGAGCAAGTAGGAAAAGAATTAGAGACGTTAGTAAGTGGGCGGATGAAAAATCTAAAACAAGTCTAAACCTGGGACTTGAACATGAAAATCGAAAAGGTATTCAAATTAAAGGAAGACAGATGGGTGCACCATGCGCAAATACATGTAGACTAAAATGTGCTACCAAAATAGCTAAAGAAGATAGAGACCTTTTTTTCAATGAATTTTGGAAGTTAAAAGATTATACGAGAAAGTGGGATTTTATTGTCATGTGAGACAGGTTGCCAAAAAACAAGTAACTATTACTGCAGAACAACGGTCTCGAAGAAATTACTCTCGAGAATATTACTTCTACATTCACAATCAAAAACAACGTGTTTGCAAAACTATGTTTTTGGAAACCCTTAACGTTTCAAAAACTTGGATTACTACACCATTAAGGAAACTGAAAGATGGTGGATCATTAGAGGAAGATAAACGTGAAAAGCACACTAACAGACCACATAAACTATCACCAGAACTTATAGACAACGTAAAAAATCACTTAAATCAGTTTCCTGTAGTACCTTCCCATTATACCCGTAAGAATACGATGAAGATGTACCTTGAAGAAGGGCTAACTATCCAGAAAATGTACCGATTGTACAACGAGCATTGCGAAAAAAATAACATCACTACAGCTGCCACGTTACGCCAGTATAGAGATATTTTCAATGAACAGTTCAATATTGGGTTCTTTAAACCAAAAAAGGACCAGTGTACTGTTTGTTCTGTTTTTAATATGGCTAGTGATGCTGAAAAAGCAAAATTGCTCGAACAATATGAGTCCCATATGAAAAACAAAGAAGTTATCAGAAACTTAAAAGACATAGACAAACAGCTTGCACTAGATGATAAGAGCTTGTGTGTGGCTTGCTTTGACCTTCAAAAGGTTTTAGCTACCCCTTTGTCTAATGTAAGTGATTTTTACTACAAAAGCAAATACTCTACATATAACTTTACAGTTTATGATGTTGGAAATAATCAGGGTTACTGCTATGTATGGCACGAGCAGGTGGCTAAAAGAGGTCCTAATGAAATTGCCAGTTGCCTCTGGAAATTTTTAGATCTCAAGGCACAACAAAGTGTTAAAACGATAATATTCTACTCAGACAACTGTGGGGGACAAAATAGGAATCGTTTTGTGTTTTCGATGTTTGCTTTTCCTGCTGCTCTTTTTCATATTGATATTGTTCACAGATTTCTGGAAAAAGGCCACACTCAGAACGAGGGTGACAGTATGCATGCTTTTATCGAAAATGCAAAGAAAAGGCAATCGGTTGTATATGTGCCAGAACAGTGGGTTACATTAATTAGAATGGCTAAAACTACAGGAAGAGTTTATGATGTTACGGAAATGTCCCAAGATAATTTTTTTAATTTTAAAAAACTGACTGATACCGAGAATTGGAAACTTGACAACGAAAAGAAATCAATAAAAGTTAGCAAAATACGAGAAATAAAATTTTCGCATAAACACCAAAATTCTATAATGTTTAAATATGAATTCGATGATGATTTTAGAGGTTGTGACATAAAATTAAATCGAATATTATTTATTTAATTGTTTTTTGTTCGCTCCACATAATTTTAAAATTTAATACTTTTTCAAAAATTTAGATTGCAAAATTTTTTCAATTTTCAATTGAATCTTCAATTTCTCTGAATTCAAGTTTATCTTAAAGTAAATTTAATTGCCTTTTTTTTTCTTTACAAAATTTTTTTAAAATTCCTAGCTGCCGAGATAAACTAACCAGAAGGAAAAAAATATTTTTTCTATTTTTTTTACAAATTATTTAATAAAAAAAATTAGCGCGCGATTTACCTAACCTAAAACATATACCGCCTAGTCTATGTTGTATATATGAGGTCTTGAAAACTACCGCACCCGTGAATGTATGCTGTTAATTTAAACATTGAGTAAAACTTTAGAGAAACAACGATAATTAAGGAAGCTGACCTGATATATTTAGTGTGATAAATTTTCCACTCGCTTTTCAACTAAAATAAATTATGTGGTTTTGTAGAAAATAGTTTGGTTTTAGATCTAAATGAAAGTGTGTTAGACGAGTATTTATTACAATTGAAGGGGTTGGAGCAGAAAGGGTATAAGTACGTCTAAGTTAGTTTTGAAAAAATGACTTCCAAAATAATTTGCATTTTTTAAATTCTGTACAACCCGTTAGTTTATTAAAAAATGTTTAAAAATTCTAAAGTAAAATTAAGTTTTTATTGATAAAATAATTTATTTGATAAAAGGTTTAATTCAGTTAAAAAATTGAATTTGATGCACTTATACCGTTTTTGCACCAACACATTTTTTCATGTAGTTTAAGCAAGGAAAAGTAAATAAATACAAAAAGTAAAGTTTCAAATCAATTTTATTAATAAACAGAACATTTTTGGAAGTACCATTAAGATACAATAGAAATATCTACAACTAAATTTTCAAAAACAAAAAATTATTCGTAGTCAGAACTGATCACATCGTCTTCGTTTTCATTTTCTTCTGTAACTTGATCAACTGCACTCGGTCCCAGCAGAAATAAAAAAATTTTGACTAATGCAGAGTTGCAAACCATTGTCGGTACAAATAATTTTTTGGAAACGTCGATTTAGAACAAAGAATTAATGACATTGAATACAGTGATTTTGTGACAGAAAGTGAAGAACTGGATATTGTTTTTGTCTAGAAGAAAACAGAGTATTTTGTGCCTGAGGAAACTGATAAATTGAATGCAATCGATGGTACGCCTTGAGCTAAAACTTCAAGAGTGAAACGTACTAAGCTCAATGTTAAAAAAGTAAAAGGCCAACGTTTTTATTAAGATTAGACTTAAACTAAAAAAAAGGCAAAAGAAAGACAGAAATGACAAGATAATTGGTGTAAATGTAACATGTTTGTTTGAACACATTTTGGACTTCAATATACACACGTTGCCTGTTAGGTTTTTTTCAAAAAGTGAAAAAAAAAACAAATGAGTTTAAAAAAATTGCTTGGAAACATTTTTTTTTTATTGCTTTAGAAATGTTTGTCTATAGAATTAACAGCTTTTTCAGTTAATGAAAATAGGTGCAGCAGCTCATAAAGGAAATATGGACACAGAACTCCCTATCCAGTGATTGGAGTATTGGAATACATTGCACCATACACAAAAAGGAGATGTCTTTAAATGCTCTAACCACAGAGGAAGTATCCTTCTAAATGCAGCTTAAAAAATATTTTACACACTACTATGCTACCATATGTCATCATATGCAGAACGAATAGTAGGAAAACATCAGGATGGTTTTAGAGGTTGTAAATCGACAATTCACGAGATTGCAACCGTCAGGCAAATTAAAACAAACACTGCAATATTGTATAGATACCCATCACTAGACTTCGGCAAATATGCATATTGCATATTTTGCATATTGTGCATATTTTATGCAAATATTTCATATTTTGGCATATTTGTATAAAAGTTTGCATAAAGTGCATAAAAGTTCAGATTTTTATACTGTATTTGAAAATTTTTAAACATACCAATTTATTTCAATTCTTGTATAAAATTTTGTAGTCATTTTAATCAAGAAATGATCTAAGTACGTAATCTCTACAGGCACAAAACATTTACAATTTCAAAGAAAATCAATTTAAGTAGCCCTCAACATTCTTAGAAAGTCTCGGTAACTGAGGCATTCAGATATTGGATAATCGCTAAGGGTTCGCTCATTTGCATTTTATGATCTAATCCCCAAATCTATCTACAATTTATTGTATCTTAACAGCAGGTAAACGGCTAATAGTTTTGTTCCTAATTTAGGGATTTTCCAAAATCTCCCAGTTTATTGAATTAGGTACCTAAACATTTCTAATTTGATGCTCAGATTTGTAAATCATTTTTGTTTTGATATTCAAAGCGTAAACACTCGTTGTGCGTAACAAAAAGGAAGATTGTGATTTTATAATGCCTAAAACAACCAGTGCTTCAACTTGGATTAAACCTTATAAAGAGCTGTCTATGGATATGGGAAAAATCTACTGTTCAGTCTGTGGCAAAATTGTAAGTATCTAATATTTTCTATTAAATATCTAATATTTTATACATACAGGGTGTTTCCAAATGACACTTACAACGTTTGACTGTAGATACTTCTCGAAAAATTGAACAAAACGATATAGTTAATGAGGGGTCAAACTTATTTACTTTTCGAGATACAGGGTGTTAAAATTAAAAAAAAATTAAATTCTTTTCGTTAATAACAACAATAACTTTAAAACCAATAAACGTATTTACTTGAAATTTAGTACTCGTAGGTTGTTTTTAAATGAAAAATAGCTTCCTTTAGTAAGAAAAAATTGTCCATGGTACAATACAATGGTGTGTATTTAGAAAAATTTTTTACCTTTCATTTTTTTTTATGAAGTCAGCTATTCTAAAACACAATTATTTTTATTGTAATTGAATTAACAAAAAAAAAACTTTTGTTGAATTTTAAAATAAGTTATATGATGTACTAATGGTTAGTAACAAAAACTAATTTGTGGATTAATACTGCATTTAAAACACTTAGCGAGTGTTTTTTTTTCAAACCAGTTATTTGATTAACCAAAAACACCTTGTATATTTTTATATTTTAAAGGTTGGGTTAAAATAAAGGTTTTTATTTTTATTTATAGATAGCATGATAGATAGAGAAGAAATTTCAGATAGACCAACATGTGAGAACTGCTTCACACATTGCAAAAAAAGGAAAAATAGGAGGAAAACATCAAACTTCAATGTCTAAATGTTTCCAATCTACTTCAAAAAAATTAGATTAGCAAGAAACTTTTAATGAAGACTTGTGTCGCGCATTAGTGTCTGCAAACATACCGCTTTCAAAATTAGCAAATGTAAATTTTAGTTCGTTTCTAAAAAAATATTGCAAACTTAATGTTCCAAGTGATCGGTCTCTAAGAAGAAATAATGTGAACGGGCTATACTCGTCGGTGTTAATTAATATTAAGGAAGAAATTGCAGATAATTATTTTTATATATCTGTAGACGAAACCACTGATTCCTCAGGTGAAAGTATATTGCTCATTTATTGATTGGTGTTCTTAAAGAAGATACCTTACCAAAATCTCATCTTATTTCATGCCAGCAACTTGAGAAAACAAATGCTTTAACAATTTCGCGTTTTATACAAGAAACATTAGCAACTTTTTTTCTTCCGACAACTATTCCTTCTAATAAATTACTGCTTATTTTATCGGATGCTGCTCCTTATATGGTGAAAGCAGGACAAAATTTAAAAATATTTTTCCCAGATTTAATACATGTTACTTGTGTAGCGCATGGATTAAACAGAGTTGCAGAGGAAATACGAAAAAAGTTTCCTCTTGTAAATACCATGATATCCAGTGTCAAAAAAGTATTTCTTAAATCTCCTATAAGAATTCAACTTTATAAAGAAATGCTACCTAACATTCCTCTTCCACCACAACCTATTTTAACGCGATGGGGAACATTTTGTTAAAATAAAGAACATAATTGATACGTTAACAGATGAAAGTTCCCAATCTCTTTTGGATTCTAAACAAACTTTTCAGAGTAACTTGCTTCAACAAGAACTTATAAAATCAAATTTTAGTTTTGTTCAAAAAACAATTACTCAGTTAGAATCACCAAAACTGTCATTGTTCGAAAGTACAGCATTAATAAAAGAATTTGCGTCATGGTGTCGGAACGTTAGAGGTAATAGTGGAAAAGATATTTTAAAAAAATTTGAAGCTACTATGGAAAAAAATAAAGGTTACCATATTCTTTGTGAAGTAGTCAGTGTTCTAGCTGGAAATATTTCGGAAAGAATTAATTTAGAACCAAATGTTTTGGTTAGTTTGAGAAATGCTCCCATTACATCAGTTGATGTTGAACGAAGTTTTTCCATATATAAATATATGTACTCAGACAGAAGCCACAAGTTTTTGTTAGAAAATTTTGAACACCACTTGGTCATTTATTGTTACCATAATTCTAAATAAGTTTATTCATACTTAAAAATGATGTAGTTACTTAAAATAAATGTAAATCTTAATGAATAGTAGGAAATATTTAGTTATGTACACTTTTTTTTTAAATAAAATTGTTACTATTTTACGATTTTTTTATTTATTTGTATGCATATTTTGTAAAATATTTGCATATTTTCGGGTAAACACGTGCATATTTATGCGCATATTTTCTACATTTTTATTTGCATATTTGCCGAAGTCTACTCATCACGTATTTATAGACTAAAAAGCAATGAAAGAGCTAGGAACACCAAATCAGTTGGTAAATTTAACCAAAATAACTCTTGAGAAATTTGAATATAGAGTACGAATCCAGGTGGAAGTTCCTGAACATTTTAAAACAAATAACGGTAATAAATAAATTTAAAACAAATCCTTGTCTATGCTAATGATATCAATATTGTTGGGATAATGGAAAACGCTGTACGAGAGATGTATATAACACTAAAAAAATCAGCTACAAAAATGGGTCTAATAATAAACAACAACAAAACGAATTATATAAAAATATACACGCAACCACAAATCCTACGCACAGTTGTTATAGAAAACAACGTCATCGAAGTAGTAAACGAATTTGTATACTTGGAAGTTCATTCTTTTATTAATTCCAGATAGTTAACCTCAAGATAGTTACATAAAATTTTATTTTTATTTTATATTATTTCCTATCTAATTATTCATTTTTGTTTCAGGTATGTAATTTAATGGTTTATTAAAATTGGTAAGTTGATCACAGTATATTATTTTATAAACCAATCTGAAAATATAATTATATATACGCAAGGACAAAAACGAGAAAAATTGTTCTTACTCGGTCCATCCACTAATAGGGAACTTGAGCATTTTTGTTTTGTAACATAATAATGTTAAATTTTGCTTAAAAATAAAATTTTCAAAATTTCACGCCTCAA
This sequence comes from Diabrotica undecimpunctata, assembly GCF_040954645.1. Classification (NCBI taxonomy): domain Eukaryota; kingdom Metazoa; phylum Arthropoda; class Insecta; order Coleoptera; family Chrysomelidae; genus Diabrotica; species Diabrotica undecimpunctata. The sequence goes on along the minus strand of NC_092808.1, from coordinate 92,849,419 downwards.
AAACTCATAATAACTTAGCAATGTAAATTTAAAACCTTCTGTGTGTTGAAATCATTTCAAACGATCAAGAAAGCGAGCAAACACTTGTGACGTTATAAAGTATGTTTCTGTAATGACAGATCTCCTGTCTCGTATAAAAGTATAAACCATTTTGTTTATACTGGTGTTTAATACAGTTTTTGTATTAATATTATTATAGTATATAGTACATTATAGTATTAAATTGTGTGTGTGTGTGTGTGTGTGTGTGTGTCTGTGGGTGTGCATGTGTGTGTGTGTGCGTGTATGTGTGTCTGCGTGTGTGTGTGTGTGTGTGTGTGTGTGTGTATTAAGTATTTATTAGATTACCAGTCGATAAGGCACTACGTTTAAAGTGGTTAATTACTTTATTATCAAAATTAAAATAGGCTATAATAAATTTTTATAAAAGTGTGTTTATCACTTCATATTTAATGCAAAAGCCAGCATAGTCTTTAATTTAATTGTTTGTCTTCTATTCAAAATATTAAAAATAAATATCTGTTTATAAAAGTACTCCTAATGAAGCAGCACAATCATAACACTTTAGATCGAGTACTTCCTCGGTTTTTTCGTTAATTTCACAACTGACAGCATACTGTTTTTTCTTAAAAATAAGTTCAGGTGTTATTTTTGCTCTTACAGTAGAGATCATGTCATTTGTGGAAGCATAGCTTTCTTATCGCAAGCTTTAGACGAAGCGGTTAATTGCACTGACGTGTGAAAAAACTAAAAACGACACTAACACTAAAAACTGTAAAAACTATAACGACTGTAACGGCACATCCCGCGACAACATACTACGCACGACCACATACTACATGGAGTAGTAAAGGCGTGTTTATTACTAAATTAAAATAAAAAAAAAAAAGTAAAATAAAATAAAATAAAATTTACTATTTTTGATAGGAACAAGCCACAATTTAACTTTAAAATAAGTTGATTTTTACATATTTTATAAAATACAATAAAATATAATAAAATACTATCTAATTGAATCAAATCGTATCGAATCGAATTAAATACCGATTCGAATCGATTATCGAATTGAATCGATTATCGAATCAAATCGATTATCGAATGAAATCAAATCGATTCCCCGTATCAAATCGAATTGAATCGATTATCGAGTCGATTACCAAATCTATTATCGCATCGATTATCAAATCAATTATCGAATGGATTATAGAATTAATTATTGAATCGAATATCTATTAGAATCGATTATCGAATAGAATCAATTATCGAATCGAGTCAATTATCGAATCTAATCTCAATGAATCGGTATCAAAATAATGAAATATTGAACTAAACAGTCTTCCGAGTGAAACCGCGTCGAGTATCATTGCGCCGAGCTTTCGACATCTTCTTCAGGGCTTCCGAGGTCTCGGTTTCCCGAGCCCCCAGACACTACTACACTGATCACTAACCAATGTATTAATGGTACTGGAAATAGAGAACGGTTAATTTATATCGTCGATGGTGACGTGATTTGGTTGGAGGTTGGCTTGTTGGTTAGCGTGGGGATTAGCGAGGGGATTGGCGTGGAGGTTCTAGATTTTCTGTATTGTTGATCAATTCTGTGTTGTTCATTTGGAATGTTGTCTTTCATTTAAGAGATAAAAGTTTTTGTTAAGGGGTAAATATTGTCTTTATTCTTCTTGATTTTAGAATTTTATCGATTTTGTCAGTGACTTGTTTGATGTAAGGAAAAAAAACTTTCGTATAATGAGGATCTGAGTCTTTGGATTGAGATTGAGCAGGAGACTGATGTCTGTGGATGCTCCGATTGATGTGATTTTTGCGATAAACGTTTTGGATGATGGCTTGTTTTAAACTAGAGAGCTTAGCGTATCTACTTTCATGATCGCAAAGGCGTATTGATCTGGAGACAAGCGTATTAATAACTGAATTATTTTGTAAAGGGGGATGATGAGAGTTAACATGCTAGTAATGATTGGTATGAGTGGGTTTTTGATAAACAGAGTGATGAAAACCTTGGGATTGGTTTTTCTTTATGATATCGTCGAGAAACGGTATGGATGAATCAGTTTCCACCTTCATCGTGAACTGGAAACTAGGATGTATACCATTCAGACGGGTTTGAAAAGACACCAAAGCATCCCTGCCACGGCGCTAAATGACGAATGTATCGTCAACATATCGCAGCCAACATGTGGGTTTGAGCATTGATGTGGATAGTGCTTGTGTCTCAAAGTCTTTCATATAGATATTTTCAATTACTGGAGATAGTAGGGAGCCCATTGGGGCACCATTTGTTTGTCTATAGAATTAATTTTGGAAGATGAAATAAGTGTTGGACATACAATATTTAATGAAAGATAAGTGGTCTTGCTGGATACTGTATTAGTTTTCAGAATGTTTCATAGTTGCGTCTATAGGAATGTTTGTAAAGAGTAAAACGATTTTGAAACTTACTAGAATGTCTGACGGTGATATAGGGTATTGTTTGATGGTAAGATAGGGTGTTCTTACGTAAGAAATTCGATAAAATAAAGAACATTTTTGACGAAGGATGAAGCATTTTCGGCGAGAGGTTGTAGAGTTTTGGCCAAGTATTTGGCCAATGTTTGTGGAGGGCTGTTCTATGCACTGACAATGGGACGTAGAAGAATATAGGGTTTATGAATTTTGGTTAGGCCATATACTCGAGGTATTCTGGAAGACTTTTCGCGAGGAATTAGATATTGTTTTACGTCAACAGGAATAGAGGTTTTATTGATAATGGCTTTTGTTGTTTTCTCCAAATAGGTTGTTGGATTATAAGGAATTGGTCTGTAGTCTAGAGTATTTATGAAATTTATTAATATTAGAAGAAGTTTTTGGAATGGCGGTGACATTGCCTTTATCAGTAGGAAGAATGACTAGATTTGGATTTGACTGAAGCTGTTTTAGGGTTTTTCTCGGATTAACTAATGCTCGGATTAGGAGGCTCTGAGTTTCTAAGAACTTAAGCAATGTATATTCAGTTTGACGGATGATTATTTCAATTAGAATGTTACTTGGGGTAACAGAGTAATTGAAACCTTTTGCTAAGGTTTAAGTGGCAATGGTCGAAATAGTAGTATCAGAAAAGTTATGAACCACTGTAGTCTGTTTCACCGTTGTGGTTTTTGAAATTTGTTTGACAATTAGATGCGCTAATTTTTGCGCTTCTGAGTTTCAGTCTAAGATTCGAAAGTGTTTAGAGCTGTCTTTGTATTTATATGGTCGAAACTGTCTCATAATATAGGATGTACATCCTCACGCTGACCCCCACGCTAACTCCCACGACAACCTCCACCCAAACCACGTCACCATTGACGGTATAAATAAAATGTTCTCTATTTCTAGTACCAGTAATACATTGGTTAGTGATCAGTGTAGTGGTATCTGTGGGCTCAGGAAACTGAGACGGCGCAATGATAATCGACGAGGCCCTAGGGGCCCGTTACTTAGAACTTTTTCTCTGTTTTCCTCCATGTTCTTCTGGTCATAGCCGCAGTTCTCCAATTTGTTATCCTGATTGTTTGTAGGTCTTTCTTATACGCTTCTAGCCACTTTTTATATGGCTATCCTTATCTTTTCTTTCCTTCTCCTCTCCAGCGAGTCCTTTACCCACCTCTCATCTGCTATTGTCGCAAGATAGCCTAATCATATAAGTCTCTTTTTTCCTAACGATCTGATTAATTTCTACAGCCAGCCGTACAGCTTTCCGATATTTGCATTTTTTTGTCTCATCTAAACGTCTTTAGAGTCTTTTACTCCCATGAACTTATTTTTCTTTAAAACCCATGTTTCACTTCCGTGCAGGACCGTGGGTTAGATCACTGTTCGGTAGAATCTCGGTACCGTCTTCGGTATAGTGTAGTGCTCTGTTTTGCGCATCTTTTCTCTCGAAATCCGCTTCTTAATTTCTAGGCTTTCTTTCCATTTACTTGTTAGGGTTACTCCTAAATACTCAAATTCTATCACCTTTTTGAAGTCATACTGATTACTCTCGTTATTATGGTAGTCTTCAGTTGTGTCTTAATATGTGGTCTGCTTCATTTCCATATACTTAGTTTTTTGCTTAATAATAATCAGTCCATACTGTTTAACCTTCACTTTATTAAAGATTTTGAAAATCCTCCACAGCTCCCCTTCAGTTCTTGCGATTAACACTACATCGTCCGCAAAGGCCATGACCTGGCTTCTGTTGTCATAAATCATACAACAGAAGTTGAAGAAGTTGAAGAGTATTGTGGCCAGCGGATCTTTCTGCGAACACGTATATAGTGCATAAAAATATTTAATGGAATTAATAATCACCAAAAAAAAAATAAAAATATTTTGGAAGCGGGTATTAAATTATGTAATTACTATATCAAAGTATTGACATTTTGCAAACGTATTTGATAAACTTTTTGTATATAGGTATATGCAAGAGTTTTACTTAATATATCTGTAAGTACCTGTATATATTCTCCAAGAATATTTCATCTGCCTTTGATTTCTCGGAGGAATAGCTGTTGGTCGATTTAGTTTTTTAACTTTAAAATCTGGACTTGCTATCATAATATTTATTGACACCCCTAGTTACAGTTTCTTCTCTTTTGGGTCTAACTCTAGAAATACTTTAGAAATGTTCATAATTTATATCCGTAATATACCTAAAAAATAAAATATTGCTATATAAAAAATCTTATTTCATGAATTCAACATTAACAATCGCGTCAATTATTATTTATGTTTTATAACATCAGTAAATCATTACAATAAACTAATAAAATATATTGCTAGCATGTAGATTTGTTTTTGTATAATTTCGAAGACATCAAGAAAAGCAATAAGTTTAGGAAGACTAAAAGTAACAAAACCAAATATATAGTGAGTTACCAAATATATAAGTTTTAATGATGACACAATGTTTCAATCATTTACTTGTATTTAAAATTGTATAAATTCTCTGAAAAATTTTTGAGTTACTAATGATTATTCCACAACACACAAACCAGAGAAAAAAAAGATAATAAGTCAGAATGAAATCGAAACATGTCCTGTACAATCGTAAGTCTCCCAAAGTCTTCTTCTTGTTCTTCTTCTTTTTATATAGACATGACTCTATCTGTTTTTCAATAAGCCTTCAGTCTAACTACTCTATTTGTTGTCATTCGGCTTATATGATCGTTCCATTCTACTTTTCTATTTCTTACATATTTCTTGATGTTCTCCACCTTGCATCTACGTCGTATATATGTACTTCTAGCTCTGTCCCATAGTGTCTTACCATCAATTTTTCCAAGTGTTTTCATCTCTGCTGTTTCTAACATCCTTTTTGTCCTCTCTGTCAGGTCTTGTTTCTGCTGCGTATGTCATTATTGGTCTGATGACTGTTTTGTAAATTCTGCCTTTCGTTTCGTTCCCGATATTTGTATTTCTCCATATTGTTTCATTCAGGTAGCCTGCGGCTCTGTTTGCTCTATTCACTTGATCTTCCACTTCAGTTTCGAGCTTTCCGTAGCTAATATGATGCCTAGATATTTAAACTCCATTACTTGTTCAATTATCTGACCTTTCAGCTCCAATTTACATCTTAGTAAATTTTCTGTTGTAACCATGCATTTTGTCTTTTTTTGGGGAAATTAAAACACGTTAAATTTTCTGGCGGTTATATTAAATTGGTGCAGCATACGTTGTAAATCATCTTCACTTTGAGAGAATAGTATTGCGTCGTCTGCATAGCAGATTATTTTAAGTTGTTTTTCTCCTATTTGGTAGGTATACTTTTTTAGTTCTTACTTTTTTTTAATATTGTCTCGCCAAAGTGATGTATTAAACCCCATTCTATTTTTAAAATTTATATGAAGCTCGGCATTAAATTTAAACCTAATCAATACAAGATTTGCTAAAAAAGAAAAATAGGAAGACCAGGCAATAGTTGACGACAAACAACAGCAAAAGAACAGGAATATATTGGATTGTGTTGAAGGGAAGTCAAACGAAAAGCGGGAAATAAAGAGAACTAAAAAGAACCTAGAGAAAATTCTAGTGGAATTGTACACAGATGCATTAATCTAGTCAATCATCTACGTTCCATTATTTTATAATAAGTGAAAAAAGTGGTTAATACTCTATTTGATAACACTGATATCTTAAGTACACAATTTAATCATGCAGTAGCTAATCAATCACTTTAAAGAATTATTACAGACATTGAAGAATAAAAAATCACAATGCTGATTAAACATAAGTAAGACTAAATCAAATCAAAATATATTTTCGAAAGCATATAAATTATTATTTATATATAGATAGATACCAAATTTAATATATAAATGAATATCAAACTCCTAGCGGCCAATATCACTCACGTGCTGTAACTGAAAATTTCTAGAAAAAATCCTTAATTATCGTCTTACATGGCATTTAGAAAAAATTAATCTAATAAGAATCAGATTAAGCGAATTTTGTACGGGTAGCTTCACAAAAGACAATCTATTAACACTTCAATCAGTTGTACATGACTTTGAAATAACTTGTAGACACCTTATATTAAAAACACTTCACACAGGGTAGAATTTTCAAGTGCATTATGTTGTCCTTTATTAAATTTTTTTAACGACATGCATTTTCCGAGTTGGAACCAATGGATTTACATCTTCCAAGCGAGTACTTTAAAGCGGTACTTCACAAGGATCTATTCTATCCAAAACTCTTGCTAGTTTCAATAAATAGCTACTTTCAATAAATTAATAAAGCTACCTGTATTTACTAGCCTAGATGCAGATGACCTGGTCATTTATCTAAAAATAAACTGCCCTGAACAAAATTGAAAGCTGGTCTCAAAACACGGGTTTTATATTCTCAGGTGAAAAGATACATTACTTAAGTTTTAGCAAAAGGAGAAATTGTTCTAATTTCCAACTAATGTGTAACTGATGTGTAAATGATAAATTTTTAGGACTTTTTTAACTTAACTTATAGTGAAAAAGCTACATAACCAATTTACAATATTCTTGTTAATCCAGTATAAATTTATTAAAAACGGTATAATATAAATACCTCCTGGTGAGCTGATACAATAATCTTGCCTGCTCTATATAGATCTAAATTAAACTATGGTTGTTTATGCTACGATACAGCTAACAAGACTTCATTAAAGAAACTTGACTACATTCAAAATACATGCTAGAGATTAGTTTTAGATGTCATAAGAATCAGTCCAGTAAGTATCCTACAAGTTCTGGCTAATGATCTCTCCCCTTAATCCAATGAAGGTAACACCTGTCAATAAATTATACTGCCAGAATTTGATCAAACAAAAACAACGTAATATACTTAACAGTAAATACATGTTTGCTGTTAATTGTAAATAAATTTGTTATGCTTTCTGTGATCTTACAGAAATTTGCTAGTAAGGTGATACATTGCGTAGATTCATTAATTTACATTCCCCATTTCCAATATCCATGAATTGTTTTGCAAAATTTCAAGCCGATGCATCAGGATGTAGTTGTACACGCATGTTCGTTATCAATTTCTGTAAATGACGTCATAAAACTCTGCTCTGCTCAGAGCAAGAACAACATAGCAAAAACCAGTGAGAAACTTGGAAATGGACGATAATAGGGAAATTAATGGCACTGAAAATTCAAATATTTAGGATGCATACTCTCAAAAAATGGAACCACCGAGCAAGAGATAACCAGCAGATTAGCACAGACAACAACATGTATTAAACAAATGAACGGGGTGCTGTGGGATAGAAAGATTACCAGAAATACATAGAAGAGAATTTATAACACCTTGGTATGTAGTATAATGACCTATGGAGTAGAGAATTGGTTAATAAATAAACGAAACAGGTCCAAAATTACAGTAACTGAAATGGAGTTCATGAGAAGAAGCTGCAGAGTGACAAAAATGGATCGCATCAGAAATGAGGAGATAAAACGAAGAATGGCAGTAGAACAAGACATACTCGGATACATCGAAGAAAAACGTTTAATTTGGTATGGACATGTGAGAAAAACAGATCATACAAGGTGGATAGCAAAGATTTCGCATTGGAGCCCAATGGGAAGAAGGAAAAGAGGTAGACCCCGAAGATCATGGAGGGATGAAGTGGACGAGGCCATGGAAAGACGAGACCCTAGACATGGAGAATGGCAGAACAGAAAGGACTGGAGACGTTGATTGAATGAAGGAAGGCGGCGAGAGCTGTAAAAATCCTTATATAGATAGATAGATAGACGTCATAAAACTGATGATTTGAGACATGCATTAAGTTTATAATTGAGTGTTAAAAGTTTGGCAGTGTTTGTCAAAAATCACCAGAAAAAAAATGAGTGCGCCACTAAAGATCCGTGCGTTTCCTCTCAAATCTCGCAGTGTACGATCAAGCGCTTCCAATGCTTTCTTGTAAGACATTGTACATTAGTCCCATATGATAACTTGACACGTTTGAAGTAATTTTCCAATTCCAGAGTTTTTGCTGATGATGCACGTTGGTGCCTCAGTGTTTTGCAAATTTAACGACAGTTTCATTGCTAAATGCGCTGATTGGCATTTCACCATCCAAAAGAGTTGCCGAAATTCCAGATGATGCAATGGCCAGTGCAATATTATTTTGTGATCGTTTGGTTCCCAAAATGAGTGAAATGCGAAAAGTCTTAGATGTAATTCTGGCAGTTTAACTTTTCCACTGGCGCAGCATATTCCTTACGTTTCATTTTTAAATTTAAGGACGCTACAATACATGCAAATTGTATCCATTTTTTAATGAGGGTACTTGGATTGGAGGCATAATTGTACGAACACGACGTGAAAAATGCGTTTGAACTTTGAAGCTAGATGTCAATCAGCAATTTGAATCTCACAATGTATAAAATCCAATTGAACTGGCTATTTACACACGAATTGAAATGTTATTATTGAAGTTGATTACCAATTCCCTGAGGAAAATTTAACGTAAAAAAGAAAAGCATTCGAGAATTGTTGAAGTCGATTTTCATTCCACTCACGATGATATTCGATCGAATTATTTATCTAAATTAATTTAACTCACAATGAAATGCATAAAACTATTCGAAAAACGCTCTCAAATATAACAATATGCACAATATTTTTTGTTTGGTGCATAAGAGCATACAGTAGCATCATAATCGTATGCAAAAGTCGTGAAAAATAAGCGTTTGATGCATCACGGGCCCAAAATAACTTTATCCCACATTTAGCGGGTTTGGCAGGTATGTATTGTATAAAATTTTGTAAGGCCTCTAAACGGCACCAATTGTTAGTCAATGGTTATGCATTGGGATGGTTTGTGGCCTTGTTGCAAATTTTTATTCAGCATTATCCAGATATCTCGTATGGGTGTAGCCTTATCGTTTTTTGCGTTCTTTTTTTTTATCAAGTATTTTTGTTATCAAATCTTATAAATCCCAGCATAGTCTTAAAACGATCACAAGACATTGCTCTACGGATTAGTGGCAAAGAATCCATACTCCATATCTCACTCAAGTTTTCTTTGTTGTTTCTATGTACACCAGCAAAAATTAGGATACCAAAAAAATGCGTCGAGCTCCCATTCAGTAAATGGCTTAAATTTTTTTTTGTGAAGACCGTTTTGAAGCTTCTGTGAGTTTCTGCTACAATTTTTTGTTAAAAGTCCTCAAGGTTTGTTTTGGCTTTTCTGTTTGTTTCTACGAAAAATTATGTCATAAGTTTCTGGACTGATAATTGACTTGAATATTTGTTAAGGCGTAAATCAATTGCTTATTATATATATTAGCTGCAGGCCCACCTTTTTGTCATAATGTATTAAGAGATTTTGTTTAAGCAGTACATAGTAGATCACTACTCCATTCCGTTCCATTTTTGGATATCAAAATGTTGCCTGAAGACTGAGGTTCATTCTTTATGCCCTCTTGTGAGTCGTACTCGTCTACCTGTTCTATAATAAATACTTCTTCCATGTCGGACTCCATGCGTTTGCTTGTGGGACATAGCTTTCAGCATCAGACGCAATAAACATTTCTTGATCTGAATTGGATTCTTCAATTAATTTTAGTAGTTCAGCGGACGTTAATCTGTAAAAAAAATGTAAAAATGTAAAAAAAAAGTTAATAACCTTTTTAATTATTTACCGTCAATTTGTGTTCAATAATATTATCAGAAAAGAATATAAATCTATTACTAACCTCTTTTGACATCATTTTGGTAAACTTAATGTAGAATCACTATTTCTTATGATAATTTTTAGATATCCACGTATTGATAAACACCAAACAACTAAATGGATGAAATCTATGTTTCCAATTGAAATACAAATCACTGCTTCCTGGAATTTGTTTACAATTATTTCCAAGTTTATTGTTGCAGTAGTTTCAATAATTTACTAATTTACGACAGATAAACTGGCTCACGCAAAAGCGGCTTCTAATCTTTATTTGTAAATTCGTACAAGATCAAATTGTCGAATATTATTACTTATTTATTGCAATATTCAACCATTTTTAACCAGTTATGCTACTAAGAGAGTTTTATCGGCCGATAGTTTAGTCGGGTTAAGCTGTTAGTGCGTACACCGAGCCAAGTAAACCTTCGAGTTGATAAAACGGGTGCAGACTATCAACAGCCGGCCTACTATTCCCGAACGATTTGGTGCTAAAGTTCGTATCTGACTGTTGAAGTGAGTAGTTGCACAATGCAAATATTGTATAGAAATGGTATTATTGTTCTTATACATGGAGGAGGAAAATCAAGATTTCGAGAGTACTGGGTGCATTTAATTTTCAGTGATAGATTATTTAGGGGAAAATTCTACACAATGCATTCTAAATTATTTAATTACCCAAGAAAGTTTTTCAACTTTTATCGAACGAACATTACCAGCTTCAATGAACCATATTCATACTATTTTAACCATCTATAGCGAAGAAGGATATCAATTTAAGACTTACTGTACTATACATGTGGATAAGAGATTGTGATTAAACGGTTTTTTTTAATGCAGATCTTTGCTCAACTTCTGTTAACTTTATCACGCACGTTTCTACAATTAGCGATTGTAAATTTAGTATTTTGATAGTTGACCGACAGATTGACAGTATGACAGAAAATTACAGTGTAATGTGCGCATAGCATATGCATAACTCTCCGTATTGATTAAGAAGCCAACGAAACTATCGGCCGATAAAAAGTCTGCAGTCTGTGGGGGCCCTACTAAATAATATTATCCTAACTAACAAAATTTCCCTTTAGATTAAGGAATTTTTAAGAAAATATATAACAGGTATAATTATACCTCTACCGTCTGTTAATGTTGTAAAATTATGCCGCTTGATAAAGGTTAAGCTGAATAAGATATGTCTTTATCCCTCTGTAGCCAAAATTGGCTTCAATAATTAACTTTATAAACCTTAATGTATCTTACTTGATCGTGCATTTTATTTTCTTTTTGTTTTGAAAAAACAGTTTCTAAACATAAAGAGCCTTGGTTTTTATACCGTGTTTTATATAACGGGACTATAATCCAAACAATATTTTAGAGTGTATAGTTGTCCTCCGGAGGCGTGTCAGCCGGGAGCTGACAGCCGTGCCGGACGCATCAAGGAATTTGGATATTGGTCAAAATACTTGGGAATTCCAAGTTTGGCCAAATCCAAATTTCTAATTGACTCGATGCAGGGAAATTCCACTTTTGCTACGTAAAACAAAGGATTTGTTTTACATAAAAGCAGGTAGATTTTCTTTCATCGGTCAGTCGAGCTTGCCTGTTCTACTGTAGACCTAGTCGGTGCTATTATTGTTCCAAGTAAGTTATTGTTTTATTTCTGACTTCCTGTATACCTTTTTATTTTAGCATTATTGTATATCCAGACCTTGTCAGGTTAGAATATTACATATTTGTTCATGTACTGATTGTTGGCTATTTTATTTAATTATTTTTGATTGTTTATTTTCTTGTATTTGTATCTAAGCTGTTCTTCCGTAAGTTAAGAACATTTAGGAATATTTATCTTGCCTTTTTTATATATTTGATTTTGTACTTTGTATCTAAGTAGTTCTTTTCGGTAAGTCAAAGAGCTCTTAGAAGTATTTCTCTGATATCTGACTTATTTTATTGTGTGTCTAAGTCGTTCTTTTCCGGTAAGTCAAAAGAACCCTTAGAAATATTTTCATATTGCATTATTATTTCTGATATTTTATCTAAGATATTTTCTTCCGTAAGTTAACAAAATACTTATATATTTGTCTATTTCATTTTTCCATTTTTTGCTAAACTGTTTCTTCCGTAAGTCAAGAAACACTTAGATCATTTTTACCTATCTGTTTTCCATTTTTGCTCTGTTACTTTGTAACTGTTCCTTGGAACCGTTACCTATAACAGATATTTGTCACTGGAACTGTTATTTATTACAGCGGTGGTATTTAACCTTTATACCAGCGACAAACCAAAGATGGTGAATACCCGATCCAATTCCGGGGATAGGAAGAAGCCCGAAGAGCCGACGATGGGTCCTACAGGCCCAAATGCCCCCTCTCGGCAACATAGTATTGTGTAACGTGTTATACAACTACATTGCGCGACATTTAAAGTGAATTTATATTAAACCTATATATTTTGTTTTAAAATATTTATTCTTTATGTAGAGTTCATTAGTATTATAACTCTTTCGTTTTGTTACAGCGATCATAAATTACTAAGTTTAATCAGAAAGATGTAAAAAATGCATTTTTTTATAAAATATCAAAAATACACACTTGATTGAGTTCTAACAAGCAACTTCACTTGCCTACTCTAGTACCTGGTAATGTATTATGCCACTACGAATGATTCTTGACGAAAACCGCCGCCATAATGTCTCTTTTACAACACGGTAATTTCACTCAAGGATTGATCCAAATGTTTAACATTTGTCAAAATTTAATTAGTCAGGCTTGGATTCTAGGAAACTGGTAGAACGTATGTGGTCAAGAATCATGTAGAAACCACATAAAATTGTATAAAGGTAAACTTGAACCAAAAGACGTGCCTGACATCCATAACTTACAAAGCCAAATGTGTTAGCTATAAAGATTGGACCATTCAACATTTTCAGTAGACTACTGCACAATATTGTAACTTTCGGTTTACAGATGAGTCCAAATTAGCCTTATATCTTTGACATGGCCATATTATGACGACTTAAAGGAAACATAAAACGAAATATATCAAACTATTGAGTTCATCCAATTGTTGGCCCATTTGCTTATTAGTTTGGTCCAAATTTTGTTCTTGTGAATAACGCTTGACCTAACACAGCAGCGATTGTAAATTTAGCTCTACAAGAACTCGGTATTACTGACAGAAAGTGGTTTTCCCATTCGTAAGAAATTAAAATTGTTCGATTGCACAAGTTTGCAATCGTCTCGTAGAAACCACGATACAATTCCGAAATCCAGGGTCACTTGATGAGCTTGGTAACAATTTAAAAGAAAAATGGCAAACTCTGAATCAACACTACAGACGATCACTGATTTGTACAGTGTTGTATTTAGTTTTAGAATTCCGTCGTTTGGTCAACGTTTACTTATTAAATATAATTATTTAGTTTATAGACTTACAGTGTAGTTGTTGAAAATAAACCTCAGTTGAAATTAATTGCAGGAACGGCATTGAGCAAATGTTGCTTCTTGTACAGTTTTTGGCGGCACGTTGCGGTATTGAATTTTTTAATTATTTGCTTTATAACCTTGTTTTAAAAACTGAAATCTAAAAAACGTGAGATACACAAAACAACTTCAAAAACGAATTAAGGGACAGTTAAGGGACTTTTCAAACAAAGAAAGCAAGGAACTATTCCAGAAGCATCAATAATGCCAACATAAAAAAACCCCTGCAAATATACGATATCGTAAAATAAATAATTTAAATCAATGAAACTCTGTCAAATATAAAAAGACAGATTGTGAAAATTTTTTCACGAATTAGACGTTGTATGGGAGAAGCTCGATAGAGAATATGTACTTATAGTGAAAGAAAAAATAATTTGTAAAAATAATTTAATACACTTTGTTCAATATTGAAGAACAAAGCATCCATCCAGGCTTCAACACACACGCCATAATAAAAAAAATTAAATAAAGTTTGCCGAACATCGCCAGCTTTAACGTATACAAATCTGACAATAGTAAAACATTATGTAATTAAAACTGGCACAAAAATGGCACTAAAAAGACATATAAACTTAAGGCAAAACATAGAATTCCAGGGAAATAAGCAAAAAAGTACCTTGTTGGTGACACTGAACCGGCCAGACAAACCACAGTTGTTTTGTGTAGTATGGAACTCTATCACCAGAACCTATATGTTTTCTGTCGTTGATTTTTTGGTCTTAATTAGTTATAGACTACAAGCTTATAAGACAGTTTTAAGGGATTATTTGACCCAGCATAAATCACATATAAATCAATACTACAATATGTAATAACAATTTTAGAAACTATGCCGTCAATTTTTATCGGTACATGTGACTACGCAGGTATGGTAAACTTACCACTCAAGAGAGGTCATTCTGGTCAAACGTATTTGTACGGCATTTATAACTTAGGTAGGTAATACAAAAATAATGACCTGTGACCTAATGCCGTACAAAAATAATACCAGTAGCAGGGACAATTTTTATTTTTGGCATTCATATAGATAGTTTGCCATACATATCGGCTGGTACAGTGATGAGAAATCTAGGGCGCAACCCTCAAATCTAGGGCGCAAATGTACGGCATCGATTCCAAATAATTACTTGATGCGTAAAAGAATTTTTGGCAACTCTGCTATCTAAAAGTTATGGTTCTTGCAAATATTTATAAATAGGTATCTGTGTATATGTAATATGTAATAGAATTGTTGTTTTTTCGGTAAGATAATTATTTCTTGTACGGTAGTCACTTTTTGACAAAATATAACTAAAAACTATCAAACTAATTCATAGCCGATTATAAGAAATGGCATAAATTAAAAATTTGCAAATAAGAACAAAAACAAAAATATGAAAATTGAACATATTTTTAAAGTACCCTGCGGTGTATGTTATTATATTATATACATATTTTAATTTTATTATATATTATATTTTAAATATTGTGGTTGTTATCAGTTATTTAAAAGTAGACAAATGAAAAAAAGCAATGCACTGCACACAGCTCAAAAAACAAAAACTGATGAATTTTGCACAGCTAATATAGCTTTAATCTTTTAAGGTGTTGGGAATGTAACTATAAGATTAAGTTTAAGTTTGTGGGTCGCCACCCTTGTCCCGTGGCTGCCATCCTGGAAAAAGGATGTAAACTACAGAAAAACTACAGAAAATTGTATAACGCAGTACTTGTATCAAATTAAATTGTCTAAAACTTTATTTCTATTACTTTTTTGAGTAAAACGGAAACTAAAAAAGTTATTAACAAAAATAACTAAAAATTTTTTGGATTATTACTTTTTTATACATGTTCAAAGCAATATTATAGAGGGTTTTTCAAAGAATAATTTTGACTACAAATAAGTTTATTAATATTTCTGGGCTTCGAAGTTGAACAGGTTCTTGATTACTCGTAAAAATACGATGGATACGATCCATTAGACTTTTCTAATATATATTTTTTATTGATATTCCAGATTTAGCCATGCGGCTCACACTTCCTCTAGGTGGAAAATTCACTCATCCCAGATACAGATACGGTATTAAAAGGATTGAGCTCTGGTGGGACTCTTTCCGTTTTATCGAGCCCTAGGTGACTTGGTATGTTGGAGTATCTCCCAAAAATTTTTAAACACATGCTGTTTTATGTTCTCTAGGGGGTTTTTGGGAATAACACCAGTAGTAGATAGAATAATAGGTACTGTCTGGGTACTTTCCATTCTCCATTGTCTCCTGATTTGTATTTCTAGATCTCTGTACTTGGCAATCTTTTCGTTGTATTTAACACGTAAATTATTGGTGTTGGGTATCGCCACATCAATGTGTTGTTTGCCTAGTAATTTTATTCACTAGTATGAGATCCGGTCTAGTATGCGCCGCTGGTTGGTCTATAAGCACAGTGCGGTCCCATTATATCTTGTAGTTCTCATTTTCAAGCATTTTGTCAGGATGTATTGATAATAAGGAAGATGGTCGGTTTGGAGAAGTCCCAGTTTGTCAGCTAGTTCTTGGTGAATAATATATCCTACTGAGTCACGGCGTTCTTTATAATCAGTACCGACAAATGCCTGCTACCGGTAAGATGTTGGAAAGTTTCTTGGGCTTGGCATCGATATCGGCATTTGTCATTTTGGACTTGAGGATCTTTAATAATATATTTCAGGTAATTTTTAGTTGGAATAACCTGATTCTGAATGGCAAGTAGGAGACCCTCAGTCTCGGGAAACATCTTTCCTGATGTCAACCAATAGTTCGACGCTGTATTGTCGACATATTCTTGGCTGATCTCATGATCTCATTGAGATGTCTCCCATGCAGAGGTTTACTCATCCAGATGAGCATTTTTTCTTGCTGAGTCAGGTTGTTTATGCGCATTTCTTGTTCCCTCAGTTTAAGCGGCGTTATATCATCTACTGCGCAAATTGCTCGATGTAAAGTAGATGTCTCAGCTTGTACCTGAAAATAAGTTCTTAAATTAGCAATTTGTTTATCCAATTGCTCACCTATATCCATAAGTCCTCTTCCTCCTTGATACCGCGGTAATGTTGTTCTCTCTACTGCACTGCGTGGATGATGTTTTTGCGCCTTTGTGAGAAGTGTTCTTACTTTCCGCTGAAGACCCTCTATATCCGTTTTTGACCACTTTATAATAAAAATTGAGTAGCTCAGCGCGGAACAGGCGTACGTATTTAATGGCTTAAACAAATTTTTACTATTAAGATATGACCGATTTAGGTTTCTTACTCTTCGCACGAACTCCGAAGTTAGTTCAGTTTTCATTTGTTTATGGTCAATTTTCCGTGCTTGTTTTACTCCGAGATATTTGTACATGTTATTTTCACCCATTGCCTTGATGTTTTGGCCATCTTTCATATCGAAACCTCCGGGCTGAACGTTTCCTCTGACTATATTTAGTATAAATGGCACTTGTCTAGTCCAAATTGCAAACTGATATCATTTGAGAAAATTTCTACAGTTTTTAGCATCTGATCTAAGTGCTTTTAAGTAGAAGCTATTAATTTCAAATCACCCATGTACAACAGATGATTAAGCTTCACCACAACAGTATTATTATTTTTGATGCTAAATCCTGATTCAGTGGAGTTTAGTAGCTGAGATAGTGCGTTCATCGCTAAACAGAACGAAAGTGGACTTAACGAGTCCCCCTGGAAAAGGCCCCGGTAAATTGGGATATATTTAGTTTTAATATTGGTTTCATCAGGTATTTAAAGGTGAATTTTAGTCTTCCACTCTGCCATTATATGCTTTAAAAAGTGTCACTAGATTATCATCGACTTTATATATTTTCAATATATCTATAAGGTATTCATGCGGCAGTGAATCAATTCTTCATATTATTTTTAATTTATTATCTTCCTAACATTATTCGTATGTTATCATTAATTTATTATCAACCCTTTCCGCCACCACCAAACTTCTTCTCTTTTTTATCTTTACGAGCAATTCCGCTTGTTCATTGGGCAGCTATTGCAGGTTGTCACACCATTTTTTGCGCGGTCGTCCGATACTTTAGTATCCATTCGTTTATACACTGTACGTTACATTTTCTTCTAATGTCTTCACTTCTCTTTTGATCTCTCAGCGAATTTCCTGTAATTCTTCTTGATACTCTCATCTCTGCCATTTCCAATATCCTTTGTGTTGTGACTGTATCAGATCTTGTTTCTGAGGCATATGTCATTATTGGTCTTACAATGGCTTTAAAAAATATTGACTTCATCCCAGTGTTAATGTTAATGTTAACTTATTATTAATTATCTTCTTAATAATAGGCACTTGGCAACCTGAAAAATAATAATTTTTATATGAGTTTTCCATCCTCTAAAGTGCGTATTTTTGCATTGAGATTTCAAATTATTTATAACGTGAAAATTATCAAATTTAGAGAAGAATGGCATGAGACTTTGTTTGTATAAAATATCCCAAGAAACCTACCAAAATGTTTCTCGAAGCAAATTTTTTTTGGAATTTGTTTAAAAAAATTGTTTACAAAAAACAATTTCTGCTTAAAAATTTTACCCGGCACCCTTCTGATTTGTTTAAAGGGGACATTTCTTAACAGGAATCCGTAAAGAAACCAAATCAGAAACATTTTTCCTACGGGAGGCCTCACAACCTGGACTATAATACTTTTAAAGTCATTTAGAAGGATTTTTTTGCACGACATTTTGTTTTTGTTGATAATTGATGTCAATATAAACAAAATATATTAATGCCGTAAATAACTTTTTGATGGGTATTCCGCGTATCAGAGGGAAATTAATTTTCCTCCCAGCATCACATACCGTAAAAAATGTACGGCATGTCCAAAAATGTTATTATTTTATGCAATTAAATTTATATCATTAAGTTTCATATTGGCCCAAATCACCTCATTTGTACTCCTTAAAAGTAGAGGGGTGCTCCCTTGATTTTTCACCCTGTACCAGCCGATATTTAGGGCACTGCAAAAAAAAGTAATCTAAATAACGATCTGAAACTATGGGTATAAATACCGTATTATATCAAATTGCCGAAAATGGGGTTAAAATTTTCGGAAAATCAAAGATTGATTCTGCTACTGATACCAACACTTTTGTACAGCATTAGGTCGCCGAGGTTATTATTTTTGTATGTCCTATCCAAATATATAAATGCTGTACAAATATGTTTAACCAAAATGCCCCCCCCCCCCTTGAGTGGTAAGTTTAGCTTACCAGTGTAATCACCTGTACCGATAAAAATTGACGGCATAGTTTCTGAAGTTGGTATTACATAATGTAGTAGTGATTTATATGTGATTCATGCTGGGTTTAATGATCCAATAAAATTGTCGCATGGGATTGTAGTCTATTATTTACAAATTAAGGTGAAAAATCTGTCCATTTAGCTTTTTTCGTTAATCAAAAAAAAAGTGAAGCATTGAAAACACATTTGAGAGACTTAACGTTTCATATAATATGACGATTTTAAGTTCATTTTTTAAAATAGTTGTTAACATTTATAAAAAACAGAAATTGCATTTATAAAATGAAGGAAACATATAGATTCTTGTTATAGAAGCCCATACACTATTCAAAAGTGTTCAGTGTAACGAGAAAAACCTTATTTCCCTGTACTATATATTCAATTTGTATTAAGAACCTCAAAATAGCTTTATCCACATATATTATGATGGTTCTGAAAATAAAATATTTTACTCGTAGTACTTCTTCAGAAATTTCATTAACAGGTTACTCTGGCTATGATCATATTTTAAAATTGCACAAGAACTTTAACCTCAATTTATATTATATATAGACTGATACCGAATTTATGTAAAAAGAAAGATTTACTCATGCTTATGTTAATGCAAATTATTAGCACCTCAGTTGGTAAATGTTCGATAATATATAATTTCCATTTGGCTAGTTTTATCGAAGCTGATAAAAATAACGCCAAGTTCATCTGGGTTAAACTTGATTATATATATATATATATATATATATATATATATATATATATATATATATATATATATATATATATATATATATATATATATATATAATATATATATATATATATATGTAAATACTTTTTTCTTTTTGGGTGTGGTAGTCAATAAAAAATAGAGCTTTGCTAAGGCGTACTATTTATTCTGAATCCAAGCTTTCGGTGGTTTTTTGCCACCTTTATCAAGGTCTACAAAGAAAATTACTATGTTGTAACAAATTGAATGGTGCCAAAAAGGCTGTAAAAAACTATAAAAAACTTACCCGAATGTAAGATTCGTGGCATAAACAACAACGTTAAATAACATGACAAAACTGAGGTTGCAACTAAACTTAAAAATGTTACTGTTAAAAAACACTTTAAAAATTACTAAAAACGTTAAAAGTTAAAAACAAAATGAAGGACGACATGTTAAAACAGTCGTCGTTGTAGGCTTGATTTCAGTCACATTTCACGAGCAGAAAGAGAAAGTGAGTGGATAATTATTGTTTAAATAGTTTGGAGAAAATACAAAAAACAACTTTGAAAATAACGTCTAACAGAATACTGTTAGTGAATTTTTAGTACTGCCAACTGTATTACCAACTTGAAATTAAGCGGGAAATTAAAAATGTAAATTATAACATAAGCAATCGAAAGAAAATAGTATTTAGTAAATAGGTTTAGAAAAAACAACTCAAAACAAAACAAAACTGAATTAGTAGTTGCAGTTTGATCGCAAATATTCAATTAATAATGAAATTTCAAAAAAAAAAAAAAGGAAAGAAACAAAGAAAACTCTGAGATGCAAAATAGCTCAGTCAAAAGTCAATATAAAATTGTAAATTTTGCTAAGATTCTGGATCTCAGATCTCTTATTAAGATTGTTATTATCACTCTTGCTGATATGTACCATCTCTAAGAAAGTTCTCTTGAATTTATTTTTCTCTCTGGCTAATATTTTTACATTGTTGAAATCTATCTTATGGTCTAGATCGATAGTATGCTCTGCCAAAGCACAAGTAGGTTTGTTTAATCTACAATCACTCTTATGAGAAATAATACGGCTAGACAGATTCCTTCCAGTTTCACCAATGTACGTGGATGGACATTCAGTACAATGAATGCAATAAACAACATCTGTAGTCTCTAGAGTGGTTAGGGGTTGTTTTATTTTGCTATACAGCTGACGTATGGTTTTGATGTTCTTGTTAGCTATTTTGATATTCTTAAAGTCTTTAAAAATCTTAGTGAGTTCAACGGTTAGTTTCGGAATATATGGAAGGGCATAAAAATACACACTTGTTGGAGCAGAAATATTTTGTGCTGAGGGCACTGATTGTGACATAGTAAGTATGTTGTTTCTATTAACAAAGGGGACATTAAAAATTAATTTATTTATCAGTCTTAGAGGATATGAATTTTCAACAAAAATATTGCGTAAGAGGTTGAGATCATGTTGGAGATAATCCGGATGAGACAACCTTTTGACACGTTCTTTCATCGCTAGGACTAAATTAGTTTTCATCCTCGGGGGATGGTAGGAGTGGTAGCTTATGAATCTATTGCTACATATGGGTTTTCTATACCATTGTGTTTTCACAACATTATCCTCACATCTATGCAAACTCATGTCAAGGAAAGGCAAAGATCCCTCCCGCTCCTCCTCGCATGTGAATTGCAAGTGTGGGTTTTGTTGGTTGAACACATTTAACGTAGAATGTATGGAGTCTGCAGGTAGTGCCAAGATTAAGTCATCCACATATCTCTTTATGAACGGTATTTTAAAATTGATTTGTTGCAAACTATCTTCAATCAAATCATCTAAGACATAATTGCACAGTATTGGTGAAATACTGGAACCCATTGAAGTACCAAAGACTTGTTTGTAGTAACAGTCATTAAAAATAAAAACATTAGAGTCAAAAACAAAAGAAATGAGTTTTTTGATATTAGCTAAGTTAAGGGTTGTGTGTATTGATATGTCATCCCAGTGTTTCTCAACGCTAACCAATATTGTGTGTAATGGTAAATTAGTGAACAGAGACACTACATCAAAACTAACGAGCTTATAGTTCGTAGGTAATTTAAAGTTATTAATAAAAGAACTGAAACTGAAAGAGTCCTGAATGCAAAACTCGCTGTTATTACTGTACGTTTCTGTGAGAATATTAGTTAAAAAACTTGCTATGGGGCCATTAGGTGTACCTATTGAGGACACTATTGGTCTCATAGACAGAGTAGGTTTATGAATTTTTGGGAGAGCATAAAATCTAGGAGCAATTGCATTGTAAATTTTCAAACTTTTACCAACTGATTGATCTATTTGATTCTCCTTTACCAAATCAGAAACTAGTTTATTAGCCTTTTGTTGCAAAGTACACACGGGATTATTGTTCAACTTTTTATAATATTTAGTGTCAGTGAGTAAGTCTTCACATTTTTGTATATAGTCCCTAGTGTACATTGCTACAGTGACATTGCCTTTGTCGCTCTGGACAATCTTGATCTCAGGGTGATGTTTCAAAAAAGTTTTGCATTTGATATAATATTTATTTAAGAAATGGTCTTTTTCATCTTTGTTGAGAAAGTTAGTAATTATATTAGTGCATTTGGACCTCAGAATGTCCTTATCGACATTCTCAATTGGTCTTAAAATGTTTTCGATGTCTGCCAACAAAGAGGAAACTTTAAAATCTTTTTTGTTAGGAAGTAAAGCGAACTTAGGGCCTAAAGCCAACAACTTTTTAACTTCTACAGGAAATTCTAAGTCTGTGAGGTTTTTAAACCAACTCTCCCTGAAATCAATACTGTCAAAACTATCTAATCTGAACTTATTAAATTTATTGATATTGGTTCTCTTAATTTTATGAAAAAGATTGTTATAAATTACTTGTTGTCTACGTTTGAACTCAACATATGTGTAATAATTAAGTATAGATTTTGATTTGGCCTGGAGATCTTTTAGCTTATTTTCTAAATGATTAATATCAGCAAAAGTAATCTTAATTTCTAGATTGAGAATATTTTTTCCAAACCTTTTACTAAGTCCTTGAGCACGAAAATCTATCTCTCCTCTCCTATGATAAAGTAAATTATTCACATTTGTCAAGCTGTTCGTGATATGGTTCGGAAAACAATCTGCATTTCGACACTTAATTAAAAAAGTCTTTCTGTTCCTTAACGCTGCCAGTTTGGTGTTCACATTAGCCCATTCCTTTAGATACGACACAAGTAATGGTCCGTATTGGAGTCTGATGTCCTCATAAAAACCCATACTACAAAGTAAGAAAAAGTAGTCCAAAGTTTTTTGACTAGTTTGGAAAAAATATATGTAAATACTTTTTTCTTCTTGGTTAGCGTTGAGAAACACTGGGATGACATATCAATACACACAACCCTTAACTTAGCTAATATCAAAAAACTCATTTCTTTTGTTTTTGACTCTAATGTTTTTATTTTTTATGACTGTTACTACAAACAAGTCTTTGGTACTCCAATGGGTTCCAGTATTTCACCAATACTGTGCAATTATGTCTTAGATGATTTGATTGAAGATAGTTTGCAACAAATCAATTTTGAAATACCGTTCATAAAGAGATATGTGGATGACTTAATCTTGGCACTACCTGCAGGCTCCATACATTCTACGTTAAATGTGTTCAACCAACAAAACCCACACTTGCAATTCACATGCGAGGAGGAGCGGGAGGGATCTTTGCCTTTCCTTGACATGAGTTTGCATAGATGTGAGGATAATGTTGTGAAAACACAATGGTATAGAAAACCCATATGTAGCAATAGATTCATAAGCTACCACTCCTACCATCCCCCGAGGATGAAAACTAATTTAGTCCTAGCGATGAAAGAACGTGTCAAAAGGTTGTCTCATTCGGATTATCTCCAACATGATCTCAACCTCTTACGCAATATTTTTATTGAAAATTCATATCCTCTAAGACTGATAAATAAATTAATTTTTAATGTCCCCTTTGTTAATAGAAACAACATACTTACTATGTCACAATCAGTGCCCTCAGCACAAAATATTTCTGCTCCAACAAGTGTGTATTTTTATGCCCTTCCATATATTCCGAAACTAACCGTTGAACTCACTAAGATTTTTAAAGACTTTAAGAATATCAAAATAGCTAACAAGAACATCAAAACCATACGTC